>NC_082732.1:6906404-7229737 GCF_030144855.1 Hypanus sabinus | reverse complement strand
GTTAACAATTTGCTTGTGAATATAGGAATTATGATCGATCAGTTCACAGAATGGCATGAAAACCTTTAGGTGCACAGTAATATTGATGAGCTTGTAAGTAACACAGGGAAATGGTATATGCAGTAAAAAAAAGTTTAAAAAGTGACCAGGCTTCTCAGGACTTGTCTACAGAGCGGACAGTTGCTTGTGTTATTGGTAAATTTGCAGGGTTCAATAAGCAAGATGTAAGCAGAGTGGTCATTATGGAGAGGTCATTGTTGGAATGGGTCAGTGTTAGAGTGGTCTGGCTTTGGCTCAACAGGCTTGGGTAAGAACAGGCATAGGCTAGGACTTAAGCTTGAGAAGTTGGAGGTATAACAAGTGTAGAGAGGATGGTCATTCAGGCAATGGAATGCTCTTCCTGTGTGATGTGAGATTTCAACATACCTGGCAGTCTTATTGAAAGCTACATCTACAACTGCAGCTCTTGACTGACAAGGTCAAGAAACTAGAGCTGCAACTGGATGTACTCAGGACCATCTGGGAGGCTGAGAATGTCATAAATGACACTTTTACTGAGGTGGTCACCCCGAGACTGCAGACTTTAGATAGTAGATGGGTGACCACTAGCAGAAGTAAAGGGAGCAGGCTGTCAGTCCAAGATTCCCCTGTGGCCATTTCCCTCAGCAACAAGTATTGCAACCAGTGCAGGGTACCCCTGTGGATGTTCCCCTCAATATCAGTACAACTCTTTGGATACTGCTGGGGGCAATGGCCTTTCAGGACATAGCAGCAGTAGCCAGGCCACTGGAACTGTGGTTGGCTCTGGGGCTCAGTCGGAAAGGGTAAACTCAGTCAGAGTGATAGTGACATCAGACTTGATGTTTGTGGGACAGACAAGGGATTCTGTGGCCGTAAAAGCAATGTCAGGATGGTGTATTGCCCGAAAGACTGGAAAAGTGGAAGTGTCACTTCTTTCTTTAAGAAGGGAGGGAGGCAGAAGAAAGAAACATAGGCTAATTAGCCTGACGTTTGTTGTTGGGAAGATGTTGGAGTTCATTATGAAGGATGAAGCTTTGGGGTACTTGGAGGCACAGGATAAAATAGGACAACGTAAGCATGGTTTGCTTAAGGTCAATCTTGCCTGACAAATCTGTTGGAATTCTTTGAGGTAATAACAGGCAGGATAAGTAAAGGAAACAGGGAATCTGGGAATAGTAGTCCATAATCCATTGAAAATGGCGTCACAGGTTGATAGGGTTGTAAAGAAATCTTCTGGCCCATTGGCCTTGATAGATTAAAGCACTGGGTACCGGAGCTGAGTTGTTATGTTCAAGTTGTATAAAAAGTCAGTGAACCCTAATTTGAAATATTGCATGCAGTTTAGGTCACCTTCCTACAGGAAAGATGTAAATAAGGCTGTATTTACAGGGAAAAGTTAGAAGGACTTGACTCATAAATGGCATATACCATCGAGCCACCAAGTCGTATATGTGTACCTTGCTAAAAGTAAAAACAAAGTTAGACATGCATTCTGGACTCCCCATGCTTTTCTTCCAATTAGACGTTACACTAACTCCCTGAAATCACTTTACAGAAACTCATCACCCTTCCTTACCCACGTCATTGGTACCGACTTGGATCATGACCACTGGCTTCTTACCCTCCCACTTAAGAATGCTGTGGACTCAATCCAAGATGTCTCTGATCCTGGCATCTGTGAGGCAACATACCATCTGGGAATCTCCTCATTCTCATTCACAGAACCTCCTGTCTGTTCCCCAGACCAACGAACCTCCTATAACTATAGCGCGCCTCTTCTTGCCACTTTCCTTCTGAACCATAGAGTCAGACTCAGTGCCAGAGACATCACCACTGTGGTTTTCCTCTGCTAGGTCATTCCCACCCCCCAACCCCGCAACAGTATCCAAAGTGGTATACCTAATATTGAGGGCAATGTCCACAGGGGTACTTTGCACTGGCTGCCTTCCCCCTTTCCCTCTCCTGACTGTGTTCTTCACCTTGTGTGTAACTACCTCCCTGTAAAGCCTGTCAATCTACCCCCTCAACCTCCCAAGTGACCTGGAGGTCATCCAGCTCTGCTCCAATTCCCTAACACAGTCTGAAAGAAGCTGCAGTTCTGTGAGCAAAGATGCCTTGTTCATGAGAGAGGTCAGAGGAGAATGGCCGGACTAGTCAGGAAAGTGACAGCAACTCAGATGAGTACACGTGACAAGAGTGGAGTGCAGAGGAATATCCCTGAGTGTGTAATCCGTCAGCAGCAGAAGACCATGAACATACAGAAGTACACGCAGAGCCCTCTTTAGTAAGTTTCTAGTGAAGTATATGTGCTGCACTGCTCTCCTCATTCCCAGAAAGATGTGATTGTCCTGGAGAGGGTGCAGAGGAGATTCACTAGGAAGCTGCCTGGTAGGGAGTGTTTCTGTTATAAGGGTTAACTCGTTCTCTTTTCCCTTGGAGCAGACGAGTCAGAGAGAAACCTCAAAGGGTATACAGTATTATAAGATGTATTGGGGGCATAGGTTTAGGGTCAGAAAGAGACAATTTAAAGGGGACTTTACAGATACTTTTTTTCTCCCAGACGGTATTGAAAGATGAAACCGCTGATTGGATGAGTGATAGAAGTAAAAACACTCAAGACATTAAAGAAGTATTTAGATGTACACTTGAAACGCAATGACTTAGAAGGCTATGGGAAATGGAATGAGTATAGATTGGTACCTCTTTGCCAGTAAGAATATGCCAGGCTGGAGGACCTGCTTGCTGTACTGTATGATTCTATTAAAGCACGTGCAATCCTGCTTGCTCTTTTATGTCTATAGAGGACAAATTTCAAGCATTGTATTTTTTCCCCAAGATGAGCAGCAGTGCCCTGTGACCTGAGTGCAGTCCCTGGCCTGCTTGAAGCAGTTTTCACTTTTACTTTCAAAATCAACCCAGGGTGCACTTGGATTTTTCGTTTGTTAAATGTATCCCATCCATAGAACCGATTCTCCAGACAGAGGAAATATTAAACAAAGTCTTACAAAAGTTATGTGTCCTTTGAAGGATAGAGATGCTCAACTTGCTTCAGAAAATTGTCATTTGACTTAATCCCTTCTTACGTTAGATTATTTCCGTTCATTTTAAATTGAACGTGATAAGGAAAGCGGTTGTTTTACAGTAACCAGGTGGCATATTAGCAGATGTGAATCTAGTGAAGTACATTACAGGTAAACTGCCCTCATCTGGATTCATTACGCCTCTCTGGAATGGGATGTTGGAATTCTTGATGGAAGGACCTGAGTCAGTCCAGGTTAGCTGCAGCATCATTCTGAGCGCTGTGCCCCATGGTTGTGTGCTCAGCCTGCTGTTGCTCCTGTTGTTGCTGACTGACTGCTGCACTGCCAGCTCTAGTGTGAAGCTCCCTGGTGATACGACAGCTGTTGGCTTCAACGGCAGCAATGGTGAGTTAGCATACCCAGAGGAGGTGGAGAGGCTCGTCAAATAGTGGGATGACAACAGCCTCAATGTGGAGAACGTGGACAAGACATTATGGACTTAAAGAAGATGCAGATTGACTACCCTTCATTCTACATAAATGGGTCTGCCATGGAGAGAGGGAAGTGCACAAAGTTCCTTGGTGCACACCTAACAGAAAATCTAACCTGGCCCCACAATACCTCCTCATTAGTCAAGAAGTCACAGCAATATATACATTTCTGAGACATTTGAAGCATGCAAGTCTCTGTCACTTTCTACAGGAGCACCATCGAGAGTGCCCTGTCTGGCTGCATCATTGTCTGGTGTGGAAGCTGTGAGACATCAGACCGCACAACAGTAAAAACCACTGAGAGGATCACCAAGGTCTCCCTCCCCCACTATTTATGACATTTCCTGGAATTGCTGTTTGCAAAGGGCCCAAAGCATTATTGAGGGTCCCTACCACCCATCCCACCATCTTTTTGACCCACTGCTGTTAGGAAGGAGGTGCAGATAGACCAGGTCTATACTGTCAGACTGGGTACAGCTTCTTTCCCAAGGAAGTGAGACTAATGATTGCCCTGCAACCACTGAGGTCTCATCAGAAGGACAGTGAGCTGCTTGCCTGTGATGCTCAGTACATGCATTTTGAATTATATTTTCTTAACTTCTTTGCAGTTTTGTCTTGTGTTCTGTGTGCGATATATGTATTGTGGGTGCACTGTGATCCAGAGGAATGTTGTTTCATCTGGTTGTATACATGTACAGTGAACTTGAAAAAGACAAATTCTCCTTAAAATGACTGGTCCAGAATTTCCTGGCAGCAGTGAGCAGCCCCCAGTTCACTAACCTTGACATACTCTCCCGCGAAACCATCTTGGAGAGAGGTGTTGTGACTCATATTGTAGAGTCACCAAATGTCTTCTGGGAGTCAATCCCGTCATGCGTCTGGGCCAGAACAGCACATAAATGCCAAGAAGGTTCCTGACATTCAGAAACATGCTACAATATCAAAACTTAATCAACCTTGTTTCTTTAAAGTAAAAATAAAGAACAAATATTTAAAGCTAAAATGCCCAAATAAAAAATTAATTCAAGATATGACACTTACTTTATAACTACCAATGCCCATTGGGGTTATTCTTCTGCATTGAAATGAATGGACTCATTGCCCCATGCTTGACACAGTACTGTGCAGGTAACATTCACTACATTTAAATCTACTGATGTCACTAACACTTGGGTTTCCATAGAAACAAACAGAAGCTAAACACTGTGGAAGAGGAACAGAATCAGAACAAATAGAAAATGTAAATCTGTAAGTTGCACTAAAGGTTTGCCAAGAATCTGTAGGGGAAAACATAAGATAATTACGCAGAAAATAAATGTGTCTAATTCAATGCAATATGGTGACCTTTATTTAACAGAGGAAGCAAAGACATTGCAGATCTTACATTGTTAATCCTTATTAAGTGAACAAAAACCAGATAACTGTGATGCATTTTGGAATAATTTCACACCAAGATATTCGTATATTGTGGGATCATGATTTAAAATAGATTTACACAAATGGTTTCCTGATTGAGAATATATCTTGCACACAAATAGTTGGGGTTCTTTTCTCTAGAAAATGGAAGACTGAGGATCCCTTTAAGATCGTGAAGTGATTTGAAGATAGACAATGGAGGTGTATACGGAATGGGAAGGGATAAATTGAGAAAGGAACACAAGGTCTTTATCCAGAGAGTGAGTGGGATGTGAACTGTGTTACCAGAAGAAGCAGCTAAGGAGGGCTCAGGCTGGAGGAACAAAGGGAAGAGCAGATGGTGTCAGTTGAAGTAGAGAGGGATTAGACTTCCTTGGCATATTTTTGGCTGAAGTGACTCTCTGATGGACTTTGAAACTCCGTGTAAAATTCTTGAAACCACTTCAGTTCAAGCTGTAAAAACGAACTGCTGAAGGAGCTCAGAGGGTCAAGCAACATCTGCAGAAGCAAAGGGCTAGTGGACCCTGTATCTCTTGTGTCTTAATTCAAGTCAACTCCAAAAATCACAAACATGACAGCTCTGCCTTTGCTTCTCCCAGTACAGATGGAAACCAAGCATTAAGCTTCCACCCATTAAGATTAATGAACAGGAAATCTTATGCTAAGCCTGATCAGCTTCTAAGCATTGTGGACAAATATTTAGCACTGCACTATTCCAGCTGCATGAAAACTGTTGTACTTTGCCTGTCCTGAGGTTTTCCCAAATGAAGATTCATAATTAGAAATAGACGTGAGGCCTTTGTGGTTTTGTACTAGTCAGTTTTATTTATACATTTGACTTTTCAATGATATTTTTCTTTGTTGATTTAACTTTCAGCAGTATGTCTGCTCAATTTCAGACTCTGTTCTCAGCTATTGACATCAATGTGACCTAATGGGAGTCTTCTTCTGGAGTTTTGTCCATCCTATGCAAGGAAGAGATGAGCCAAACAGTTCCTGTTGCAGCTTCAGGTCTGTATCCGACACAGGTGAACAGAAATAACCAGAAGGGACCTTGTTACACCCATGTATACATCAACACGAATATATTTTTGTTTCTTTAAACTATTACATAAAGAATAAATATTCAGCCTCACTGCACCTGCAAAATGCAATTGTGACAGCACGTTGCTAATTACTTTTTATGTTGCTGCTCTTTGTTGTAGAAATAAGCATTTAATGGAAGGTATAATGTGAATGGACCATTAAAACTCTATGAAAATTATTAAACAATAAAACAGCAGAATGGCAAGGCACCTGTGACTTTATATTAAGAAGTTGAAAATTGAGTTGGGCACTGTTTGAAGGGAAGGACATTGGGGCCTTAAAGCAATTTTTGAAAGATGTAGATATTATTGAGAATAAATTTTGAATTATTTAGTAGCATTGTGAAAAGATATGTGATTTCCAATAATGCTAAGAGATGATTTTTGCCTTATGGAACCTCTGCTGCTGGGAATGTATAAGAATGTGTCATTCAGCAGTTGTGAATGCTTAAAAAGTCATCATGTGAGATCAATGACTGAACTGTGCCTTTGTGAGAATGGAGAATGGTACCATACAGAGAGTGAGCAGGTAAGAGATAAATCAGCCAGTGTGAACGTTTGAGTGTAAAACTGTGTGTGTGTGTGTGTGTGTGTGTGTGTGTGTGTGTGTGTGTGTGTGTGTGTGTGTGTGTATGTGTATGTGTGTGTGAGAGAGAGAGAGATCTCTGTGGAGTGACTGTGTGGGTGTGATCACTGTGGTGTGATTGTATATGACTGTAATCACTGTGTTAATTCATTGTATGTAGGTTAATTGTCACAAGTGTCTGGGTAAGAGGTAAAACTGGGGGGTGATGTGGGGAAAGTTGGGAGAACAAAAGAAATGGGAGATTAGTGTAGGATTGATGTAAAATGGGGGTTTGATGGCCGGAATGAATTTTGCAGGCTGAAAGGCCTGTTTCCACGCTGTACTCAGATTCCGATTCTGATTAATTTTTCACATGCATTTATCACATCAGTGGAATGCGTTGTTTACGTTAAAAACCTACACAACCTGAGGATCTCTGGGGAAAGCCCACAGATGCTGTCACACATTCTGGTGCCAGCATGCCATGCCCACAATGCTAGGAAGAACCACACAGAACACAACAAACAACAAAGCAACAACAGCAAAACAAGCTGGATTCCTCCCTTACACCCACACTTGGTCCTCCAAACCCAGGAGTGGCTGTCTCTGGCTTTATCATCCAGCCTCCACAGGCAAAGGGCTTTGACTTCCTCAGACACTGAACTGCAGCCATCAGGCCTCAACTTCCAGACTCCTGATTGACCTTCAGGCTTCGATCGTTGGTATCAACCCCAGGACTTGCCAATGATGATGGATGAAGACCCTGGATGAGGATCCCAAACTCAAGGCTCACTGATGAGTGGGATCCTGAATACTAGGCCTCAATCTCACGTCTCACCGATTTGCGTGGCTAGGGAGTCACCAGACTTCATGCCTCTCGCCACATGGAAACCTGATCCTGATACTTGCTGATGACTCACTGACCTGGGGTGCACCCGCCCTTGTCCTCACTGGTCTGATGTTCTTCGTTCCACACTGGCCTTCAAACACAGATTGGACCAACCATAAGTGTAACTCCCCTTGCTGTCCCCAGAATCATCCCTTGAACCCTAAAAAGCAGCAAATTCTGAGCCAGAACCCCAGTGGAGACCATGACCCAGCTCCATCTTGACCGGAAATTTTGTCTGTCTCCTTGATGTTCATTCAGCGTGTCTGCTACACAGAACATCTTCAATTCGGAAACAGGAGTAGAACAAGTTGTTGCACATGCTTGGTCAAAGTTTCACTTAGCCATGGTGATTCTAACAGTTCACGTCTTGGTTGTGTTTTTGTAATTGGTGACCATGTTTATAACATTTAGAAAACAGATCTCAGAACAGTACAACAGAGAAACAGGCCCTTTAGCCCACAATAACTACACTGTATTCAACTAAATCTCTTCTGCAGGCACACGATCCATTTCCCTTCATTCCCTTGTTATTTATTTCTTTTATCTAACAGGCACTTAGACATTACTATCGTGTCAGCTTCCAGCACTTCCCAGGCAGCCCGTTTCAGTCTCTGTGTGAAAAATTTGCTCGTACGTCTCCGTTAAAGTTTGCCTTGGATGTGGGTCTGAAGCATGCTCATTGCAAGTTGAAGGAGGGCCAGACGTCCGCTGTTCAGCACTCTCAGCACCGCTTTTGATAGATGGTAGGGGAGGCAAAAGGACAAGGAGTCACTTCAGGAGCATCAGTGGGACTCAGGAGTGGGCCACACCCAGGCAATTACCCCAGGCTACATCATTAACCTGAGACCTGCACATTCTGTGTCCTTTGTAGAGGAAAAATGTGCAATGTAGGTATCATTATGATTGCTACATATTTCAAAAGCCAAATAAATACAAGTTTCATCAGTGCCCACTGCTTGAAGAGGTCTCAAATGTCAGTGCCTATATTTTACTCAATTTATAGCATGCAGTTACAGAAATGACGCACAGGATAGAGCAGACAAACACTTATCAGTTACACCTTCCTTGCTTCACTTCCTAGTGAAAATGTCTCAAAAAAACAGAATTAATGAAATTAATATGACAGTAAATTTTCACTTTTGGATGTTTCTGGCCTGTTTCTGATATGATGTGCCCGATATACAAATTTTCTCATTGAAATCTATCGTGGGTGTTTTCCATGTTCCTAGATTAAAAACCTGAATTATGTTGCCTATACATGTCAATAGGATGGGCATTGTTTTCTTTGAAACAGTGATGGACAATGCAACCTATAAATTTATAAGCAGCTAGAGTAGTAACGTGAACACACCTGTGGATACATTTCTGTGTCCCAAAGGCAGATTGCTCTTTGATGCCTTTCACTGACGAAAATAATAATTAAGTCTCGTCGTCTTTGATGTGGTGAAACTCACAGAGCTCCCATTGCATTGCAAGTCGGCACACCTATCCACCATCAAAACAATCAATGATAACTGCACCAGCGGCATCCCTTGAAACATAACCTGACTCATTATTTGTTGATCTAAAAATGAAAAGCTTTGCTGGTAGCTGGAAACCAATGAGAAAAGAAAGTAGCAAGCGGTGCTTTCTTTGGGAAACTGAAGGGGAGAATGAACGGAGGTCATGATATTAATTACATAAGGTCTTTGTTAAGATATATCTCCTATACCAAAGGAAATGTCTCTGAATGGTACATTCCTCTGCACCAGTTCAGCAAGCAGAACACCTGATTTTAATGCATCTAGGAGAAATTGAAAGGTTTCATCATCATTTCAGGGAAATCCCAAATGTCAACTTGGCTTCATCGTCATTGAGGTGAAGTACATATATGCTCAATGTCAGCAGTATGCTCTTCTGTAATTACTTGCTGCTCGTCTCCTACCAAACACAGTCCTTTGTGAGTTCTTCCTTCCACTGATCACCTCGCAGACAGGGCTGCTGTAATCTGGTTGTTTTTGTGGGCTCAGGTTGTCTCATTTTCTGTCCTGGGTTCTGGAAGGAGAGACCTGAGTTACCACTTCCCTTGTGACACACAGTTGTATCATTCCCGAGGGTCACTCATGTTTTATTTAAACTATGATTGGGTAATGATATTTTAAATCATACACATAACAGCACAAATATTAAATAATACCCTATAAACTGCAGTTGCTACAAATCTGAAATTTTAAAAATAACTATTTCTGGAAAGACTCAGCAGGTCACATGTAATTAATTGTTCCATAACTCATTCTCTTTACACAGATACTGTTTAATCTGTTTTCTGTTTCCTGCATTTAATGCCTTATTAACAAAAATCTTAAAATTTAATAACAGTCTTATTTTGGTTCTGATAGTTATCATACAACAGCAGGTCAATAATAAATTTCATTTAAAATGGGAGGAATTTTAGCTATTTATGTTGGTATGTTTTATTTTAACAATCTTTCTGAAATCATTGATTAAAATCATTAGTGGCTTTGGAAACTTCACAACATGTTTGATTGTTGATTCCACCAGCTATTCGTGACGTTATCCACTGTCTCACAATTTTATCAATGCACCATAGAAAGCCTCCTATCTAAGTGCACTGTGACTTGGTATGGTGACTGCTCTGCACATGACCTTAAGAACCTGCAGCATTGTGGACACAGCTCAGCACAACATGAAAACCAGCCTCTCCTCCATTGTGTACACTCCTCATTAAAGCAGCAGTATAATCAAAGACCCCACCCATCTTGTACACTCTCAATTCTCCCAGATTCAAGGACAGCGTTTACCTCTGTTGTTGTAAGACTAACGAATAGTTCCCTAATATAATAAGATGGACCTCACAATCTCCTCGTTATGATCTTGCTCCTTATTGTCTAGCGCAGAGCACTTTCCCTGTAGCTGTTGCACTTTATTTGGCACTCTCTTACTGTTTTACGTTCTACTAGCATGATGCTCTGTGTGATGAATCTCTCTGTAGAAACAGTATGCAAGAGAAAACCCACTCGATAATAAAATAATAAATGTGACAATAATAAATTAATTCCAAATCCAATTCTTAATTAACACTTAATTCTACTTTTAGCTTAGCATTACCTATTGCATTGTTAAACTCCATTTTCTCTCCTTAACTTTCCTCTATCTTGTATTTTGCAGCTTGATATTTATTTTTTCATCAAATGAACCTTCTGTATTGCACTTGACACAAATATTATATGTTTATCTAATTAGGCTATACATTATTTTTGTAAATTGGTACTTGATGGTCAGCAAGGATTTGGTGGGCTGAAGGGCCTGGTTCAGTGCTGTATGAACCTTTCTCCACTTGTCCGTTGTTTGGTTAATGAAAATATTGTTCATCTCTTTCTCCTGGGCTCAGCTGAACCATAGGGCATGTAGGGCACAGAATGAAATTGAACTTGAGACACCATTATTTCCCAACCATTGATTTTATTGAACCGAGAAGAATTTGGTTTATATAGTTTAATTATAAGTGAGTCTGATGTACACTAGGAGTCCAAAAGTAAAAGATAGTCTGAATGGAAATAAATATACGGAGATTTCCACAGTGAGTACATAAATCATAATGCAGCCAATTCAGACGCAGATAGAGCAGGTATTAGCCATAGAGCAACAATTATACTGTGGGCAGTTCAGTTAGCTTCTTCTGATATCACCGTGGGGAAGCATGGTAACGTCACAGTGCCAGTGACCTGGGTTTGAGTCCCACTGCTGTCTGTAAGGTGTTTGTACATTCCTCCCGTGACCGTGTAGCTTTCCTCCGGGTGCTCCGGTTTCCCCTCACAGTCCAAAGATCTACCAGTTGGCAGGTTAATTGGTTATTGCAAATTGTCCCATGGCTAGGTTAGGGTTAATTCAGGGGTTGCTGGGTGGTGTGGCATGAAGGGCGGGGAGTGTTTATTCCACTGTATCTCAATAACTAATAAAAGTAATTCCCAATATGCTCATGGTTTCCCTAAAACTGAAGCAACATCAAACAAGGTATATAAAATTATGATGGACACAGACAAGATAGATAACCCAAATCTTTTCCAGTAACAGAGGTGTCTAGATCTAGAGGTGTGAGGGGTGTAAAGGGAGGGGTAGCACTTCTGGTGAAGGGGCTGGAGTCCACTCTGAGACAGCTCACTCACCTTTGGTCCCCACTCAGCTCTCACCTGTGGCTCCATGTAGCTGCCTGCTGGTGACAGCGGCCACACCCTGGTACACTGCTTTGACAGGTGGGTTAAACAAGGCAAGAGTAGCGGGCATGTCTCATACCCTGGTGAAGTAGGGACATGCTCTGGGAGACTGGGCTGATGGGATCTGTGGTGAGATACAACGGCCAGGAAGGCGGTTCTACAAGGCAGAGAAGGCATCATGGCCATGATCATCCCCTGCAAACAAGGAAGACTCCAGTTAGTGGCGTTTGTTCGTTCATACCTGGACCTGGACTTCTGAGGTCAAGAGAGTGGAACTGCCCCTCTGCAAAAGCTTTTCCACCTTCAAACCTCTCCTGCACATTGGACATGATAGATCTGGGTAAAGGGTTAAAGGTGGAAGGGCTGAAAGATTAGAGGGGATATGACTGGATGGTGATATTTACTCGCATGATAGCTGGAGTGTATAACGTGCTGTTTGAGGCCATGGTGAAGCTCACAGCATCACCTGGATGATTACTTGATTCACAAAAGCTTTAAAGCTATAGATCAAGGGCTCTAAATGGGACTGATTTAGGTAGGTAATTCTTATCACTCAGTCTAAGCAGCATAGGAGTAACTTCAGTGAGTGTTGTCTTACCAAAGACTCTTGTAAATTTATGGCGGAAAGCATTCGGACTGGTTTCATCACGGCCTGGGGGATGGGGGCTCCGGTGCATTGGATAATAGAGCCCACAGGGGGTTGCAGATTCAGACATTTCCAACACAGGACAACCCTTCCCGTCATTGAGGCAGTGCCTCAGGAAGGTAGCATCCTTCATTGAAGACCACCACCATCTGCACTCTTCTCATTACTACCTTCAAGGAGGGGATATAGGAGACTGAAGACCCATACTCAGCCTTTCAGGGACAACTTCTCCTCCTGCACCATTTCTGATTGGTCCTTGAACTGATGAACATTATCTTGATTTTTATCTGTTGCTCTGCTTATTTTTTGTGCAACTCATAGTAATTTTCATGTCTTGACTGTACTGCTGCCATGAAGCAACAAATTTCTTGACTTCAGTCAGTGATAGTAAATGTGGTTCAGCCCGAGATCTTGGACAGGAAACAGGCAAATGGAGTTTAATGTGGGGACGTATGAGGTTGTGTACTTAAGCTGGAAAAATCAAACCTCAGATACTTATTGAAATGAAGAGAGACCAGAAAGATCCAGGCGAGCTTCAGCATGAATCACACCAAGTTAGCAGGAGGCAGGAGAGTGTAGCAAGTTGGTATTTATACAAACGGTATGTTAGCCTTCACTGTGAAGGAGTTGATTAATAATAGGAAGGTATAGTTCTAGTTGTAGAGAGTGTTAGCAAGGCCACACCTCTGAAATGTAGACACTGGTTCTGTTCCTTTATGTAAAGATAGACATAGCAGCTTTTAAGCCATTCCCAAAGAGATTCACCAGGCCCATACATGGGATAAGAACATTATCCTATCAAGAAGGGAATGGAGAGTTTGAGTTGTGTTCCTTGGAGTTTAGAAGAATGAGGGGCCGACTTTATTCAAACATACAAGATCCAAAGGGGACTTGAAGGAGTAGATGTTGAGATGTTTTCACCAGTGGAAAAGCCATAAACAAAGGAACATAAATACAAAATAAGTGGCAGTTCATTTAATACTAAGATGCATGGAAATTTCTTCTGAGAGTAGTGCCTCTTTAGAATTTGTTGCGTCCAAAGGTGGTGAAGACTGAGTCATTAAATATACTTAAGCTGCAGATAGATAAATATTGAAAACATCAGGGAATTGAGGGTTATGGGGATTTGGCACCATATTTAAATTAATGAGGAATATTGAGGACTGTGAAACATCTGCTTTAAGTAAATATCTTTGGCAGCAGTTCAATGAAGATGCTTCAGTTTAGCAATCTCTGCCTCACAGCACAAGCAACCTTCCCCAATGTTCTTCCCAATCTTCCAACCTCAGGTGAATTAGACTATAGTGGTTCTATACATGTTCCTGGAATTGTGAGATATGGATGAATGGTATGAACCCAAGAGCTCAACTTCCTCCACAATGGCTGGCAAAATGGGAAAATTAGATTCAGTTTTTATATATTTGTTATTCACTTATAGATTCCTGTGTTCTCTGGCATTGGCAGCAGTTCATTTGAAACTTCCCACAACCCATACTGTTAGCTTGAAGGCAGCAAAGAGTGCAGAAAGGCATGCTAGGAGCAGCACGAAGCAAAGCAGGACACGAGATTGGTACTGGTATTAGAATTGTCACGTGTACAAAGACACAGTGAAAAGCTTGTCTTGCAAACTGTTCATACATATCAAATCATTAAACAACTGCATTGAGGTAGAACAAGGAAAAACAATAAAGTGTAAAAGCTACAGATTAACTGCAGTGCAAGTAAGCAACAAAGTGCAAGATCATAACGAGGTAGATTGCGAGTTTAGGAGTCTTATTGCATAAGAGACCAATTCAAGAATCAGAGAACAATGGGCTAGAAACAGTCCTGAGCCAAGTGGAGTGTGCTTTCAGGCTTTTGTATCTTCTGTCCGATGAGAGGGAGGAGAAGAGGGAATATCTGGTGTGGGTGAGGTCCTTGATTATGCTAACCATTGAGGCCAGGATGCAGCATTAAACAGTGAAAAGAGTGCAGGGTGGATCGGGTTAAGTGATCTAGCAACCAATAGTCATTTGTAAGATTGTAGCATGCGGGAAAGCAGATGGAAATGCAATAGGTGGCTTTTGTCTTCACTGTGGTTGAACATATCAGGTTGTTGAAGGAATTTTGTGGACAACTACTTGGAGTGGATGTAAGACAGATTTCTGGAACAATATGTTATAGACCCAAACAGGAAATGGGCACTTTTATGATGTGGTTCTAAGTAATACAATAAGATTAATTAAAGATATTCAACTCTGGTGAGACATAAAGTCCAAAAAGCAGACATCTCAGAAGAAAGTCTCACTGTTGATGCATCAATGAAAATAGAGAATGGAATGTCATGATTACAGAAGATGGAATGGATGGATGTATAATCTATGGGTTTTGTGATGGATGTTTGTTAGAGATCCAGAAAAGGAAGGGAAGGGTCAGAGATAGAGCAAGTGAAATTCAGGCTGGAGAAAATTGACCTCAAAGCTAATGAACAATTTGAAATCTGTTTGAGTGTAGGGAAGAGAAACAATACAGGCATCAATATTTCAGAAGAAGAATTGGAAGAGTAGCCTAAAAAGGATTGAAACAAGAACCATGGTGCATATCTCATAAAAAGACCTATAGCTAATGTCAGTTCTTGTAGAGCAGTTCTCAGATCTTTCATCTAGAGAAAATGGTGGAGTCAAAGGAGAAATTATTCGATCTGGCAGAATTTATTCTCACATTGCACCATCTCTCCTTCCCAGTTCTGATGAAGGATTTTCAATCCGAAATGTTAACTCTATGTCTCGGCTCACAGATATTGCCTGACCTGCTCGTTGTCTCCAGCACAGTTTGTTCTCCTTAGTCGGTGGGAAAACGCCTGATTTCATTATTAAGGAAATGGCAAAAGGACACTAATAAAACCATAACACAATGAGGCAGAGTTCATGGAGTTTTAAGGAGGAGAAATTATGTTTACAAATCACTGAGAGATCATTTAGGATGTCACCTATGGGGAACGTGGAAATAGAAGTGTGGCTTTTCAAAAGATGATGGATAAAGTGCTACAAAGATAAGATTATTAAAGTATTTGGACAGAATTACCGATAAGGCAGGTTTAAAAGGATATAGGTCAAATGTGAGAAAATGAGACTAACTTGGATAAGCATCCTGACTGGAGGGATGAGTTTATCTGAAGAGCCCATTTTTATGCCAAATGACTCTAAAGAGAATGGATGTCAGAACTGATAGACAATGGATATAGGAACAGATAGAGAATGGATATCGGAACTGATAGGGAATGGATCTAGGAACAGATTGAGAATGGATAGAGGAACATAGGGAATGGATATAGGAACAGATAGGGAATGGATGTAGGAGCAGATAGGGAACGGATATAGGAACAGATAGAGAATGGATATAGGAACAGATAGGGAATGGATCTAGGAACAGATAGGGAATGGATCTAGGAACAGATTGAGAATGGATGGAAGAACAGATAGAGAATAGATGAAGGAGCACATAAAGAATGGAAGTAGGAACAGATAAAGAATGGATATAAGAACAGATAGAGAATTGGTGTAGGAACAGATAGAGAATAGATGAAGGAACACTTAAAGAATGGAAGTAGGAATAGATAGAGAATGGATAGAGGAACAGATAGAGAACTGGTATATGAACAGATAGGGAATTGATGTAGGAACAGACAGAGAATGGATATAGGAACAGATAGAGAATGGATAGAGGAACAGACAGATAAAAGATGTAGGAACAGATAGAAAATTGGTGTAGAAACAGACAGCTGGAAAAAAATGAAAGGGAAGGTAAATGAGTCATATTCAGAGTGCGCACACTGGACTGCCATAGGGATTGGAACTGGTGCTTGCACTTATAAACTCTATTAATTATTCAGATGGAGTGATCAGGTGTGTCATGTTGTCTTGCCAATTATACAAAGGTAGGTGGGATGATAAGTTCTGAGGAGGTTGCAACATATTTGTGAAGGGATGTGGCAGATGGTGTATAACACAGAGAATGCTGAAGAAAAGCAGAATATTGATTAGATGCTGTGACACTCTGAAATGTCAGTGCCCGGAGAGGTATGGGTGTATGTACAGGAACCAGCAAATAATTAGAAATGCAAATTTAAATATCTGCTTTATTGCAGGAAAAGAAGGACTTCTAAAATAGTAAGGTCTTTTTCTACAATTGCATATGTACTGAGTGAGACCACATCAAGGATATACAAAAGTACACTTTGGGTCTCTTAATTTCTCTCCACTCTCCTCTGTCTGGTGCAACAGGTCCTCACTCTCAATAATTTCTCTTTGAATTCCTCCCTCTTCCTTCAAACCAAGGGTGTAGCCATGGGCATTTGCATGGGTCCCAGCTATGCCTGCCTTTTCGTTTGTTACATGCTCCAAGCACACACCAGTATCACTCCCCCACTTTTCCTTCGCTATCTCCACTACTGCATTGGTGCTGCTTCCTGCACTCATGCTGGCCTCGTTGACTTCTTCATTAACTTTGTCTCCAACTTCCACCCTGCCCTTGAATTTACCTGGTCCATTTCTGACACCTCCCTCCCCTTTCTCAATCTCTTTGTGTCTATCTCTGCAGAGAGTTTATCTACTGATATTTTGTATAAACCTGCTGATTCTCACAGCAACCTGTACTATACCTCTTCCCACGGCGTCATCAAAAATGCCATTCCCTTCTCTCAGTTCTTCCATCTCCACTGCATCTGCTCTCAGGATGAGGCTTTTCATTCCAGAACAACTGAAATAACCTCCCTCTCCAAAGAAAGGGGCTTCCATTCCTCCACCATCAATGATGCCCTCAACCACTTCTCTTCCATTTTGCATACGTCTGCCCTCACCCATTCTTCCACCACCCAACCAGGGATAGGGGTGCTCTTGTCCTCACCTACCACCCCACCACCATCTCCAATGGGTTACCCCCAACAACCACATCTTTCCCTCCCCCTCACTTTCTACTTTCTGCAGGGTTCACTCCCTACATGACTCTCTTGTCCATTCATCCCTCCACACTGATCTCCCTCCTGGCACCTATCCTTGCAAGTGGAACAACTTGCCCCTATACCTCCTCCCTCACTACCAATCAGGGCCCCAAGCAGTACTTCCAGGTGAAGCGACACTTCATCTGTTAGGGTCATCTACTGTATTTGGTGCTCCCAGTGTGGCCTCCTGTATATCAGAGAGACTCAGTGTAGATTAGGAGATGCTTTGCTGAGCACCTACGAGCACCAGCAGAAAATGTGGGGTCTCCCAGTGGCCACGCATTTCAATTCTACACCCCATTTCCATGTCAATATGCCAGTCCATGGCCTTCTTTTCTGCTGCAATGAGGCCACACTCAGGTTGGAGGAGCGACACCTTATATTCCACCTGGGTCGCCTCCAACCTGATGGGTAAACATCGATTTCTCAAACTTCTGGTAATTCATTCCCCACCACCCCACCCCCCCACCAACCACCCTTCACCATTCCTCATTCCTATTTCCCTCTCTTACTTTATCTCCTTATCAACCCATCACCTGCCTCTGGTGCTCCTCCCCTTTCTCTTTCTTTCACGGTCTTCTATGCCCTCCTATCAGATTCCCCTTTCTCCAGCCCCTTATCTCTTTCGCCAATCAACTTCCCAGATCTTTACTTCACCACTCCCCGTCTTCCAGTTTCACCTATCACCTATGACCTTGTACTTCTTACTCTCCTCCCCCCACATTTTTAGTCTGACCTCATCTTCTTTCCCAGTCCCGATGAAGGGTCTTGGCCCAAAACTTCGACAGTACATTTTTCCATAGATGTTGTCTGGCCTGCTGAATTCCTCCAGCAATTTGTATGTCTTGCTTTGATTTCCAGCACCTGCAGATTTTGTCATGCTTGTGACTGTAAGTCTCTATGCCTCATTTGCTTTGCTCATCTTTTGCTTATCTTGCTAGATGTTGAATGCACACCCATGGACATACCAGCATATAAATAAAGCTTGACCTGCCTGTAAAAGGATAAGCCTTGCACTCAACGTCAGTAAGACCAAAGAATTGATTCTGGACTTTTTAGAAATAGCAAGATGAGGAACACACGCCAGTCCTTATTAAGGAATCAGAGGTGGATAGAGTGAGCAATTACCTCAAGCTCCTGTGAGTCAACGTTTCTCAGGATCTATCCTGGTCCCAACATGTCAATGCAGTTACCAAGAAGGCATGACAGAGGCTATATTTCAGTATGAGTCCAAGGAGATTTGTTATGTCACTAAAGATTTGGTATTTCTATAGATATAAGGTGGAGAGCATTCAAATTGGCTTTATCACCATCTGCTATGGGGTTGGAGGCACTGCACAGGATTGAAATAACCAGCAGAAAGTTGTAAGCTCAGCCAGCTCCATCATGGGCACTAGCCTCCTCAGTGTCCGGGACACCTTCAAGGAGCATTGCCTCTAGAAGGCGGCTCCCATCATTAAAGACCTCTGTGACGAGATCTGAAGGACTAGTCTAAAGTGGACTGTTCCTTTAACAAGAGAGAGAGGGAGTGAACAGCTTGTGCGTTATTTCAGGGAGAGAGAGCAACAGAAAGTCCGTGAGTTACCTTGGAAACCGAGTGGCCAAGCTATATGATGGACATCGGTGCTACAAGGTCAGTTAACTTTTTAATTAGACACACACCAGAGACACACCACAGGAGAGACATGACTCCAGAGGCAAGGAGGACACAGGTGAGCTTTGTGTACCCATGACAACGGTGGGGTTTTTGCTCACAGTGTGGACAAAGGGGTGACCCGTGGGGAGCTATCAGTGTGTTTAACCCTGGTCTGGGGTTGATAACACCACCACAGAAGATGGCATCCCCTTTTCTGTGGTGACAAGTTGGTGATGTTTAAATAAGTTTCGGGAACAGGAGGACAATGTGGAGGATCAGCATCGGCATTGGACGATAAACTAACGCTAACTCTCTCTCTCCAACTCCACTCAAACCAAATTCCAGAACTGAACTGATTACTTACCATTCCACTGTAAGACTGTATCACCTAATCACCTGAGCTGGGAAAACTTGGGAACCTTATTTACTCACCTGTATACACTCTGCTAACCTGCTTACCTTATCTTGTTTTATATTACTTTATTCACGTAGTTACTAACAAAATAGAGTTTATAACAGAAGACTCAGACTCCAGGTGTGTCCATTTCTGCTGGTTCTTTTTAGCCCGTTACGGGGTACGTAACACCCCCATCACCCCCTTTTCTCATTGCTACCATCAGGGAGGAGGCACAGGAGCCAGAATGCACCCACTCAGTGACTCACAAACAGCTTCTTCCCCTCTGTCATCAGATTTCTGAATGGACATTGAAATTATGAACACTAGCTCACTTCGTTGTTGCATTACTTATTTAATTTAAGTTTCTAATACATACACAATATAGACACTGATATATATACTTTACAGCTTTTATTATTGTGTATTACAATGTACTGCTGCTGCATAACAAGATTTTCAATATGTGCCCAGTAATATTAAATCTGATTCTGAATTTGTTGTAGTCAGAAAGGCCATTTTGCAGTGCACTGTAAACACTGTGTAATCATGAAGCTGAGCAAAATGCTGGGCGATCTCAGGAGGTTAAGCAACATCTATGGACAGAAAAGCAGTCGAATTTTTGTGTTTGTGATCCCCGGCAGAACATTTTTGTCACTTCTGTTGAAACATCATGGGCCCGAACCATTGACAGTTTCTCCTTCTAATAATACACTTGTTCCGTTGAAAGTGCAGACTTGCCAAGACTTCAGACTCATACGTACATTGAAACATACTGTGAAGTGCTGCATTTGCTATAGCAACTTAAGGAAGTGTTAGTGACAACCTACAAGTGTCACCACACATTCCTGCACCAAAATAACCTGCCCACAATGCTTGGCAGAACAACACACTCTACAAAACAGGACACAATAGGCAACATAGCAACAGCGGCAAAACAAGTCTTGGAAGAGTTGGGAGCATGTACTGGTAAATGGAATTACTCTGCAAGGGTACATGAATAGAATGGACGGTTGGCCAAAAGGCTTACTTCTGTGCTGTGAGACTTCCTAAACTCAGCAGGTTCAGTATCATCTCCAGAGAATGGAACAGAATTAATGTTTTAGCTTGGGGATATCATAACCATTCATCACTGCTTTACCCCACCAACACTGTTTGTCTTTACAGTTTTTTTCCTCATACTACACATGACAAACCTTCACAGGGTTAAACACTCAGTACATGTATCTCAAGCTATGCATATATTATACAACCTTGAGATTTGTCTCTTTAAATAAAAGAAAGAAACCTCAAAAGTACCCTTTAAAAAAATCAGACAGTTAAAATCCCAATGCTAAGAGAGAGAAAATAATAGAAGATAGCAAACAGCTTCAGAGCTGAAGTTTTATGCAAGATGTTCATCCAGGCATCACTGTACCTGGTGCAGGCCACAGCATCAGTTCACCGTAAAGCCCAGGAAACATTGCGAGACCACAGACACGAAGCTGGGCGTCACTGCGCTGGTGCAGGCCACAGCCTCAGTTCAGTGAAGAGTCAAAGAGTAGCGAGCCGAACTAGGCAGAATCGGCCCTTGCCCTGCTTCCAGTCCCAGCACCCTGACCTGGCATTTCTATCATCTCCTTATTCTCATTCGGATCTCCTGCATCTGCATTGGGTAATGGATCTGAAATCACTGGATAATGGTGGGGTTGACCCAATCCGCATACTTCACAAGCATGCACAATTGCTACAACACAAAACCATCAGAACTTTGCCGTGGACTGGATGTTATCAGCTTACTCTGAGTAATCTGACAAAGGAACAAACCAGTGACAATGAAATATGTCATGCAGGTCCGATTAAGCAAAGTCTCCCAGGTTATCAACAGGGCTCTCAATGAACGTGTTATCAGGAGCATACCTTATTAGTTAATGAATGCAATGAGCTATCATCTGCAGTTATGGAGCCAATCTTTATTTCCATTCGCTGAGCTTGCTGTTGCTGTAAGCTTATCCCTGCAGTTCTACTTGTAGAAACATAGCACCATTCTGATGATGAAGGAAGATATGCAGCTGCAATATCAAAAATCTCAGCAGCTTCACGGGACCTTCACAAAACAATGTTTGATGCCAGAGAATCAACAAGTCAGGTTTTCAGGAGATTTCAAAATGAGGAATGAGAAGTAGGGAATTGGGAATCTTAAAGAGTGTCAGAAATTAGAGTTTTTTGAGTTGTAGTCATTGTCAGATGCAGCAGGGAAACATACCTCCTGACTCCACAGCAACCATCATCCACCCATTTCGACTATTCCTACATGAATCCCTTTTACGTTGTTCTCACTACATTCTCATCATATCAGCCCAGATTCTGTTACTAAGGGAAACTTATAGTGGCCAATTAAACTACAACCTTCTATGCTTTTGTAAAGAGAAAGGAAACCAGAATACCTGGAGGAAACCAATTCGGTTAAGGGGTTCAGTTCAAACTCCACGCAGACAACGCCCATGTTCAGGATTGAATCTGGGTCTCTACTGGTGTGGGGCTTTGGCTGTACCAGCTGGACCATTATGCCAGCTGAATAAAGGATCAACCCTGGAGTAACTGGAACCAGAGAGAATCTAGAATTGGCAGAATGTTATTGCGTGGGAGCTCTGTAAAGCTAGAGGACATGCAGAGATAAGGTAGGGGAGATTGTGGAAGATCACTGTTGCCCTTGGCTAACAGTAGTGGACACAACTCAGTACATCAGAGGCACAGACCTCCCTTGAAAGCATCTACAGGAGGTGCTATCTTAAGAAGAAGGGGTCCACCATTTTGAAAATCTGCACCACCCAGGTCATGTTCTCTTCTCACTGCCACCGTCAGGTAGGAAGTACAGAAACCTGAAGTCCCACAACATCTGGTTCAGAAGCAATGACTTTTCAACAGGTGTCAGGTTCTTGAAATACCCTTCACAATCATAAACTTTCCTCAGCAGTGGAACACTATTTACCACATGTTCTCTATGATTGACTTGTCTTCGTGTTTTTTTACACTATAGTCTTGTTTTATACCATTTTTTTCTTCAATGTCGTGGATAATTTGTGGTTAATTTCTGTTCTATGTGTTGTCTGTACATACAGTACATGCCTGTAATGCTGCTGAAAGCCATTTTCATTGCACCTGCACCTGATTTGTACACATAAAAATGAACTTGACTTCCGAAGTTATGGAATGGGAGATATTCACAAATTTTTTATATCTGGCACAAAACTTTTAATGACAACAAAATTTCCTTTCCAGGATCTTTTTGGCTTGGTTGCTGACCTAGTTACATCAACAAACTCTTCTTCAAGCTTATTTTGTGGCAAAGGTGCTAAGTTTGCTGTTGAGGCAGAAAGCTAATTCAAATGAATCACAGATTAAACGCATTGATATAAAAACAATTTGAATGTGGGAAAACATTCACAGATGCTTCACAGGAGCTTTATCAACCAAAATCTATTGCTTACCTTCTTTTGAATGTTTGGATATTCAAAATCTGGGATATTAATGTGACAAAATCTTACAATACAGACAAATTGTTCTAAAATATCTCCATTGAAGGAGGAGTCAGTCAAGGCAGAAACAGTGAATGAAATTTTGAAGAAGAGAGTTCCATGAGTTGTCTTCTTTGGTGGTAAGTGGTAAGGTTCAACAAAGTGCAACATGGTTATTTAGAATTTCAAAGTAATACTGTAAATTTATAAAGTCATGGGGCTCTTTGCTTTATCTATGATTTTGTAAGTTAAGTGGTTGGGTAGATAAATGTTTATTGTAAATTCTTAACTGAATTATGTGATGGTCATATTATGTTTGTTCATCTTTTAGTTTTGGACTTGTGCCATAGCTGGATGAGATCCAACCTTGCATTAGAAGCATATCAGATGCAAGGGATCTCACTCTCTCATTTTTCCATTTAGTCTGTGAAAGAAAATCAGTGCTTCAGAGTGTCCACAGGCAACCAGATACTCAGGGGTACAGACACACCTCTTGCCCTCAGAGCTACATTATGTCGAAATCAACACAAACAACTCAAAAATGATACTTAACTCGTGTTCAAAATCTACAGCATGTTTTGAATGTGGGAGGTCTGTAACTTCATTCAATTAAAGTTTACCAGCTGCAGATGAAAAGCACCAGATGAAAACAAATAACTGTATGTCAGGCGATGGAGGAATGTACAATACAGAGCAACTCCGCCAAGTCAGTTAGTGGCCAGACAAAGGTTGATGGTGACGTTAGGTTTGCAGTTATGCTCTCTACACTCAGAACTGCCATCCTGCCCCATCTCCCACAAAATGCAATAAATTGGGGTCTACTGGATACCAATAGGACTGTGCTGAAGGACCCACACAGTACTTGCAGTATTTTACACTGAATAGGAGAAAAGCCAATAGAAACACAATTGAATTTGGGACAAAAAATCTGAAATTTCTTTTGCTCCCATTGGAGTTATTCTAAATATCCACGGCCCCGATTTTCTTCATGTTAAAGATGATTATGCCTTCAAATACTTTGGACATTTTCCCTGGTCTTCTTTTGTCCTTGTTTGTGTTCTTCAAGCTTGTAAGGTGCTTTTAGTTTTGATCTAACTTTCCTCCACATTTTCTTTTTTGAAACATAACAGTTTTGTTTAGCCATGTACAAAACGAGAGAAAATCCGCAGATGCTGGAAATCCAGGCAACACACACAAATGCTGGAGGAACTCAGCAGGCCAGGCAGCATCAATGGGTATAGGTATAGTTGATGTTTCAGGCCGAGACTCTTCATTAGGCCCACAACGTCAACTGCACTCTTTTCCATAAATGCTGCTTGGCCTGCTGAGTCTCCATTAACCAGAATCCACCTGCTTCCTACGGGATGAACAATGCAATCCAGAGTCCTGAGTTCAAATCTCACCTGGGCTGTTATGCCATTTAAATTCAATTAATTAAAAATTCTGGAATTAAAAATAATCTGTTGACCTGGCCCTTGACTGTCAAATTATCGTAAAATCCTGTCTGGTTTCCCAAAATGTCCAACAGGGATGAAATCCATACCAAGACCAGTAATAATATAGTTTAATCTTAAATGTCCCTGAAATTGCCAGCAAACCATTCAGCTGCACTAAAACAAACCAGGCTAAGCATCTGGCATCAACTTGGAGACCAAAGTCAAACATTGGAAAGCCACTGCAAGCTCAGTCACCCTTGTAAGTACATATTTGGAGAGAGTTGTTCCTCAGATCACAGGTAATCTGTGGTCTCAGGGTTCTCAATACCAGGCTAAATGCTCCTTATTACATGGTCACTGGGAATATGAGATGTCGTATTTTCTTTACTCTGTCAAAACTAATGTGTTTTACTTCCAGGAATGAAGAATTAAACTCCTCCACCAACCCCCAGAATTCACTTTATAGGATCTCATGAACAATGCAAAATTCTGGCATGTCCAAGTGGTAGCTCACAGCTGCAGCTCCGAAGGCCAGACCTAATGTCCAAAGTTCTGTCAGAATCTGCCACTGACCAGGCACAATCAGAAACGATAGTTTGCGATTGGAGCAGGTGTCAATCACATTGCCTGACCGTTGTTCCTCATTAAGGAGCATTTTTTTCTCTCTTTCTCAGTTTAGCATTAAGTCAATGTTTCAAAGACTAAAAATCAATGTGCGGTTCTCAGTGTACCAGGTTACAACTGCATTCTGTCCATACGTAACGCAAACAGTTTGCAAGTTGGAAATTCAGCCACCTGACAATATATTCCAATAAGAACACAGGGCAACTCAGGACAACATGCAGCTAAACCAGGAGGTTTAACTCAGCCATTCCAATATTGTCAAAAACCAAGTTTCCATACAACTGAAGATGTCTATATCCCCTCAGCAGTCAGTCCGCCCTGTCGGTCTCACAAATGCTCATTTGTATGTATAGGCTGTACATAATTTGGGTGTTTGTAAGCTGGGGAGGGTATCAGGCCAGTGTTTTTGAATGCAGAGATAAGGGAGCAGACAGCATGGAAACTGGTTCTACAGCTCACGAGGTCTTTGCTGATTATCAAGAGCCCTTTACACCAACCCTGTTATATTCTCCCCACACTGCCATCACCTCTCTTCACGTTCTACCAATCACTTACAGACTAGGGGCAATTTAAAGAAGCCCAAGTCTTTGGGATGTTATGAGGAAACCAGAAATTGTGCATATCCACAGAGACAACAGCACAAGTGACGAACGATCCCAGGTCACTGGAACTGTGCATGGTTTCTCAGCAATGCAGTGATACCATGTCAGGAAAGATCTAAAATACAATTCTCAGAAGCTAGATTTTAAGTCCTTTTTCTCTTTAGTGCAAATCAGTAATATCAAAATAGTGCAAGGCAGGGACGAAAATCTCAACAAATACACACGTCCTGAAAATCCAAAACAAAAACACATACTACCATGTTCAAGCACAGTTTCTGTCATAAGACGAGGGAGAGGGTCTACAGTACAATAAGACATACCATTGAATTCACAATCTTCTTTATTGTGATATTTCCACACAACACTGTTCTTTGTCTGTTGCTGTTACACTTTGTTCTGCATTATACTACCTGAATGCACTGTGTAATGAATCGATCTTCTCCATGATCTCCATCAGCACAGGTACGCTGAGCCAGTGTGCTTAGCCCCTGCTCTACTCGCTTTATACTTATGACTGTGAGGCTAAGTATAGCATCAATATCATATTTAAGTTTGCTGATGATAGCACTGTTGTTGACTGAATCAAAGGTGGTAACAAATCAGAGTATAGGGGGGAGATTGAATATCTGGTTGGTGTGCCGCATTAACAACTTCTCACTCAATGTTAGCAAATGAAAGAACTCATTATAGACTACAGGAGGAAGAAATCAGTTTCTATGAGCCAAAGCTCATTGCGAGATCTGAGGTGGAGAGGGTCAGTAACTTTAAATTCCCGGGCGTTATCATACCACACGACATGTCCTAAGACCAGCACTTACGTACCCTTTCAATCAAAGCACGGCAATGCCTCTACTTTCTTTGAAATTTGCACAGGTTCAGCATGTCACTTAGAACTTTAACAACTGACTGGTTGCACCATTGCCTGGTATGCAATACCAGTGCCCAAGAGCAGTTCACAAACAGCTGGTACCTGACCAGTGTGGACATCTTCAGCCACCACAACGTTGAGCTGGTCATTGAAGTCAGCCTGTGGACTCACTTCCAAGGACACTATGACTCATGTTCTCAGTATTATCCATTTATTCATTCACTCGTGTATTTATTCTATTATTTATTTATGGATTACTTGATTGATAGATAGACAAGTTACTCTTCTATTTGCATAGTTTGACTTCTTGTTTTGCACATTGGCTTCTTCTCAGTCTTTGTGTCTTGTCTTTCCATGATTCTAGTCTGTTTCCCTGTACGACTGTGAACGCCTACAAGAACCTTGGAGTAGTATTTGGTGATGTATACTTTGATAATACATTTACTTGAACTTTGATTTGTATGAACAGTATGTGAGACACGGTTTTCACAGTTCCTCAGTACATGTGACAATAATAGACCTGTCCCAATTCCAAATACAACTACACTAGAAACAGCAGGTCAGACAGCATTTGTTTCAAATGCTTCAGGTTCTGCTTCAGGCCTAAGCATCTTCCAGCTGAAACATTAGCTCTGTTTTTTTCTCCCCTTTCCATGTGTGTTTTTTACTTTCTACCCTGTTGAGTGCTTTTGTTGTAAGTTAAGGATGTTTCCCATTTAACATTGACTGAGATTAGAAATGTCAATCAGACTGGATGCTGGAGAAAGGTAGCTGGGAGAAGGAAATGAAACAAGTAAAACTGCTGTAAAACTGTGCATTAGTAACTTTACTCGGCTCTTTTATATTTCCGAGTAAAAAGTGAAAGGTTCAGTTTATTGCTGCTGCATTCACAGTTACTCAATGACAGATGGCAACCGAGTTTTGGAAAGTGTTCGTATTCCTGGCCTTTGCAACCACGTGAGCTCCTGCTCCAAGCATTTCTACTTTGATTTTCTCAACAAACAGAACTGTTCAACTGCATAAATCAAAGTGCCAAGTGTCATCGTCTCTTGAAAGACTGGCTTTCAGATGTGAAAGTTACTTTGGCCTAAGGTTGCAGGAAGGGAACCTGGGAAACTGTACCAGTTGTTTGGAGCTTGTGTTTATCTGGTCTGTACTGAGAAAAATCATCCTTCTAAATAAATTGAGCAACCAAAGAGTTCTCGCAGTTTTATTTTTCACCTATCGTTAATCACCACACTTCTTGGATTCTGGATCACCAGCAAACACCTGTGCAGTGGAAGTATCTGTTTGATGCTGGGGGATAAAATCTCGAATTTCAAAGCTGCAAACAGTGACAGGAACATAAATTCAGGAAGCAGTGGTTTCTAATGTTATTCCTTCTGTCCACCAGAGTGATCTGAATACTTTTGGTGTATAGTTTACATCAAAGCTTGTAGGACTAGTGTTGCTCCCCTATCTACTTTTACCAGGGCTGGTAATTAAATTACCACCAGCAGTGCAGAGGTCTTGCCTGGGGATTTTAAACAAATGACAAAACTAATCAGAATTCTATATTCTGCATGAATTATATCT
This sequence comes from Hypanus sabinus, assembly GCF_030144855.1. Taxonomy (NCBI): domain Eukaryota; kingdom Metazoa; phylum Chordata; class Chondrichthyes; order Myliobatiformes; family Dasyatidae; genus Hypanus; species Hypanus sabinus. Next base: position 7,201,780 of record NC_082732.1, on the reverse strand, counting down.
AGGTAGAAAATTACTGTGATCTCAGTATAACAGCTGATGTGGGAATGTACTGTTCTTCCCCTCAACCCCTCTCTACTCTGTGCTGAATCCTGTGAATCCTCATAACCATCTTGTGAGTCACTTCACAGACAATCCAATGCGATATGTCAGATCGTGTCTTTCTCTTCACACTGGTCCCAGTCATTTCATTTCCACAAGGGATATCCGTCCATTCTGCTGGTGATTGACAGAGTCACTTTGCCCAAGTAATATGGTACCCTCATAGTTTTACTTTAAGGTAAAATTCAATCGCCATAATTGAAACTGTCTCTCACAGTATTCTTGAATATAGCTCTTCCCAACCTGTTGCTTGTAAAAATGCCATTCCCTTCTCTTAGTTCCTCTCTGTCTGCCGCATCAATTTTCAGGATGAGACATTTCATTCTAGAGCATCTGAGATGTCCTCTTTTTTCAAAACATCCTGGGTTTCTCTTCCACCACCATTGATAGTGCCCTCAACCACATTTCCTCCTTCAGCCTCACCCCATTCACCCTCTATTGTAACAGGGATAGGGTTTCCATTATCCTTACTTACCATGCCATGAACTTTGTATCCAGCACATCATTCTCCACAACTTCCACCATCTACAATGGGGTTCTACCACTAAACACATCTTTTCCTCCCGCCCCCAACAGGGATTGCTCCCTGCATGACTCCCTTGTCCACTTGTCCCTCCCCACTGATCTCTCTCCTGGCATTTAACCCTGCAAGCAGGGGAATTGCGTCCAATACCTCTACACCTCCTCCCTCGTCACCATTCAAGGCTCCAAACAGTCCTTCCTGGTGACCGGCACTTCACTTGCGAATCTGTCAATGTCATCTATTGTGTTTGGTGTTCCAGGTGTAGCCTGCTCTACCTTGGTAAGACCTGATGTACAGAAGATTGGGGTCCACTTTGTTGAGCAATTTGACTCCATTCACAACAAAAGGCTACCCATTTCATTACAACTTCTCTTTCCCATTCTGACATGTCCGTCTATGGCCTCCTCTACTGTCAAGATGAGGCCAAACTCAAAATAGCAGAGCAACATCTCATATTCTTTCTGTGTAGCCTCCAACCTGATGGCATGAACATTAATTTCTCTAAAATGGTAATTAATCCCCACTCTGGTTCTCCTTGTTCCCACTTCCTATTTTGGTTAATTTCTCATCCCTTCTCTTCCTCTCACTTCCTCTCCACCACCCACTGGTTCCCTTCCTCCTTCCCTTTATTTCACAGTCTACTGTCCTCTCCTATTATATTTTTCTTCTTCAGCTCTTTACCTCTTCTGCCTATCATCTCCTTACTTCATCCCCTCTCCACCACCCACCTACCTTCCCCCTCCCCACCCTTCTCCTCACATTGTCTCACCTATCATCTTCCAGCTTGTAATCCTTTCCCTCCTCCTACCTTCTTGTTCTGGCTTCTGCTCCCTTCTTTTTCCTTTCACTCTTTCAAGCTTATTGATATCATTCCTGTAAGCAGCAACCAGAACTGCACACAATACTCTGAATTCAGCTTCATGAACATTTTGTACATCTTCAATAAACCGATCCAACACTTCTTGTACTCCGTTTGCTGATTAATGAAGGCCAATGTTACAAAAGCTCACTTTATGACAATATTCACCTGTGACACCACATTCAAGGAATTGTGGATCTGTATTCCCAGATCCCTCTGTTCTACTGCGCTCCTCAGAACCCTACATTAGAACATAGAGTAGTACAGCACAGAACAAAGCCATTCAAAGGTTCATTTCATTATTAGTGTATGCAGAATTCAAATCTGAGATTTGTCTTCTCTCGATAGCCATAAAATACATGAAACCATAAAAGTAGTTGAAAGAAAGACTTCAATCCCCCCCACATGAAAAGAACAAGAAACAAAAACAAAGCCTAATGCCCTCATCCCCCCTTTCGCACAGTAACAGATCACCAAATCCACCCCAGGTGACCAATTGGCAACAAGAAAGAATGGGTGAGAACAGGAAAAAAACACAGAACTTAAAGAGGCCAATATGAACTACCATCCAAACCATAAATCTTAGAACTTTGATAACATCTCTAAAAGCATTGGAACCCAACGGCCCCTCCGTGGGAAACTAGCAGCCCCCCCCCCCCGAGGGAAGCAACACGAACCAACGGCCTCTAGAAGAACCATTCACTCTCTTTTGCATTTGCTTTGATGTCTCAGTCTTCCCTGATGTTTAATCAGTGAGAAATGTAGTCAATCATGGGCCTCAATCTCCTCCCTGAGCTTCTCCTCATGGCAGCTTGTGCTCACTTTTCTCTGCTGGAGTTTTCTTGGGTACAACAGAACACTCCTCACTCAATCCAACTACAAACTATAAGCCACGGCTCCAACAGTTTCAAAAACAAGATAAAGGTAAAAGGAGTAAGTAGAAGATGCAGAAAACCGGAATGTTTGACTATCTGGAAGATGTCGCCTAAGGAATCGTTGTTCGCTGGTAGAACATCCAAACTAATCCCTCCTTCCTACATTTCCCTCCACCTTCTTTACATACCTCTGCCTATCCAAACATCTCCCAAAAACCTCTAACGTACTTGCCTCCTCCACCATACTGGCATCCACCACTCTCTGAGTAAAAACTTACCCCTCACTTTCAATGCATGCCCTCTGGTATTAGATATTTAAACCCTGGGAAACAAATACTCTCTGTCCAGTATATCTATGCCTCCCATAATCTTGTAGTCTTCTATCAGATTTCCCCTCAGCCTCTGGCACTCCAGAGAAAACAGCCCAAGTTTATCCAGCCTCTCGTGATAGCACCTTCCCTCTAAACCAGGCAGCATCCTGGTGACCATCTCCTGCACTTGCTCCAAAGCCTACATCCTTCCTACAGTGAGACCTCCAGAACTGTTCGCAATACTCCGGAAGTGGCCTTACCAGAGTTTTATAAAGTTCTAACATAATCTTTTGACTTTTGAACTCAGTGTCTTAACTAATAAATACAAACATTCTATAAACCTTCATAACCAGCTTCTCAACCTGTGTAGCCACTTTCAAGGAGCTATGAACTTGGATCTCAAGATCTCTTTGTTCAGCAACATTGTTTAAGGATCTTGCCCTTAACAGTGTACTGTGTCCTTGCATTTGCCCTACCGAGGTGCAACACCTCACATTTATCTGGGCCATCAATAACTCACCCTACATTATATTAGTCTTATCCTGGTTGTCCTCCTAAACTGTAACACCACCCTCTTGCCTGTATTGAATTTCATCTGCATTTTTCTGCTCATTTTCCCAAGATCACACCGCAAGCTTTGACAGTCCAATCTTGCACAATGACCCCAACCTTGGTGTCATCTGCAAACCTTTCAGAAATGAGAAATCATTGTTGAGCCCTGTGGGATGTAAGGTGTTTAAGCAAAAGGTGAGTTGCTGATCTCTGACATGACTTTGGACTTCATTGGAACAGTGCAGACAAGACAAGACAAGCATTAAAATTAGAGTGGAAAGGAGAATTAAAGTGACTGGGGGGGCCAGAGCCTCAGGGTCACCAATGTAAACTTAGATGAGGTGTTCTACAAAGTACTCAGCCAATTTATATCTGGTTTCCGCAATGCAGAGCAGACCGTACATGTGCACTAGATATAACAGACAGAGTGAAAAGAAATTCAGCTGGATCTCGGTTTCACCAGGAAGGAATCATTGGGTCTCTGGGTGGTGGGAAGGGAAGAAATATGATGTGTCTTGGCAATTGCATAGGGAAGTCCAAAAAGCAAAGAAGTGGGAGCTGATGGGAGAGAAAAATGAACCAGGGAGTTGTTGAAGCAGCAACTGTTTGAACTGTTAAGAGTGAAGGGTAGGCGAAGCTCTTGTCTGTTGGACATTAAATCATGATTTCAATAATGTACAAAATTTCCACAGAATGTAATCTGTGGTGGATGGCTATGTCAAAAGCTCATTTATTTGTTATCAAAGTATAAAACTCTAAAATTTCCTCTTCTCCGAATTAGCCATGAAACAAAGAAAGAATTGAAAGGCAGCATGATCATCTCACCTCCCCCTAAAAAAACAAACAAAAATGGAACAGGCACATCAGCCACCAAATCCCTCCTCCAGCACAAAAAATGAACAAAACTGAACAGGAACATTGACCCCCAAATACCCCTCCTTGAACAAGAAAAAATGAGAACAAACAGGTGAAAAACATAGAATATTAAAACTTATAAGACTGAAAAAGAAGTTTATTGTCCAAGTCCACATCCAAAACACATAAAACCTAGGCAACATTCTCCGGGCACAGCGCCACGCCTGTCCGGTACAAAACGACCAAGCTGGCAGCCTGTGCTCACTCGATGCACTTGCCTCGATGCTTCACTCTTCACCATCGCTTTATTTGGCGCAAAACGGAAGCTTTAATCGGTGAAATAGATTCAAACGTTGGTTCACACACCATCCCACAGCCTGCCTGGCATGAGGCTTGATCATGCTCTTCTGCCTCTGTTATCCTCCCGGAGACTGCAGAGCACGGGAGCACCCAAACAATCTTAAAACAGCAAATCATAGGCTCCAACACATCACATCCAAGACAAAAGACGAATGTAAGAGAGAGAAGCTGTCAACCAAAGGAGCTTTGTACAAGGTGCCTTTTGACTGGAATAATTTCAAAGTTATTCAGCTTTCTCTGTCTATCGTCCCAGTGTCCTTATAAATAGGGTAAAAATCACTTATATACTGCCACAGGGAACTCATTCTATTCGTAGATTCTGGCACCAGAATGGAGCCTTAAAATAGCTTGCACCAAGTCCAAAGAGAAAATGAGAATGAATCTGACAGTTATATACAGAAATTTATTTGCCAGATTTAACTCCCTTACAATAGACTGTTACAAATAATCCCAATTGTATTGACAATCTGCTGGAAGTTGTGCTCCACTGGTGTAATGTCAAACCAGGGGTGTAATCTCCACTTTCCATCATCTTCAACAATTCAAAGATTCAAAAAGCACATTTGTGATTAAAGAAGGTATAAATTATACACCTTGTAATTTATCTGCTTAAACGCAACACAAAACAAGAAACTCGAATAACCTAATTTGAAGAAAGGATCAAAAACCACTGTGCAGATAAAAATTGAGAAATAAACCTCATTGTACCAACAATAGAAGCAAGCCAACGGCATCCCGAACCAGACTGAGTCTCAGATGTGCTTCTGGAGAGCTGGAGTAAGCCCAAGCCAAGCCACAGTCCCCAGCAGGGCAGAAACGCACAGCAGCCTCATCAGTTCACGGCCACAGAGAAAGGAATGAACAATCACAGGAGAGTGTGTGAAATCAGCTTCCATACCCAAGACTCGGGCTTCTAGTCTACCTGTGTCGGTGTTATGATTGTCCAAGCACCAAGTAATTCCACACTCTAGTACCTGGAACCTGGTGCCCTGACATGCCAAGGCCACCCCACCAAAGTTAGCTTTAATCTCTCTGTGCTTGGAGCAAACCAACCTTGCACATGGGTTAGGTGGACGGGCATCGAAGCTCTTCCTCGCTGATGCCTCTCCAAATGGCTCACTCCGTCTCTGATAGTGATGTGAACTCTGCCTGCGAACCCGATGGCTCAAACATGTTGTGCCACACAATGCCCAGCATGGCTCATCATTCAAGCCAGCCTCATCTCCACCTGCCTCCTTACTGTTTGCCATGATAGTTCACTGCAATTTGCTGCATGAAAGATAAGTAATGTTTTTAGTCAGTTCTCTTGCCTTATGATTTACCTTCTGCTGCACATCTTCGGTAGCACCATCTTAAACTGGAAAACCCATACATATCTTTATACCATCTTGAAGACATGCAGGATAATTATCTTTAATATTTTGCCTAATATTTCAACATGGATAGAAAACTGGTTGGCAGATAGAAAGCAAAGGGTAGCAGTGAATGGGTGTTTCTCGGACTGGCTGGAGCTGACTACTGGGGTACCACAGGGCTCTGTATTGGGACCACAGCTCTTTACGATTTATGTCAACGATTTAGATGAAGGCATTGAAAACTATATCAGCAAGTTTGCTGACGATACTAAACTGGGTGGCAGTGTGACATGTGAAGAGGACGTTAGGAGAATACAGTGAGACTTGGATAGGCTGGGTGAGTGGGCAGATACTTGGCAGATGTCATTCAATGTGAATAAATGTGAAGTTATCCACTTTGGAAGCAGGAACAAGAGGGCAGAGTATTGTCTGAAAGGTGTAGTTAGGTAAGGGAGAAATGCAAAGAGACCCAGGAGTCCTGGTTCATCAGACAATGAAGGTGAATGAGCAAGTGCAACAGGCAGTGAAGAGGGCAAATGGAATGTTGGCCTTTATTACAAGGGGAATTGAGTACAAGAGCAAGGATGTCCTTTTGCATTTGTGCAGGGCTCTGGTGAGACCACACCTGGAATATTGTGTACAGTTTTGGTCTCTAGGTTTAAGGAAGGACATTCTGGCAATTGAGGAAGTGCAGCGTAGATTCACTAGGTTGATTCCTGGGATGGCAGGGCTGTCTTACACAGAGAGATTGGAGAGATTGGGCTTGTACACACTGGAATTAAGGAGATTGAGAGGGGATCTGATTGAAACGTTTAAGATAATTAAAGGATTTGATAGGATTGAGGCAGGAAATATGTTCCAGATGTTGGGAGAGTCCAGTACCAGAGGGCATGGATTGAGAATAAGAGGTCAGTTATTTAAAACAAAGTTGAGGAAAAACTTCTTCTCCCAGAGAGTTGTGGAGGTGTGGAACGCACTGCCTCGGAAGACGGTGGAGGCCAATTCTCTGAATGCTTTCAAGAAGGAGCTAGATAGATATCTGATGGATAGGGGAATCAAGGGATATGGGGACAAGGCAGGGACTGGGTATTGATAGTGAATGATCAGCCATGATCTCAGAATGGCGGTGCAGACTCGAGGGGCCGAATGGTCTACTTCTGCACCTATTGTCCATTGTCTATAATTGTTATCCCTCAATGAGCATCAATGCAGCCCTAACCCCAATGTCCTACCAATTTAACCGATAAAGCAGGACATCTGTAATGTAACAAAATCAGTATCACCTTACCACCCATCTAAGATTCTCACAAAATGATTGACTTAATTGTTGCTTTAGTCCAACTGTGTTCTATTGTACTAATGTCATGTGTAATATTGATAACAATGTCAGCCTGCATTGTTGAGAGAAATAATTTGCCTCAATTCATATAGTAAAAATTGATTTGTGTGGCTTGTAGTTTAGAAAAATATTGTAATATCTATAAACATGAGAAAGTCGGTAGATGCTGGAAATCCAAAGTACCACACACAAAATGCTAGATGAACTCAGCGGGTCAGGCAGGATCGATATAAATGAATAAACTGTCAACATTTCAGGCCGAGACCCTTCTTTGGACAGAAGGAAGAGGGAAGATGCCAGATCAAAAAGGTGAGGAGAAGGGGAAAGAGGCCAGATAGAAGGTGATTAGTGATGCCAGCCGGCTGGAAAAGGTCAAGGCTTGGAGAAGAAGGAATCTGCTAGAAGAGAGTGGGCCATTGAAGAAACAGAAGGAGCAGGGGACCCTGGGGGTAATAGGCAAGTAAGAAAAAGTAAAAGGTTAACGGGGGGAGTAGGGGAATGAGGAAGGTGGAATTTGTTTACCAGAACATGCCTTCAGGTTGGAGGGGACTAGGATGGAATATAAGGTGTGTTGGTATGTTGTTGTTGAATCTGCATCTAGCAGCAGATTTCAGATCATTAAACCTTGTTTTGGAAACATATCATCCTCTAGTTCATATGCCATTTCCTGCAAATGTGTTGTGCACTTAATATTTCAGTAATATTTGAGGAATCTTGCATATACATTGGTTGATTAAGTATTCTTGTTCATTTAAGTAATTCATTATGGATTATATGTAAAACTGCATGAACTGCACGCATCATGATACTACATGATACATGTGTGCTTTGCTTAAAGTAAACTTGAAGTTAGATCAGCATTTCTGACTCCTGTGTCTTCCTTTGGATTATTTTAATGTTTTGAAGTTACAAAACATATGCGTTCTGAGGTTATCACTCCAAATGATAGTAGGAGATAACTTTTCTTTATTTATTTCACTAAAACTCATAGTTTTGAATATTTCTCTTAAGCATGTCTGTTCAAAGTAGAGCAAAATTAAATTCCCTGTTGATGAGATCCCGCATGTATTTTCTGTTGCTGCAGACAAATTATTTGCTGCAGTGGATTAATTAATAAGAATTAGTCAAGCCGATGTTTTTCTCTGCAGGGAAGGAAGGACCATACAAGTCATGCTTCTCATTAGTGAAAACTTAGAAAAGCAAAAAACTATCTTTAGCTTCTGCAAACACATTTCCTATATCAGCTTGTATCAAAATAGCCAAAGACATTACTACAGTGAAGGGGTGGCATAGCAACCGCAAAATTACCTCCACTGCAGAAGCCAACATGAAATTATTGCATGATTTCATATCTCTGGCTTAAAGGGTTGGAATAAAACTTAAATTCTTCATCTTGCTATGCTCTGCCAAGTGATCCTTCTATTTCAATCAATGTTCCCATCCTATTCTTCATGACAAAATTGAAGTGAATTTTTGTATGGCAGGGGTATGGAGAGCTATGGACCCGGAGCAGGTCAATGGGAGTAGGCAGTTTAAGTAGTTTTCGCATGGACTAGATGGGCTGAAGGGCTTGTTTCTGTTCTGTACTTTTTTATGACTCTATTTCCTGCCAGTATCAACAGACACACAGTTAATATCATCAATAAAAATAAGCAACTCTTTTTGAATTGATTGTAGTGTATTGGAGACTTTTAGAACAGTAGTGCTGATCTTCTTAGTCTTTTTTAGGCAGGAGTAAGAGAGAGAGTTTTGGAATATCTTCGTGTGTGCAGTGAAAACAACTGAGTGAGTTTGTAGCTAATATCAGCAGGAGTTGACTTTACAGCAAAAGACTGCAATGGAAATTGAAAATAAAAAATAATTAAACTTTTTTACCCTTGCAGGAAAGAAACTAAGAGTTTTTTGGCTTTAAACGACATCCTTCTTCTGAATGCTCAAAATAAATATGTAGGTGAGGACAATGAAATGCTGATGATTATCATCAGGGACTCATTGAAAAGGGGGTGATGACACAAAAGACTGGGGCAAAAGACAAGTTGCTGGAGGAAGCCACTGGGCCAAGCAGGATGGGTAGTGGTCAAGGGAAAGTCTACGTTTTGTGTCCAGAGCCTGCCTCAGGTCAGATATGCTCAGTTCTCCAGCTACTTCTCTTTTGTTAGATTGTAATCAATCAAAAAAAAATCAAACTGAGAAATAATCCAGAGAATGACAGAATCATTACCTTTACCTCAGCTAGTAGTAAAGTAACACAATTGATTAGATGGACCTACACAAAATTGTTAATAATCTAAAGGACAATTCCTTCTTCAATAGAGAGTTCTGTCAATCAACATTCTTCAGGAATTGCCTTTTAATGTTGCCTGTGGAACATTGTCTACCTGGATTTCCAATAATTTTTTCAATTAAGATCCCAGCGAAAGGTCGCCGCAATGCTAAAATCAAGTGGGAATACAAGACACAGCAAAAAAGCAAGTAATGGTGTCATAAACACAATTTCTATTTCTTTCCTAGGGGTCATGCAGGCCATCCTTCAAGAGGTCATGGATTTCTTAAGCTATAAAGATAAAAGTAAACCTATAGAGTAGTGGTCCCCAACTACTGGGCCGTGGACCAGTACCGCGCCACTGGTCGGTGGTTGGGGACCACTACTTCCATTTTGGTAGGATGCGTAGAAAGCAATTTTATTCAAATATTGCAACAATGAACACTGATGTTCTAAGTGGTCTGAGATTTCCTGCAGAAGAAACAGAGAAAGTTATGCTGAAGGCTCCATCAGTAATCAGGAAGCCAAGTGGAACCCTTACAGTTTTGTCCTCTCTTAAAGCATTAAAGCATATTCTTATTATAGAGACAGGGCAAAGAACGTTCTCTTGGCTGATTTCAGATGTAAAAAAAAGTTCATTTAATGAGGATGGATTAAGCATATTGGGCCTATCTGCTCTAAAATTCAGAAGAATCAGAGGTGACATCACTGAAACCACAACTGCTGAATGGGCTTGATATGGTAGATGAGAGAATGTTTCCCAAGTTGGGGGAGCAAATATAAAGGGGACATGTGTTGTCCATTACAGAGAGTAACAGGAAAGAACTCTGTCTCTCAGAATGTTACTGCTTGAATCCTTGGAATTCTTTGGACTGAGGACAGATTTTGGACTTCAAAGGAATGAAGGATTACAATGAAGTTGAGGTAAGGATCAGTAGAGACATATGGATCATGGAGACACACTCAGAGGGACAACTTACCTGCTCCTGACTCTATTTCCCAGACATGGATTTTCAGTCATCTCATCTGCCTAAATGCTTTCCATCGCTCCTTGTTTACAAATACGTTCACTTCCCCATCAAATATAACAATGGTTAATGTATTGCAGTTTCTTGTTTCCAATTTTGTCTCAAGTGATGACACTCTATCATATTAATCCTTGGAATTTATAGAACTAAAATGTATAAAATAATGAGAAGCATATAGTCAGTCAAAATCATTTTCATTTGAAATAGTAAAGGACATGAATTTAATCTGAAAGGAAAACATTCAAAAGATAGGAACAGGGTGAAATCATTCAAAATTCAAAGTAAACTTCAGAGTATGTACATGTCACCGCATACAACCCAGAGGTTCTTTCTCTGTGGGCATACCTAGCAAATCTATAGAACAGTAACTGTAAACTGTAAACATCAGGAGCTATAAACTGTGCAAATGCAGATATAAATAAATAGCAATAAATAATGAGAATGAAATAACAATATAACAGAGCCCTTAAATGAGTGTAGCTATCTCCTTTTGTTCAAGAGCCTGATGGTTGAGGGTAGAAACTGTTCTTGAACCTGGTGATGAAAAACCAGAGGCCCCTGGATGTCTACCTGACGGCAAAAGCTAGGAAAGATCATGGCCTGGTGGTGAGGATCTTTGATGGTGGACGCTGTTTTTCTACGGTAAAGTTTTATGTAGATGTGCTCAGTGGTAGGGAGGGCTTTACCTGTGATGTACTGACTGAATCCACTACCTTTTGTAGGATTTTACGCTCAAAGGCTTTAGTGTTCCCGTACCAGGCCATAATGCAGCCAGTCAGCGCACTGTCCATCACACGTCTATAGAAGTCTGCCAAGGTGGGTGCCTGGAGTGGGTTGTCCAAGAAAGCAGGTGCAATCGTGATATTAAAAAGGCTTTTAGATAGACACATGAATATGGAAGGATATGCATCAGAAACAGGCAGAGTTCCATCGGGTATCATGTTCAACACAGGCATTATAGTACCTGAAGGACCTGTTCCTGTTCTTCGTTCTGCGTTCCAATTCTGATAATCATAAACAAAAGCACAGAGCTGGCCCAAGGAACCTCCTGCACATTGAACTACTGTATTAGGAGGAGATTCTTTATAAATTTCAGTTAATGATAAATGGAATGACTCGGGGGATTTCAGAGACAAAGTAACGGTCACTTTATTTGTGCCAAAGCGTTTCGCTTAACGAGCAATTTAGTCTAAACACACTTTTTTGCTCAATCCTTAAGTGCATTACTGTAAATCTTCTTCAAGCAAATAGATGACTTTCTTTTGATATTGGATGAATTCCAACACCAGTTTGTTGCAGTGAAGCAGACGTTCTGCATGTGCGACTTCAGCTGACTTTTCCCTCCCACAGATGCCTCTGTTGCTAGAAACTGTATTTAGAGGTGAGATATTGGCTGAGATTTCCTGAGTGTAAAATCTGATAGATTGGCAGTACCTGCAGAACTGGAATAACATGTACAATGCTTGCAGGCTTGTTTATTGATTAAGAGCCTACGGACTCTGTGGTATCCAGTCAGATCCCTTCCCTATTGACTTCAAATGAGAGAAAAATCTTCGGAACTAATGCTGTTCACAGCATTGAGATGTCCAAAAACATTTTGCAATCAAGTGAGCAGTTTTATTTTTCAATCTCAATGTAACATTTGGGAAATATCCAAGCTTTCATTCACCCATGGTGTACTGATATGTGCCCCTTGTCTATGGGTTCCAGACCTGGGAATTCCCCCTGAATCAATAAAGAAGGCCATTCTAGCACATCAACGTTATGCCAGCTTACAGAACACCACCACTCACCACTAACCAATTCACTCCATATTCCCATTAATGCCCCCTCCTCCAGATTCTAACACTCTCTCATACACTAGGGGCAATTAATGTACCAACTCACTCATCTTTGGAACTTGGAAGGAGACCATCTTACATATGGGAAACTCATATAGTCACAGGGAGAACATGACACCTTGACACAGTGGTGCCAAGATAACAACCTCCCCCTCAATGTCCAAAAACCAAAAGAGTTGATTGTTGAGTATAGGAGGAATAGAGACAAGCTCACTCCAATCAACTTCAATGGGAGTGTAGTTGAGAGGGCGAGTAGTTACATGTTCCTCAGTGTACACTTCACTGAAGAACTCACTGGGACTGTACGCATCAGCTGTGTGGCACAACAGCATCTCCTTCGCCTCAGACGAATGAAGAGCCCGCAACTCCTCAAGATCTTCTACAGGGGCACCATTGAGAGCATCACTGCCTGGTTCTGGAACTGCACCAACCGTGATTTCTAGGCACTGCAGAGAGTGGTATGGACAGGCCAGTGCATGTGAACTTTCTACCAATGAGGACATTTACAGTAGCAGGTGCATAAAGAAGGCCTGAAAGATCATCGGGGACACCAACCATAAACTGTTTCAGCTGCTTCTATATGGCAAACAGTAGCACAGCATTAAAACCAGGACCAACGGGCTAAGGGACAGCTGCTTTCTACAAGTCAATAGACTTAAAGGTTCACATGATTGTACATTGCAATTGCATCATAATGCAAAGATTTTTATTCCCTCATGTGTGGGAAGGATTTAAATAAATTCAAATAGAGAGTAGCAGAGCTCAGGAATGAACTTCATTCACCGGAGCTGTGGGCCGCTGCTCTACTAACAGCAATATTTTGGAATGGTTGAATCCAAAACTTTACAACCCAGCCCTTTTCTACAAGAATTCTATCATGTGAAATATGACTGCCAACCACATAGTTGATGATTTATATTTATGTTAACACTGGCCTGTTATTTATTGAGGAACCCCCAAAACTTTAACATATTAATGCAACCTCCCTGGCTGTCCACTCAGCTTTGGATCACGTAGACAATAGCAATACCTATGTCAGGCTGCTGTTTACTGTTTACAGCTCAGTGTTCAACACAATCCTACTCTCAGTTCCAATCAAAATTTGGGCTTCTGTAGCTCCCTCTACAACCGGATCCTTGACTTACTCATCAGGATACCTCAGTCAGTGCAGATCAGAAATAGCATCTCCTCAATGCTGATGATCAACACCTCAAAGATGCATGTTTAGCCCATTGCGCTACTCTCTCTACAGCAATGACTGTATGGATAGGCACAACTCCAATGTCATCGATAAAGTTGTCAATGACACAACTATCGTTGGCTGAATTTCAGATGGTGGCGAGGAGCTGTACTGGAGCGAGATAGATCAGCAGGTTAAGTGATGCTGCAACAACAACCTTGCATTCAATGTCAGTAAGACCATGGAAATGACTGTGGACTTCAGGAAATAGAAGTCAAGAGAACACGCACAAGTCCTCATCGAAAGATCAGAAATGGAAAGGGATTCAAGTTCCTGGGTGTCAAAATCTCCTAATATCCATCCTGGGCCTTCATTTGATGAAATTACAAAGAAGACGCAACAACAGCTATAGTTCATTAGGAGCTTGAAGAATGTCACCAAAGACTTTCACATATTTCTATAGGTATGCCATCGAGTGCACCTCATTAGCTGCATTACCATCTGTTATCGAGGGACCATTGATCAGGATCAGAACATTAAGCAGAAACTTGTTAACACACCCAGCTACATCGTAGGCACCAGCCTCTCCAGCACAGACACCTTCAAATGCAATGCTTCAAGAAGGTGGCATCCATCATTAAGGACCCTCATCACTTAAGGAGTGCCCTCTTCTCATTTCGACCATCAAGGAGGAGATACAGGAGCCTGAAGACATGACTTTTCAGGAACAGATCTTTCCCCTCCACCATCGGATTTCTGAATGGACAATGAACCCATGACCACTAATTCACTATTTGATTTTGCTCCCTTTTTATATTACTCAATTTAATTTAATTTTAAATGTATATTTCTCATTATAACTTATAGTTTTTTCTATTATTATGTATTGCAATGTGCAGCTGCTGCCAGAAAAAAAAAACTAATTTCACATCATACGCCAGTGATATTAAACTTGAATCTGCTTCTAATTTGTTGCCCCTTCAATTTTCAGCCAAACACTCATATTTTCATTCTCAGAGCAAACTGTCTGCTTTACTAAAAATGCCTGCGGACTGCTTTATAATTAAATTCCAATTCTTTCAAAATAAAATTTTATGTATTTTAGAGAGAGAAAACTGGACATAGGAACATCAGAACAAGTACTTACCTCCTCGAATGCGCTGTACCTTAGTACAGCTTTATTTGATTGCTTTGTGTGTTCCTAAAGATTAATAACTGATTACTATCTCTGATTTTCTATCTGCTTCTAGCAGTACTCTCTTAAATCAATCCTCAACATGCTGAGGTCCAGTTCCAGATGGAAAATCCACAGCTGAATGAGTTTGTATCTTTTTGTTGCCTGCAATTAGTTACCTTTTTTTAGCAAGAAGCCCCTAACAGCAACAATCACCTTTGTCTCCTACTTTGTCCAATCTATCTTCTCTGGCCTCTTGCCAACTTGCAACATGGCTTGCACCACAGTGAATAATTGCCTGCATGTCTTTCATCTCTTGACATTGCAATCCACTTTAATCCATCCATTAACATCATTTTCTTTCTTCCTTTCAGCATTTCTCTATTTCTTGATAACGGTGGTTTGTGAAGTCAATTCCTTTCCATTCGCTGATGACTCATGTGACTAATACTATGGCCTTCAACTCCACTGACCGAGTTATTTATGATTCTCATCTTGTCCCAGCTATTTCTCTCACCCTTCTGCTTCATAGCTTTGCAACAGTTCACTTACCAGTTCAATATTAGCCACTCCACCGCATCTTTCATTCACTGAGTCCCAGTTACTCACTTACCAAACAAAAATGAGGAACCGTGAATGCTGGAAATCTGAAATCTCAGCAAATCCCAGAAATACACTCATTTACAGTACATAGATATTGTTCATTGATCTTCCCTCTCCCTAATTCTCTGTCCTGTCACTGATTATGGAGACCTTGCTATTAAGTGTATTCACACTCAGAGGTGAAAGTGACTTTATTTTCCTATCATCACAGTCATATCACTAACATTGCCAATGTAGCCCATTGATTGTATCAGAGACTTTAGACCACATGGCCCATACTGGCTTACTTTCTGACCTCAAAGTACCCTTGGCCACACACTCACATTCATAGCTGAGGGTAATTCAGTGTTGTGTTATTAACCAGTAATTCCTGTTTGCCAGTGGGTGAGGCAGTAAAGTTACTAGTTCCCAGCACCAGAGAAAAAGTTCAATCTTGACCCCAGTCTGTGTGAAGTTTGCACATTCTTCCTGCAACTGCATGGGTTTCCTCCTTGCAGTCTGCTGTTTTCCCACATCTCAAAGATGAGCAGTTTGGTAGATAAAATTTTCACTACAAATTCCTCCTGTTCGATAGGAGAGTGGTAGAATTTGGGAGGTGGGGGTGACTGCGGGGGGGGGGAGGAATTGATGAGAATGCAGAAGAATGGAAGTAAATAGGTAATAGAAACATAGAAAACCTACAGCACAATACAGGCTCTTCGGCCCACAAAGTTGTGCAGAACATGTCCTTACCTTAGACATTACCTAGGCCTCTACCATAGCACTCTATTTTTCTGAGCTCCATGTAGCTGTCCAGGAGTCTCTTAAAAGACCCTATTGTATCCATCTCCACCATTGTTGCCAGCAGCCCATTCCACGCACTCACCACTCTCTACGTAAAAAACTTACCCCTGACATCTCGTCTGTACCTACTTCCAAGCACCTTAAACTATGCCCTCACGTGCTAGCCATTTCAGCCCTGGGAAAAAGCTTCTGACTCTCCACATGATCAATGCCTCTCATCAACTTGTACTCCTCTATTAGATCACCTCTCATCCTCCGTCACTCCAAGGAGAAAAGGCCGAGTTCACTCAACCTATTCTCATAAGGCATGCTCCCCAATCCAGGCAACATCCTTGTAAATCTCCTCTGCACACTTTCTATGGTTTCCACATCCTTGTTTGGCGTAGTGTTTTTTGGCTCAAAGGTCCTGTTCTAGTGCTGTATCTCTCAATGAATTCTCTGCAAGTCTGTGCTGAAGGGTGTGAGGGAAGAGAAGTGAGTGCAGTTATGATTACAAAGAAGAAGGTGCTCAAAAAGCTGAAAGGCCTAAGAGTACATGAGTCACCCATACCAG
Organism: Hypanus sabinus; assembly: GCF_030144855.1. Taxonomy (NCBI): domain Eukaryota; kingdom Metazoa; phylum Chordata; class Chondrichthyes; order Myliobatiformes; family Dasyatidae; genus Hypanus; species Hypanus sabinus. The sequence goes on along the minus strand of NC_082732.1, from coordinate 7,185,227 downwards.
ATGAACTACATGCTAGGATTCTGAAAGGAGTAGCGGTAGAGATTGTGGAGGGTTTAGTATGATCTTCCAAAAATCATTAGACTCTGGCAGAGTGCTAAAGGACTGGAAAATTGCAAATGTCACTCCACTCTTTAAGAAAGGAGGAAGTCAGCAGAAAGGAAATTATAGACACGTTAGCCTGACCTCAGTGGTTGGGAAGATGTTGGTGTCCAGAAAACTATAAGAGCAAAAGACTTAGGAGCAGAATTAAGCCATTCAGCCCATTGAGTCTGATCCACCATTCCATCATGGCTGATCCTGAATCCCACTCAACCCCATATACCTAACTTCTTGCTATATGCATTGACACCCTGACTGGTCAGGAAACGATCAACTTCTGCCTTAAATAAATATACACATGGACTTGGCCTCCACTGCAGTCTGTGGCAGAGCATTCCATGGATTTATATTCTCTGGCTAAAAGAATTACTCCTTACATTTGTCCTAATGGGTCACCCCTCAATTTTGAGGCTGTGCCCTTTAGTTCTGGATGTCCTCAGCATTGGAAACATCCTCTCCACATCCACCTTATCTAGTCCTTGCAGCATTCCGTAGATTTCAATGAGATCCCCCTGTATTCTTCTAAATTCAAGTGTCCAGGCCCAGAGCTGACAAACCCTCCTCAATAGGAAATATTACATAAATATCTTTATGTCTTTTTCTTGTAAATGCATACATTCATATAGTAATATCAATCTTTTTTCAAAATATGCATAATAGAAAGTGACGTTGGAGAGGTAGTAAAGGGGGGACAAAGAAATGGCAGATAAAATCAGCAAATATTTTGCATCAGTCTTCACTGTGGAAGGAACTAGCAGTGTGCCAGAAACCTGAGAGTGCCTGGGGGGGGGGGGGCAGAAGTGAGTGTAGTAGTTATCACTAAGGAGAAGGTGCTTGTAAGGTCTGAAGGTCAAAGAGTCACCCGGACCAGATGGACTACACCACAGGGTTCTGAAAGAGGTAGCTGAAAATTTTGTGGAGGCATTAGTAGTGATCTTTCAATAATCATTAGATTCTGGCATGGTTCCAGAGGACTGGAATATCACAAATGTCACTTCATCCTTTAAGAAGGGAGGGAGGCAAAAAGACTGGAAACTAGAGGCTAGTTCGCATGACATGAGTTGAGAGTTAAGGGGCAAAAGTTTGGGGGTAACACGAGGGGGAACTTCTTTACTCAGAGAGTGGTTGCTGTGTGGAACGAGCTTCCAGTAGAAGTGGTAGAGGCAGGTCCGATTTTGTAATTAAAAAATAAAAATTGGATAGGTAAATGGACAGGAAAGGAATGGAAGGTTATGGGCTGAGTGTGGGTCAGTGGGACTAAGTGAGAGTAAACATTCAGCATGGACTAGAAGGGCCGAGATGGCCTGTTGCCGTGCTGTAATTGTTATATGGTTATATGGAAAATCTTGCTCGACAATTCTGAAGGAATTCTCTGAGGAAGTAACTGCCAGGATTGACAATGGAGAGTTACTGGGCATTGTTTACTTGGATTTTCAGAAGGTTTTTGACAAGGTGCCACACATGAGGCTGCTTAACAAGATTAGACTCATGATATTACAGTAAATGTACTAGCATGGATAGAAAATTGATTGGCACGAGGCAAAGTATTGGAATAAAGGTCACCTTTTCTGGTTGACTGCCAGTGTCTAGTGGTGTTCCATATGGGCCAGTGTTGGGACCGTTTCTCTTCATGTTATATGTCAATGATCTGAATGACAGAACTGATGGCTTTATGGCCATGTTTATGGACAATACAATGACAGGTGGTGGGGCAGATAGTAATTGAAGAAGCAAGGGGTCTATGTAAGTTCTTGGACAGATTAGGAGAATGTTCAAACAAAGTGGCAGATGGAATGCTGTGCAGTGAAGTGTATGGTTATGTACATTGGTATAAGGAATAAGGGCATAGGCTATTTTCATATTGAGGAGCAAATTTAGTAATCAGAGTTACAAAAGGGAATTCTTATTCAAGATTCTCTAAAGGTTAACTTGCAGGTTGAGTTGGTGGTAAGGAAGGCAAATGCAATGTTAGCATTCATTTTGAGAGGACTGAAATATAAAAGGAAAGGTGTAATGCTGAAGTTTTATAAGGTATTTGGTGTATTATGAGCAGTTTAGGACCTTTTATCTGAGAGAGAATGTGCTGGCATTAGCGTGGGTCCAGAAAAGGTTCATGAGAATAAGACCATAAGACAAAGGAGCAGAAGTCGGCCATTCGGCCCATCGAGTCTGCTGCGCCATTTCATCATGAGCTGATCCAATCTCCCCTTTAGTCCCATTCCCCCGCCCTCTCACCATAACCTTTGATGCCCTGACTATTCAGAGACCGATCAATCTCTGCCTTAAATACACCCAATGACCTGGCCTCCACTGCTGCCCGTGGCAACAAATTCCATAATTTCACCACCCTCTGGCTAAAAAAATCTTTTCGCATCTCTGTTCTGAATGGGCGCCCTGCAATTCTCAAGTCATGTCCTCTCATACTAGACTCCCCCACCATGGGAAACAACTTTGCCACATCCACTCTGTCCATGCCTTTCAACATGCGAAATGTTTCTATGAGGTCCCCCTCATTCTTCTAAACTCCAAGGAGTACAGTCCAATAGCGGTCAAACTTTCCTCATATGTTAACCCTCTCATTCCCAGAATCATTTTAGTGAATCTTCTCTGAATCCTCTCCAATGTCAGCACATCCTTTCTTAAATAAGGAGCCCAAAACTGCACACAGTATTCCAAGTGAGGTATTACCAGTGCCTTATAGAGCCTCAACATCACATCCCTGCTCCTATACTCTATTCCTCTAAAAGTGAATACTAGCAGTGTATTCGCCTTCTTCACCACCGACTCAACCTGGAGGTTAACTTTAAGGGTATCCTGAACGAGGATTCCCAAGTCCCGTTGCACCTCAGAACTTTGAATTCTCTCCCCATTTAAATAATAGTCTGCCTGTTTAGGGCGAATGATGCTGGGAATGAAATGATTAATGTCTGAGAAGAGTTTGATGGCACAAGGCCTGTATTCACTGAGGTGTGGAAGGACGAGGTGAGATTGAAAGGCCTAGTTATAGTGAATGTGGAGAGCATGTTTTCTATAAAGAGGGAAGCCTAGGGCTAGAGGGCTCAGCCTCAGAAAATAAGGACGGCCCTTTAGAATTGAATTGAGGAGGAATTTCTTCATCTAGAGGGTGATGAATCTCTGGAATTCATTGCCACAGATGGCAGTTAAGGCCACATCATTGGGTGTATTAAAGCAGAGGTTGATTTTTTTCTTGATTAGTAAGAGCGTCAAAAGTTACGTGGAGAAGGCAGGAGAACAGGTTTCAGAGGGTTGGTAAATCAGCCACGATGGAATGGGAGAGCAGACTCTTTGGGCTGAGTGGCTCGATTTTGCTCCTGTGTCATGTGGTATTATAGTCTAGTTGTATCAAATGTGTCTTACACGAGGAAATCTGCAGATGCTGGAAATTCAAACAGCACACACAAAATGCTGGTGGAACACAGAAGTCGGGCAGCATCTATAAGGAGAAGCACTGTCGACGTTTCGGGCCGAGACCCTTCGTCAGGACTAACTGAAAGGAAAGATACTAAGAGATTTGAAAGTAGGAGGGGGAAGGGGAAATGCAAAATGATAGGAGAAGACCGGAGGGGGTGGGATGAAGCTAAGAGCTGCAAAGGTGATTGGCGAAAGTGATACAGGGATGGAGAAGGAAAAGGATCATGGGACGGGAGGCCTCGGGAGAAAGAAAGGGGGAGGGAGGAGCACCAGAGGGAGATGGAGAACAGACAGAGAGAGAGAAAAAAAACAAACAATTAAATATGCCAGGGATGGGGTAAGAAGGGGAGGAGGGGCATTAACGGAAGTTAGACAAGTCAATGTTCATGCCATCAGGTTGGAGGCTACTCAGCCAGTATATAAGGTGTTGTTCCTCCAACCTGAGTGTGGATTCATCTTGACAGTAGAGGAGGCCATAGATAGACATATCAGAATGGGAATGGGACATGGAATTAAAATGTGTGGCCACTGGGACATCCTGCTTTCTCTGGCGGACAGAGCGTAGGTGTTCAGTGAAACGGTCTCCCAGTCTGCGTTGGGTCTCACCAATATATAAAAGGCCACACCGGGAGCACCAGGCACAGTATACCACACCAGCCAACTCATAGATGAAGTGTCACCTCACCTGGAAGGACTGTCTGGGGCCCTGAATGGTGGTGAGGGAGGAAGTGTAAGGGCAGGCGCAGCACTTGTTCCACTTACAAGGATAAGTGCCGGGAGGGAGATGGGTGGGAAGGGATGGGGGGGAATGAGTGGACAAGGGAGTCACGTAGGGAGCGATCCCTGCGGAAAGCAGAAAGAGGGGGGAGGGAAAGATGTGCTTGGTAGTGGGATCCCGTTGGAGGTGGTGAAAGTTACGGAGAATTATACGTTGGACCTGGAGGCTGGTGTGGTGGTGGGTGAGGACAAGGGGAACACTATCCCGAGTGGGGTGGTGGGCGGATGGGGTGAGGGCAGATGTGTGGGAAATGGGAGAGATGAGTTTGAGAGCAAAGTTGATGGTGGAAGAAGGGAAGCCCCTTTGTTTAAAAAAGGAAGACATCTCCTTCGTCCTGGAATGAAAATCCTCATCTTGAGAGCAGATGCGGAGGAGACGGAGGAATTGTGAGAAGGAGATAGCATTTTTGCAAGAGACAGGGTGGGAAGAGGAATAGTCCAGGTAGCTGTGAGAGTCTGTAGGCTTATAGTAGATGTGTCTTATCTTGTTTAATACTCTCCTCTCAGTAGAATTTCATAGAATCATTAAAGTGCATCAGACTTGTGCACAAATCTGTCAAACACTCAGTTTTCCTCGAGTGTTTGAAAGAATGCCTGAAGGTAAAAATTGAGATTTACTTTCAGATGTGAGAGATTTTAAACATTAATTTCCAATTTGTGCTGCTGAAGACAGGCAGAGGAATTTCCATTAAAACAGAGGGTCTGTCTGTTTTGGCATGCACCTGGCAAGTTAGTTGCACGGAGGTTGATGTATATTCAGTACAAACACTCATGAAATCCAAGTGTAGCCAATCTAATAGACTGAAATTTCAGAACCATTATCCTTTTGTTGCAGATGCAAACTCACTTGCTCTCTAGTTACTTTGCTTTTAAATCAGAGATCTTAAAATGAGACCAAATTGCAGATTGTTTTCCAGAGTATATTGTTTCAGTAAACAATGACCTTCAGCCATATTACTCCTAGGAATATTTACAGAGCATAACTTGGACTGAAACAATGTTGAAAGACAGTAATCACTGTAAGAGCAGCAGCAGTGAAACAGAATTAGCATTTTCGACTCTAACCGAATATCTTTTACCTGAAACATTAACTATGTTCTTCTTTTTACAAACGCTGCCTGACCTGTTGTTCAGTTTTCATTGCAGATTTCCAACAACATTCATTCTAACATACTGATACTTGGGCTGGCAGATTTTGTGCATGAAAATTTCAGAAGAGTACATATATCATTAGTTACAACTTCAACAAACACAGAATCAAAATCCTTCAAATAAAATAAAAGGAAGGAAAAAGTCATCTAAAAAATCAAGTAAAATTTTGTTGTCTAAGTAATCCCCTTTATCAGGGCCTACCAATGACTTTCTCACCCATTAGCCAATTGTTCTAGCTGCATGTAGCCTATGCACCATATAGATACAAGAACATAGGACATAGGCCAGTACGGCAAAGTAGAAGCCTTTTGGCCAATGACTTTTGCTGACCTTTCAACTTACTCCAAGATTAAACTAATGCTTATCTCCCACATAACCCTTCATTTCTTTTTTCATCTATGTGCCTATTTAAGATTCTCCTAAATGACCCAAATGCACCACAACCCCTGACAGCTCATTCCACGCCCCCAGCTATCTCTTTTTAAAAAACCTACCTCTAACATCCCTCTATACTTTCCTCCAGTTAACTTAAAATCATACCTTCTCACGTTAGCCATTACTGCCCAGGGTTAAAGACACAAGCTATCCAGTCTATCAGTGTCTCTTATCGTCTTACCCAACTATATCAAGTCGCCTCTCATCTTCCTCCTCTCTAAAAAGAAAATCTTCAGTTACTCACCTTTCCTCATGAGATTATGCTCTCTGATATGAATCCTGAGCAGCATTCTCATGATTCTCATGATTCTGCTCTGCAACCTCTCTGAAGCATCCACATCCTTTCTAAATTGAGGCAACCAGAACTGCACACATCTCATATCACAATCATGGACTCTGCTACAGTGCCTATGTGCCCCTGCAGGTAGGCTTTCAATTTCGGTAATGTTCGGTAATCACACTCGTCAGTATGCACGTTCCAGCTCATTGCTCTTTCATGATGATGATATTTAATTCCTTCTTTTCACTTTAGTCTTGTCAAGACTTGACCAAAAGCACAGCAAGATTTATACTCCCTGCTTACCCTTGTTCTTGTCCCGGAAAGAGGACTACCATTTTGACTGTTGCTAGAAAAGAACGATACTCATTCAATATTAGTTATTGCTTCCAGCCACAATGTTGGCAATTAACTTTCAGTTTGAGAGCTTAATTAACAGCTCTGCCTGCCCAGCATTTATTATTTTTCTTTTCCTTTAAATCCTGCAACAGTTCGCATTAAAGTCAGTGAGCTGTCAGTCCTCTTCAATCTCTCTGTCTCTCCACACTTGGGCCCTATCTGAATGTTCTGACATCTGGTTACTAACAGAGAGCCGTTCTCAAGGGAAACCTCCAGTCCAGACACAGAGCATCAACTCTTTAATACTCATCCTCTTGTTAGGATCACCATGATGTGCTTCATCCTTTGAAACAAAGCGGTGCAATATTAAGAGCTATTTTCACTATCTAAGACTCTAAAACTACTTTTCTATCAAAACCAGCTATTAGACAGTGCCAGGAAACTGATCTGGTTCTGAATGAAATTCTATGAACTTTGAGATCCCAGTGACAGGATTGATTCTGTCAGTTATCCTTCTTAATCCCTGCCATGAATACCATGTTGAACTTTTGAGATCAAACATAACTGAGAACCTTCTAGAAAGTGAACAGCAGGAGATGCAAGATGCAGTAATCAGCTCCTCATTTTGTAGTGGCTTCTTTCATTCAGTTACTCTGTGTGCAGACCTGCATTAGGGAGCAATTGGCCTTAGTGTTGACTAGGAGGAGTTTGAGGTCAGGGTACTCCATCCAGCAAGATAAACTAAACTTGTCAAGGATGGCAGTTGGGGCATTTTCAGCAGCTGGTGTTTTGACTTGGACTCAGCTTGTGGGTGTAGATTTAAAAATTGGCATCAAAGACTGCAAAGTGTGGAAGGATTACAATTCTAAAAAAACACAATCTTGAATGGTAGCCATATCAATTCACTTCTTCAAATTTATTAAATTTCAGGATGCAGAGCAGGATCTGAGTTATGGCAAACATCCCAAAATGTATAAAAAAATATGGTGAAAATGTATTCTTCTCTGCAGAAAAAGAGAGGTTTGTGTGGGAACAGTGTGAAACTGTATTAAAGGATCAGTGCAGGGGAGGGGTACAGAGAGGTGTGGCATTTGTTGAATAACAGTGCTAAGCTTTAGCAAGAACAGATGGCATTCCAGGAAATACCTAGCCTTCCAGGGAATTAGAGGTGACTTTCACTTCTGGAATGGTCAGAGGAGCTGATTTCTGATAACTATCAGAAATTAATAAGGAATTGGTTGCTGCAGTGTCACCTAGCAAAAGACAAAATAAAAGTTTGAAAGTTACCAGAATCAAGTTTAATATCAATGGCATGTGTTGGGAAATCTGTTGTTTTGCAGGAGCAATACCGTGCAATACATAATCATACAAAAGACTATAAAATTACAATAAGATAAATATATGTCTTGTTGCAATTTATATTATTTTATAGTTCTTATGGCTTATGGTCTTACACATACATAAATATATACACTTTATATTACATATATATATAAACGATCCTAAGATATAGGAGCAGATTTGGGCCATTTGGACCATTGAGTCTGCTCTGCCACTCCATCTTGGCTGATTTATTATCCCTCTCACTCGCCTTCTCCAGCCTTATCCCCATAACTAACTAATCAAGAACCTATCAACCTCCACTTTAAATATACAGGAAGACTTGGCCTCCACAGCCATCCATTCCACAGATTCACCACCTTCTGGCTAAAGAAAGTTCTCCTCATCTCTTTTCTTAATGGATGTCCCTCTGTTCTGAGGCTGTTCCCTCTGGTCTTAGACTCGTCCAAGATAGGAATCATCCTCACCACATTCATTCTATCTAGGCCTTTCAAAATGTGATAGGGTTCAATGAGATTCTCTCCCCCCCATTCTTCCAATCTTCTAAACCAGCTAATATGGTGTGTGTGTGTATATATATATACAGAACATATAAAATTAGACATGCATTGCAAAAGCAGAGTGAAAAGAAGTATAAAAAATGTAATGAGCAGTGTACATGGGTTCATTGTCCATCAGAAATGTGATGGCAGAGGGAAAGAAATGTTGAGTGTGTGTCTTCAGGTTGCAGCACCCCCTCCTTGATGGTAGCAATGAGAAGTGGGCATTTCCTGGGGAATGGATGCAGATTTTTTGAGGCATTATCTTTTGATGATGTTGGGGAAGCAAGTGCCAATGATGGAGCTGACCGAGTTTGCGCCTTTCTGCAGTGGCCCCTCCATAACAGACGGTGATGAAACCAATTAGAATGTTCTCCATGGTACATCTGTATAAATGTGCATACAATAAGAAACTTCAGTTTTAAAAGATTTTTCCAAATTTCCCTTTAGAAAATTTTCCAAATGGGGAAGTTTTAAGAATATTGTTATTTAGAAAACCAAAAGAACAATAAGATAGGTAACCTAAGCTACGAAATTCATAATATGAGATACAGTACATCAACACCAGGAGCAGATTCAGGGGAAATAGATATAAGCTGTGCAGGTGCTTTGTAGAAGACAGCTAGCTACCTGATTTCCATTTTACTGTTTTGCTAAAAATAACCACTTGTCTGATGATCCAAGCCAAGTCTGTGAAGTTTGGAGTTCAAACAAGCATTCGCAGTCTTTGTATTAGATTCCTGTTTGACAGAGGTGTGAACTTCAATTGCACCAGTACTGTTATGATTATGACAGTCAAAATAAATTCCAGAATAACATCATATTTCATTTAACATCATTTGTCTTCACTTGTGAAGGAGATTTGGCAAGTCTACACTGAATGTTTGAAGGGCAAATGTTGGCTTAAAACAGAATGAATAATATACAAAAGGATAAGGGTGTGGCAAGGATAATAAGCTAAAGTAGCAAAGAGTTCTCTTACACATGGATTTATAAGATCAACGCCTCTATCCTTCATCTGGTGTTTGGTCTTTGCAATCACCTGTTTGTACAATATTGGTCATTGTAATAACATCAGAGTAATGCCAACATAAACAGACATTAGGGTGAAAGGATCCTTCCATAGCTAATGATTCACAATAAAGCGATGCATGGATCCACTTCAGTAGGTTTTACTCAGTCATTGGCACATCATTTGAATGGATAGGTTGGGGTATTGGAAATGATATTGGTTTATTATTATCACATGTATCAAGACATTGGGAAAATCATCCTTACATATCATTTTAAAGTGTGAACTTGAGGGGAACGTCTTCACTCAGAGGGTGATGAGAGTGTGGAATGAGCTGACAGGAGAAGTGGTGGATGTGATTTCAGTGAGAGTGTTTGGATAGGTACATGGACGGGAGGGGTTTTGATGGCTATGGTCCAGGTGCAGGTCCATGGGACTAGGCAGTTGAAATGGTTCAGCTCAGACTAGATGGCTAAAGGGCCTGTTTCTATGCTGTGGTTTTTTATGACTCTATGATTCTAATATAGGTATAGGATAGTAACTGGAAAAAGCATTCAGAATGTAGAATATCATGTTAGTGTTACAGTTTCCGTTACAGAGAAAGGGCCATGTGAGAATAAGAATCAGATCAGTTTTATTATCACCTGCATATGCTGAGAAATAAGTTGGTATATTGTGAAGCAAAAAGCTCATCTTTAACATAGAAGAGTCTTATACTCAACACCTCTTGAATCCCTGAATATCCCATAAGAAAGGGTAGAAAAGGCACCGTTTACTTCATAGTTTTGTGCAGCTTGTTAATTTATTCCTTCAGAACTGTTTAAAAAAAGCAGAGAGAGATTATTGCAGATCTTCCTCCCAAGTTTTGATTTGGCTGTTTTTGCACTATAGATCCTCTCCAGGTCACCACATTTTTCCATTCCTGAGAACTATTCAAAACTGGAGCAGTTCACAAGTTGGAAATGTTGCTGCCCAGTAATATATTTAAATAAAATCTCTGGCCAACAAACCAGGGTACTTAACTCAACCAGTCACATATTACTCCAAACGGAGTCTCCAGACAGATAACTGCACTCCCAACAGTTGGCAAATACACCCTAGCTGTTCTGAAGCATTCATTCATATGTATGGGATGTCCACAATTCAGGCATTCATAAGCTGAGAAGAAGGTGTATAAGTCACATGCTGGGGGAGCAGGGAACTTCAGATGCAGATTCAGTTTATTGTCATTTATAAACCACAAATACAATGCAGTTAGAAAATGAGACAACATTCTCCGGAATGATATCATGAAAAAGCACAAAGCAGACCACACAAGAAAAACCACATAACGTTTGGCAATCCCCAATCCAGAGTCCGGAGAGGCTGCTGCATATTGATATCGCTTTACCGTCTTAGCACGTTCCCTGGAAAGGAACTACAGACCCATCAGACAAAACTAAAGCTACAAGACCTGCACAAAACCACATAGTTACATATAGTTATAGTTAACATATAGTTTCAACAATGCAGACAATACCATAATTGATAAAAGACTAATTGACAAAGACCACATAATTATAACACACAGTTTCAACAGCGCAAAGCAATGCCGTAATCTGATAAAGAGCAGTACATGGCACAGTTTAAAAGAAAGTCTTAAAGTCCCGACAGCCCATCATCTCACACAGACAGTAGAAGGAAGAAAAACTCTTCCTGCCATGAACCTCCAGGGTCGCAGCTTGCCGATACAGCACTTTGGGAGCTCCGACCACAGCCAACTCCGAGTCCGTCCAAAAACTTCGAGCCTCCGACACCGAGCACCGAGCACCATCTCTGATGAGCGCTTCGACCCCGGCACCGGCCACTAAGCAACAGGCAAAACCAAGGATTCGGGGCCTTCCTCCCGGAGACTTCTCCGATCGCACAGTAGCAGCGGCAGCGAAACGGGCATTTCAAAAGTTTCACCAGGTGTTCCTCTGTGCTTCACATGTCCATCTCCATCAAATCAGGATTGTACATGGCCCCTCCTTACAGTTAACAGATACTCATTCCTGGAGTGGCCGCTGCGCACTGCGTCTCGCCGCCATCTTGCAGAAAGACTTGGGCAGACTGGGAGAATGGGTGAAGAAGTGGCAGATGGAATACAGTTCTGGGAAGTGCATGGTCATACACTTTGGTAGAAGGAATAAAGGTGCAGATCATTTTCTAAATGGGAGCAAATTCGAAAAGCAGAGGTGCAAAGGACCTTGGAAGTTCTCGTACAGGTTCCCCTAAAGGTTGACTTGCAGGTTGTTCTTGAGGCAAGGAAGCTGAATGCAACATTTGCATCCATTTTGAGAAGACTAGAATATAAAGGTAAGATGCAATACTGAGGCTTTATAAGGCATTGGTCATACTGCACTTGGAGAATTGTGAGCAACTTTGGGCCCCTTATCTAAGAAAAGATGTGCTGGCATTTGAGAGCCTCCATAGGAGGTTCACAAGAGTTATTCCAGGAATGAAAGGGTTAAGCAACACTCACAAAATGCTGGAAGAACTCAGCAGGCCTGTCAGCATCTAAGAAAAAAATGCAGTCGATGATATGGGCCGAGACCATTCGGCAAGACTGGAGAATAAAAGATGAAGAGTAGATGTAAAATGTGGGAGAGAGGAGAGAGAAACACAAGTGATAGGTGAAACTGAGAGGGGGAAGGATGAAGTAAAGAGCTCATCGACTTCATCAACTTTGCCTCCAACTTCCACCCTCAAATTTAGATGGTCTATTTCCGACACCTCCGTCCCCTTTCTTGATCTCACTGTATCTATCTTCAGAGACAGCTTAACTACTAACTTCTATTGTAGACCCCCAGACTCTCACTGCTACCTAGGCTATACCTCTTCCCATTCTGGTTCATGTAAAAACGCCATCCTCTTCTCTCTATTCCTCCATCTCCACCACTTCTGCTCTCAGAATGAGGTTTTTCATTCTAGACTGAAAGAGATGTCCTCCTTTTTCAAAGAAAGGGGCTTCCTTTCTCCACCATCAATGCTGTCCTCAAACATGTGTCTTCCATTTCATGAACATCTGCTCTTACCCCATCCACCCGTGACCTTACTGGGGTAGTGCTCCTCTTGTCCTCACCTACCATCCTACCAGCCTCTGCGTCTAACGCATAATTCTTTGGAAATTCTGCCATCTCCAAGCACATCTTTCCCTCCCCCCTAATTTCAACTTTCCGCAGAGATCTCTTGACAATTCAATCTCTTGCAACTTCCTTGATAATTTGTCCCTCCCCACTGACCTTCCTCCTGGCACTTATCCTTGCAAGCAGAACAAGTGCTACACCTGCCCCTATATCTCTTCCCTCAGTACCATTCAGGGCCCCGAATAGTCTTTCCAGGTGAGGTGACACTTTGCCTGTGAGTCTGTTGGGGTCATGTACTGTGTCCAGTGCTCCCGGTGTGGCCTCCCGTATATCAGTGAGACCCGACGTAGATTGTAAGACAATAACACTGAGCACCTATGCTCCATCCGCCAGAAAAATCAGGATCTCCCAGTGGCCACCCATTTTAATTCCACATCCCATTTCCATTCCGATATGTCAATCCATTGCCTCCTCTTCTGTCATGATGAGGACACACTCAGGTTGGAGGAATAACATGTTATATTTCGTCAGGGTCGCCTCCAACCTGATGAACATCAATTTCTCAAACTTCCAGTAATGGCCTTCCTACCCTCCCTCCACCCATCCTCTCCTTCGCCATTCCTCATTCCCTTTTCCCCCTCACCTTATCACCTTGCCTGCCCATCGCTTCGCTTTGGTGTTCTTCCCCCCCCCCCTTTCTTTCATGGCCTTTTGTTCTGTCTTATAAGACTCCCCCTTCTCCACCCCATCGTCTCTTTCACCAATCAGCTTCCCAGCTCTTTACTTCATTCCTCCCCTTCCTGGTTTCACCTATCACCTTGTGTTTCTCTCTTTCCTGCTCATATTTTAAATTTATTCCTCATCTTTTTTTCTCCAGTCCAGCTGAAATGTCTCGGCCCAAAACATCAACTGTACTTTTTTCCATAGATGCTACCTGGCCTGCTGAGTACCTCTAGCATTTTGTGTGTGTTGCTTGGATTTCCAGCATCTGCAGAGTTTCTGTTGTTAATGAAAGGGTTAATGTATGAGGAGTGCTTGATGGCTCTGTCCTGTATTCTCTGGAGTTTAGAAGGATGGGGTGGGGGGTTTGGAGGTGAGGGGATCTCATTGAAACCTATCGAATATTGAAATTCCTAGATAGAATACATGTGGAAATGATGTTTCCCAAGGGGGGAGCTTTAGACCAGAAGGCACAACATCAGAATACAAAGAAATCCCTTTAGAACAGAGATGAGGAGGAATTTCTTTAGCCAGAGGGTGGTGAATCTGTGGAGTTCATTGCCACAGGTGACTGTGGAGGCCAAGTCATTAAGTATATTTAAATTGGAGGTTAATAGGCTCTTGATTAGTAGGGGTGTCAAAGGTTAGAATTAGAATCAAGTTTAATAACACCGGCAATTACTCCTATATCTTATCATCTCCGCTCTTAAGTTGAGTTTATTGGCATATACACTAGTACATGTTTACACAGGTGCAAAGAAAAGTTTACCTGCAGTATTACCACTGGTACGTAGCATCATGGAAGTAGTATTCACAAGGAAAACATAATGTAGGTATCATTTGTACACGATTAGCATTGCCTGCATTTGCCTTTCTACTCAATGACACTTGCAGACAGAAATAATTTACTCAGGCTTAGTCATCTGACAAAATAATTCAGCAGTATTAAGTGTTTCTCTGATTCTGAAACATTCAAATATATGTTAAAATTATTAAAATATATTCAATCAATTAAAATATTTAAAAGTTAATAATTTTAAATAAGATAAAAACAAACAGAACACTTAACTGTCTACTTAAATAAGCTAAAGCAATTATGGAAACTATAAATGAACAAGGCTTGCTTTTATCCCTTGCAGTCAGTTCTGTCAAATCAAATGAGTGCAAATGCAGATCCAATGCCAGTCCTGTTCTGCTGTAAGAAGATTCCCTCTTCTAGTATCACTACCAGTCTTCTGTAAGAACCCTTAATCTACCAGGTTATTAATTGCTGTTGAGGTAGAAGTTCAGTCGTGAAAGATGGTACAGAACTGAAGGACTAAATAGCCTGTGTCTTCCTCTATGTATTATGTTCATATTGTACTATATGTTCTCTTGTTGGCTCCTCTCTATCCAGATTAGTAGTCTCTTCTACACTCCATAGATTTGCCCTCCACTCCAACACTGCCCATTAGTTAGTTCAGTGTATTAATAATTTTTGCATCACCTTTGCTCTTTGCAGCTGCTTTGCACACTATTCAGCAGCAGTACCATTGTCTGAGGATCTACACATCACTCCCACCCTGCCTCCTGCATCACCTTCTCCTGGTCACAGCTGAGGGTCCAGTGGGAGCACAGGCAGAGTGGTTACAGCATCATCAATCACTGAATATGGTATCTTCCTGTGCCTGAAAATAATTGAGAAATGGTGAGCGTGTGCACACGCATGCATTTGCCTATGTTTGCAAGAGTGAGAAGATCCCTCCTACTCCATGTGTTGGGTGTATCTAATTCAAACTATTGGACGTTGCAAGCATTAAATTTGTGTTGTATGGTGGCTGACATCATCGGCCACTTTTGATTTGTACACCTTAGATATACCTGGTTCCTTGAGGTTATTATAGCTGGGGTTAGTAGTGGGTATAAGGTCCCACTATCTATTAAATGCTCCCAATGTTCTGCATCTCAAATATCCTCTGAAAACCAAGTCCAGCTCCCGGCTACTAAGCCCAGCAGAACCATTTCTGCTGACTGAAGAATGGGCAAAGTCAGGTTACTGGTGCCCTAAAACCAATCACTTCAGGCAGATAGGACTCATCAGCCATGGCTGGCAACTCATCCAGGAAAAGGAAAGCTCTGACTTCAAACCTCCTCTGCCTTGTGGCTATACCCACTCACGGGGAAGATGTTGGGAGTAAACCCCTAGGAAAACCCCCAGGATGATACGAAGATTGGAGGTGTAGTGGACAGCGAGGAAGGTTTTCAAAGCTTGCAGAGGGATCTGGACAAGCTAGAAAAATGGGCTAAAAAATGACAGATGGAGTTTAATGCAGATAAATGCGAGGTATTGCACATTGGAAGGAAAAACTAAGGTAGAACATCCAAGGTAAATGGTACGGCACTGAGGAGTGCAGTACAATAGAGGGATCGATGAATACAGATACAAAATTACCTAAACGTGGCATCATAGGTAGATAGGGTAGTGAAGAGAGCTTTTGGTACATTGGCCTTTATATATCAAAGTATTGAGTATAAGAGTTGAAATGTTATGGTGAAGTTGTATAAGGCATTGGCAAGGCCGAATTTGGAATATTGTGTGCAGTTTTGGTCACTGAATTACCGGAAGGATATTAATAAGGTTGAAAGAGTGCAGTGAAGGTTTACAAGGATGTTGCCGGGACTTGAGAAACTGAGTTACATAGAAAGGTTGAATAGGTTAGGACTTTATTCCCTGGAGCGTAAAAGAACGAGGGGAGATTTGATAGAGGTGTATAAAATTATGATGGGCATAAATAGAGTGAATGCAAGCAGGCTTTTTCCACTGAGGCCAGGGGAGAAAAAAAAAAGAGGTCACGGGTTAAGAGTGAAGGGGGAAAATTTTAAAGGGATCATGGGGGGGCGGGGGTTTCTTCACACAGAGAGTGGTGGGAGTGTGGAATGAGCTGCCAGATGAAGTGGTAAATGCAGGCTCACTTTTATCATTTAAGAAAAACTTGGACAGATACATGGATGAGAGATGTATGGAGGGATATGGTCCAGGTGCAGGTCAGTGGGATTAGACAGAAAAATGGTCTGGCACAGCCAAGAAGGGCCAGAGGGCCTGTTTCTGTGCGGTAATGTTCTATGGTTCTAAAAATCTGAAGCTGGAGTTCCTATAATGAATTCAACACTGATTGGCAACTCCTGGGACGCTGCTGTTGCCAAACTGTATTGGCCTCTGCCTTTGGGTCATCAGCTGCTTGAAGAGTGGCAGCCTTTTACATGGGCAACAGCTTGCTCTCCCTATCGACTGTCCTGGCTTGCATATCACATAAACAGCTGGGTCACAGCATCTATGGTCAACCCCAACCAACAGAGGCCCTCAGATCTACCTGATGTGATTTAACAAGTAGTGAGAGGAGGCTGAAGGGTTTCAAAGCAATGCCAAAGAAATGATTATCTTTTGTACTTAACAAATGGTGTATGTGATCCAGTTTCACAGACACTACCTGGCATATATTCTCACTGTGTGGAACCTCACTGTGCAGAAATTAGCTTCTAAGCTTCCTACAATAAGAATCACGCTTACACTTCAAAACTATTTAAATGATCACGAAATGCTTGAGAGCCCTGTGACTGTGAGAGTACTGGTAGAGAATTTAACCTAAAACCTATTGCTCCCTCGATACGCTCTCAGCCAGGCACCCATTAGGCATGAAGAGCAGGTCCTAAAGAGGGCCAAGGAAAGATTTGCCAGATCAGTGCCGGAGAGATTTCAGCTCCAACTGGAATGTCTGGGGTTATTCCCCTTAGGGCAAAGAAGGTTGAGAGGACGTTTAATAAATATGTTCAAGGTCATGAAGACTTTAAAGAGGGTAAACAGAGAGATCCCATTTATTTATTAAGTGGTTCAAGGGTAAGGTTGCACAAATTCAATGTGGTGCCAATGGGATACAAGAGGAAATATGGGGACAACCGTATTTCATGAAGACTGGAATCCTTCTGAAAGTTATTACCTGCAGGAGTGGTGGAAGCAAAATCAATTAGTATTTTCAGCAGGAAGCTCAATGCGTATACAGGGCAAAAGATTCAGGAGAATCGGCATGATCTATACAGAGTTGGGGTTAATTCAATGAACTGAATGCCCTTTGGTCTCTGTGATCCCAAAGTAGGTGAATAGTTAGCACCCTCCTCTCTTGCTTGGACAGGGGTTTATTTTTTCATTGAATAAATCCTTATTCAGAATTTGCAAACAAGTTTGTGTATAGCTCATACAAAGTAATAGAAGGGCTAGATCCCAGGTGATTAATTAAAAATAATATAAATTGGAAGCCTTTGTGGGCCATTGCATTATCAGCTGAGTCTGTGTTACAAGCTCTGGTCATGGTGAAATTATTAAAGGAAAAGATGAAACAAAAGAATAAAATGAAGTCAATGTAATTAACTCCAGGCCTGAATAGCACCCAATGACCTCTTCCTGCATTCATACTGTTATTAAATTCCCAGATGCTGCTGCCTCCTTTTTGATTTTTATGAGTCCAAACCCAACTTCAAAGAAAAATGAGCTGAACCACTGTGGAGTTTAAATATGAGATTTTGTTTAGATCCTTTTCTACTTAGTTTTATACTTTCACGTCCATATTTGTGTTTGATAAAAGCAAAAATGTTTTGAGCCAGAGTCTCAAGCAAGTCAGCACCTCTGCTCTTCCTTTCCCACTGGTGAGGCCTAAAATGCCCACATCTGATGGCGTGTGCCAGCTCACTCAGAAAGCACAACAGAGGCCTCTTAAAATGTAAAGTATTTAATCAACGGGATGAATTTGAAGTATTACACACCAAAATAGCACATCTTTCTTAATAGAGGAGAGATGCAATCCTTATCTCAATCACACAACTGTGCAAAGAACTCTTGTAATCCGTAGGGTTAGACTAATAATGATAAAGCAAGCATGAGTTCAAACACCACTAGGGATGTTTAGGAATCTGAATTCAATTGAAAGCTAAGTCTTTTCTTCTTAACTGTATTTTACGTGTTACTACAGTTGTCAGGGCTCTCCACCACCTTTGTTCTGTTTCCTGCATTTCTGTTTTTATCCACTATAACACTAAATTAAAGTAATAGTAAGACTCTGGCTTGCTTTAGCTTGCTCTGCTTGGCTGACTATGATCACTTCCACAATCCCGTTTCCCCACTATCACCTTACCAACTTTTTCCACAAAGGTCTGGTGATCTCTGACCTGTGTATATTCAAAACTTCTGCATGCCCTGTCCTTTCAGGAAGGGATCTCCTGGGGCTCACAGGTCTCTGAAAGAAAAAGATGGGCCTCTTCTCTCTGGTCCACTCCTTACTAATAAATTGCAATCCTTAGATTTAGATTCTCCCACAAGAATAAATATTCTCTGCACGTCCACCAGAGTCCTTACAATCTTCAATCAAATCCTTTCATGCTCTCCAGAACTCTAGCGGATACAAGGCTAGCTGGACTAACTTCCCTCATAAGCCAAACTGTGCATTACAGATATATTAATCGAGTAAACTTCTTTGAACTGCTTCCAACAGTGATAAGGAGACCAGTTCTGTTCATGTTGTGTAACCAATGCTCTATATAACTGATGGTGAACCTCCCAATTTTGCATTCAATTCCCCTTACATTAAAGAGTCTCATCTCTTATTCTTTCCTGTCATTTGTTGTAAGACTTCTGACAATTATGCTCTCAGATACTAGATCCCTCTAAATCTCACAGCTTGACAATTTTTCACCATTTTGACAAGTTGCATCTATTTTTCTTCCCAGCAAAATGAGCAATTTCATTTTCAACGGATACTCCATTTACCACTCCTTTGCCCATTCATTAAACCTATCTGTAACTCTTCAACATTGCCTTATGTCTTCTTCATAATTTATTGACTACAAACATGATCTTGCTGACTCCTCACCCTCTTCTAGACTGCCTGGACAACCAGTGCATGTCCGCCACTGACTACAGCTTAACATTCAACATCATCATCTTCTCAAAATGTATTGGCCAGCTTCAAGACCTGGCCCTCTGTACCTCCCTCTCATTTGGATCTTCAGCTTCCTCAGTGAGAAACAAAAACAGTGAGGATCAGAAGCTTAAGCTCTTCCTCACTGCCAATCAACAGAGATTCATCACTGGGTTGTGTGTTTAGGAGAGAGCTCTGCTCTCTCTATACCTGCAACTGTAGGGCTAAGCATAGTTCTAATGCCATCTACAAATTCACTGACAACTTGACTGTTGGAGATGAAGAGTGATACAGGAACATAGAACAATACAGCACAGTAGCAATCCTTTGAGCCATGATGCTGTGTCAGCCTTTTAACCCACTCCAAGATCATTAGATTTACTTTCAAGAATCACTTGATCCTGGCATGGTCCCGGAGGACTGGAAAATTGCAGATACCATCCCATTCTTCAAGAAAGGAGGAAGGCAAAAGAAAGGAAATTATAGGCCTAACCTCAGTGTTGGAGTCCATTATTAAGGATGAGATTTTGGGGTATTTGGAGTCTGATGATTAATTGTCAAAGTCAGCATGGTTTCTTTCCTGACAATCTGTTAGAGTCCTTCAAGGAAGTAGCAAGCAGGGCGGACAAAGGAGAAGCAGTGGATGCAATTTACTTGGATTTTCAGAAGGCACAGATGAGGCTGCTTAACAAGATAAAATCCTATGGCATTACAGGAAGGATATTTGCATGGATAGTGGAACAGCTGATAGGCAGGATGCAGTGAGTGGGAATAAAGCAGGCTTTTTTTGGTTGGTTACCGGTGACTAGTGGTGTTCCTCAGGGGTCAAGGGTCATTTTTCTCAATGATTTAGATAATGGAATTGATGGCTTTGTAGAAAAGTTTGTGGATGATATGAAGATAGGTGGAGGGGTAGGTAGTGCTGAGGAAGTAAGACTTAGACAAATTGCAAGAATGGACAAAGAAGTGGCAGATAGAATACAGTGTTGGGAAATATATCACAACGTATTATGGTTAAAGGAACAATAATGTAGACTATCATCTAAATGGGGAGAAAATTCAAACATCAGAGGTGCAGAGGAACTTAAGAGTCCTTGTGCAAGATTCCCAAAAGGTTAATTTACAGGTTGAGTTGGTAGTAAAGAAGGCAAATGCAAATTTGGCATTTATTTCAAGGAGAGTAGAGTATAAAGGCAAAGAGATAATGCTGAGCCTTTGTAAGACACTAGTCAGGCTGCACTTGGAGTATTATCAACAGTTTTGGGCCCCATATCTCAGAAAGGATGTGTTGTCATTGGAGAGAGTCCAGAGGAGGTTCATGAGGATGATTCTGGGAATGAAGGAGTTAATATATCAGGAGCATTTATCAGCTTTGGGCCTGTACTCACTGGAATTTAGAAGAATGTGGGGTGATCTCATTGAAACCTATTGAATGTTGAGAGGACTAGACAAGGCGGATGTGGAGAGGATGTTTCCTATGGTGGGGGTATCCAGAACCAAACAGCACAGCCTCAAAATTGTGGGACTGTGGCGCCCCATTTCCTAACGTATCCGAACCGACTCACAATTAGATAGCCTACGGGGGTTTGCGAGCACAGAGCTTTGGAGCCTCTGCGCCATGGGGGGCCGGTTGACAGAGGCTTAAAAGTGAGGCTGAAGTTTTCGAATAAAGTTTTTTCCTTCGACTGCAGTTACCGACTCCGTGTAGTAATTTTAGCGCTGCGTGTAGCACACTGCTACAATTGGTGACCCCGACGGTCCAAACGATTTTTGGACCAGAAATGACCGACGCCGCCTCTGTTCATGCGGTTTCGTTGAAACTGCCGGGTTTCTGGACACAGCGCCCGGACCTATGGTTCCAGTAAGCCGAAGCCCAATTCCACGTTCGCCGGATCACCTCAGAAGACACCCGCTACTACTACGTGGTGAGCTCCCTCGACCAGGACACAGCGGCCCAGGTCACGGAGTTTGTACAGTCGCCCCCGGCAGACGGCAAGTACACGGAATTCAAAGCCCTGCTCCTCAGGACTTTCGGACTCTCACGGCGTGAGCGGGCTGCCCGTTTACTGCACCTGGATGGCTTGGGCGACAGACCTCCTTCGGCTTTAATGAATGAGATGTTGTCTCTGGCCGACGGACACACACCCTGCCTCATGTTTGAGCAGGCATTCCTGGAGCAGCTGCCCGCGGACATATGCCTGCTGCTGTCCAACGCGGATTTCAGTGACCCCCGGAAGGTGGCAGCCTGGGTGGACTTGCTGTGGAACGCCAAAAAGGTGAGCGGGGCGTCCATCGCACAGAACACCCAGCCCCGCTCCCGGCAGCAAACCAGTCCAGGCCCGGCCGCAGAGCCCGCCAACCCCCGGCCCAATGAACACTGGTGCTTCTACCACCAGCGGTGGGGTGCAGAAGCCTGCCGTTGTCGCCCGCCCTGCGAGTTCCCGGGAAACGCCAGGGCCAGCTGCCGCTGAAGGCTACGGCGGCTGGCCATCGGGATAGCCTCCTGTATGTGTGGGATAGAAGGTCGGGACGCCGGTTTTTGGTCGATACTGGGGCTGAGATCAGCGTTTTACCTCCGACGAGTTACGACACCCGCAGCAGGGCACCGGGTCCCCCCCTGAGGGCCGTGAATGGCAGCACCGTAAGGACCTATGGCACCCGCCAGGTGCAGCTACTGTTCGGCTCCAGCCAGTTCACGTGGGACTTCACACTGGCCACCGTAGCCCAACCGCTTCTGGGTGCGGATTTTTTGCGGGCTCACAGCCTACTGGTCGACCTGCCCAGGAAGAGACTGGTACACGCCGAGACCTTTTAGACGTTCTTCCTGGGTGCAGCCCAGTTGCCGGCCCCTCACCTCGGCTCCATCACACTGTCCGACAACGACTTCACCAGGGTCCTGGCGGAGTTCCCATCGGTTCTGGCACCGCAGTTCACAGCAGCCATGCCCAGGCACGGCATACAGCACCACATCCCGACCCAGGGACCACCCCTCCATGCCCGTGCTCGGCGGCTTCCCCCGGATAAGCTCCGACTGGCGAAGGAGGAGTTCCAGAGGATGGAGGAATTGGGGATCATCCGGCGGTCCGACAGCCCATGGGCCTCCCCCCTGCACATGGTGCCCAAAGCGACGGGGGGCTGGAGACCGTGCGGCGACTACCGCAGGCTGAATGAGGCTACCACACCGGACCGCTACCCTGTGCCGCACATTCAGGACTTTGCGGCAAACCTGCACGGCGCACGGATCTTCTCCAAGGTAGATCTCGTCCGGGGATACCATCAAATCCCGATGCATCCTGACGACGTCCCCAAAACGGCTCTCATCACCCCATTCGGCCTTTTCGAGTTCCTCCGCATGCCGTTCGGCCTGAAGAATGCCGCACAGACGTTCCAGCGGTTAATGGACGCGGTGGGACGGGACCTGGACTTCGTGTTCATCTATTTGGATGACATCCTCATAGCCAGCGGCAGTCGTCAGGAGCATCTGTCCCACCTCCGTCAACTCTGCGCCCGACTGAGTGAGTACGGTCTTACAATCAACCCTGCCAAATGCCAGTTCGGACTCGATACCATTGACTTCCTGGGCCACAGAATTACTAAAGACGGGGCAACCCCTCTGCCCGCTAAGGTAGATGCGGTCCGCCACTTCCCCCGACCCACCACGATCAAAGGCCTTCAGGAATTCGTAGGTATGGTCAATTTCTACCGCCGCTTCCTCCCTTCAGCTGCCCGGATCATGCGCCCCCTGTTCGCCCTGATGTCGGGTCCGAGCAAGGACATTACCTGGGACGAGGAGTCCGCCGCCGCTTTCGTTCAAACGAAGGAAGCTTTGGCGGACGCCGCAATGCTAGTACATCCCAGAATGGACACCCCAACCGCCCTCACAGTGGACGCATCCAACACGGCAGTCGGTGGGGTGCTGGAGCAACTCATCGCAGGTCGCTGGCAACTCCTGGTGTTTTCAGCAAACACCTGCGACCACCCGAGCTTAAGTACAGTGCTTTCGACCGGGAACTGTTGGCGCTCTACCTGGCAATCCAGCATTTCAGGTACTTCCTAGAAGGTCGGCCCTTCACCGCGTTCACGGACCACAAACCGCTTACCTTTGCGTTTACGAAAGCATCCGACCCCTGGTCATCCCGCCAGCAACGCCACCTGTCCTACATCTCTGAATACACGACGGATGTCCGGCACGTCTCGGGTAAGGACAATGTCGTGGCAGATGCGCTCTCTCGCCCTACCGTTCATGCCCTTTCCCAAGGGGTAGACTTTGAGGCACTGGCAGAGGCACAGCAGGCGGATGAGGAGATTCCGAGTTACAGAACCGCAGTCTCCGGTTTGCAGCTCCAGGACCTCCCCGTGGGCCCGGGTGAGAGGACCCTACTCTGTGACGTCGCCACCGGCCAGCCCCGTCCAGTCGTCCCGACAGCATGGCGGTGCCGCGTTTTCGACTCCATTCATAACTTGGCGCATCCCTCCATCCGGACAACTGTCCGGATGGTTTCCAGCAGGTTCGTTTGGCACGGACTCCGCAAACAGGTCAGTGAATGGGCCAAAACGTGCATGCACTGCCAGACGGCCAAGGTGCAGCGGCACACCAAAGCCCCACTGCAGCAGTTCCATCCCGCCCACCGGCGTTTCGACCACGTTCTTGTGGATATCGTGGGCCCCCTGCCAGTGTCGCGCGGAGCGCGTTACCTCCTGACTATCGTGGACCAGTTCACAAGATGGCCAGAGGCGGTCCCGCTCACCGACACCACCTCCGAATCTTGCGCCCGAGCCCTGATCGCCACCTGGATATCTCGCTTTGGTGTACCAGCCCACATTACCTCCGACAGAGGCGCCCAGTTCACCTCCAGCCTGTGGTCAGCTATGGCCAGCCTTTTGGGGACTCAGCTGCACCACACAACTGCCTACCACCCACAGTCGAACGGGCTAGTGGAGCGTTTCCACCGTCACCTGAAGTCGGCCCTCATGGCCCGCCTGCGAGGAGCCAACTGGGCGGACGAGCTTCCCTGGGTCCTACTCGGCATCCGCACAGCGCCCAAGGACGACCTGCACGCCTCGTCGGCCGAGTTGGTATACGGTGCGCCCCTGGTCGTCCCCGGGGAGTTCCTACCAGCCCCAAGGGGGCAAGAGGAAGAACCCGCAGCAGTCCTGGGCAGACTTCGCGAGAAGCTCGGTAACCTGGCCCCCATACCCACTTCACAGCATGGGCGGCACCCGACCTGCGTACCCAAAGACCTACAGAACTGTAAGTTTGTGTTTGTACGAAGGGGCGGGCATCAGCCACCGCTGCAGCGGCCATACGAGGGGCCGTTTATGGTGCTCCGGAACAACGGGTCCACGCTCGTGCTGGACGTTGGGGGGAAGGAGGAGGTTTTCACGGTGGACCGCCTCAAGCCGGCCCATGCGGACCTGGCGCAACCGGCCGAGTTTCCGGCGCCTCGGCGCAGAGGCCGACCTCCCAAGCAGGTTCTGGCCCAGACTGTGGACATTGGGGGGGTGTATCGCCGGTTCTGGGGGGGGGTTATGTGGCGCCCCATTTCCTAGCGTATCCGAACCGACTCACAATTAGATAGCCTACGGGGGTTTGCGAGCACAGAGCTTTGGAGCCTCTGCGCCATGGGGGGCCGGTTGACAGAGGCTTAAAAGTGAGGCTGAAGTTTTCGAATAAAGTTTTTTCCTTCGACTGCAGTTACCGACTCCGTGTAGTAATTTTAGCGCTGCGTGTAGCACACCGCTACAGGACGACCTTTTAGAACAGAGGTAAGGAGTAATTTTTTTTTGCCAGAGAGTAATGAATCTGTGGAATGGTCTGCCAGAGACTGTGTCTGAGGCCAAGCCCGTGGGTATACTTAAAGCAGAAGTTGATAGTTTCCTCATTGGTCAGGCCATCAAAGGATATGGTGAGAAGGCAGGTGTATGTCATTGAGTGCGATCTGGAATCAGCCATGATGGAATGGTGAAGCAGACTTGATGGACTGAATGGCCTAAGTCTGCTCCTATGTCTTATGGTCTAAAATTCATCATACATAGACTCCCATTTTTCTTTCATTCATTTAACTATCTAATATAATGCCCCTAATATACCTGTCTCTACCACCACCCCTGGCAGCAGCCTCCCTACACCGACCACTCTCTGTGTAAAAGACCTATCTCTAATTCTAATATCCTCCCTATACTTGCTTCCAATCACCTTAAAGTTATGCCCTCTTGTATTTACCATCTCTGTCCTGTGATAAAAAAACACTGGCTATTCTTTCAGTCCATGCCATCCTAGCATCTTATCCTAACTCTATCAAGTCACCTCTTAACTTACTTTGCCCTAAAGGTAAAAGACCTGGCTCACTCCAGCTTTCCTCATAAGACATACTCTCCCAGCCAGGCAACATCTTGGTAAATCTCCTCTGCACCTTTTCTTAAGCTTTCACATCTTTCACATCAAAAATGAGTCAAAAATGGTCAAAAATGAGTGCAATTCTCCAAGTGTGGTCCAACAAGGAATTTACAGAGCTCAACATTACCTTCCAGCTCTTGAACCCAATGAATGAAAGCCAACTCTTGGTTTGGTGTAAGTCTTCTTAACCACGAAGTGTGAGATAGGCCAGCTGGTTAAATAGTGTTGTAAATATTGAATATTGATAGGGTGCACGTGGAGAGAATATTTCCATTGTGAAGGAGTCTGGGACAAGAGAGCACAGCCTCAGAATACAAGACCTCCTGTTATAACAGAGATGAGGAGGAATTTCTTTAGCTGGAGGGTGGTGAGTCCGTGGAAGTCATTGTCACAAATGACTGTGGAGGCCTAGTCACTGGGTATATTTAAAGTGGAGGTTGATGGGTTCTTGATTAGTAAGGGATTCAAGGGTTATGGGGAGAAGACAGGAGAGTGGGGTTGAGTGGGTTAATGAATCAGCCATGATGAAATGGTGGAGTAGACTGGATGGGCCAAATGGCCTAATTATGCTTCTGTATCTTATGACTTTTGGAATGGAATTAACAATAACCTTGCATCCAGTACCAGCAAAAGCAAGGAATGGATGATAGACTGAAGAAGGGGAATTCAGGAGAACACACACTGGTCCTCATTGAAAGATCTGTGGTGGAAAGGGTGACGTGCTTAATGTCTCTGCGTTTCAATATATCCTGAGCCCAGCATGTAGAAGCAACCACAAAGGAGATATGCCAGTATCTCTGCTTCCTTAGAGGTCTGAGGAGGTTTGGCATGTCATCAAAGACTCTGACAGAGTCTGCGGCTGTACAATGGAAAGCATTCTGACCAGTTGTGTTACGTTTTGGTTTGGAAACTCCAAAGCAAAGGAGCACATGTGACTACAGAGAGTGGTCTCAGCTGGTTCTCAGGAAATCTACAAAAAGTTCTGCCTCAGGAAGATGACATCCATCATTAAGGACTCCTACGATATGGATCATGACTTTTTCTCAATGCTGCTATTAGGCAGGAAGAATTACACTTCAAGGTTCCACAATAACACCTTCGTCACTGACCTGAACCTACCTAAAAAAATCCTAATTTTATCTACTGTGTTGTTGCTGTAAGGAGTTAATGTCATTTATACTCTGACTATGTACGTCCTTGACAAAAACTTGAAACCAATTTCCCCTCCTATCTTTATATCATCAGCTAATTTAGTAACGTTTGGATCCTTCATCCAAGTCACATACAACTTTAATAGCTGAGGCCCTAACACTGACCTCTGTTGCATATCTCTTGTTATATCTTGCCAACTAGAAACCGAAAAAAGACCCATTTGTGACTTTTACTTCCTGTTATTTTATTTCTTACATCATGAGCTTTTATTGAAATTATTTCTTTCCTATTTTGAACAAGACTAGATTTCCCCTGATTCTTACTTCTATTAGCTTCCACCTTTAGTAGGTCAACCCCAGTACTGACTGATACATCTTCTCTTTGCCTCTCCATTGGAATGCATCCTTTACCATACAATGTCCTAAGCATCCATCTCCAAACGCCTACTGCTTTTTGTGACACCTTCCCATCAACTCCTATAGTCTTATGTCTTCTTGAAATTTCAAGCCTCAAAACCAAGATCAATTGGTCATCCCTTCAGGGACATAGGGCAGAGTGAAACGAGGCTGAAAAGTTACAAACCTAGTAACCAAATGGTTTAAACCCAGTATAATTCACTCAAATGAAGGACTTCAAAACAAATTGAGCAATATAGTAGGAACAGCTTGCATAAATAGATCAAAAGGGAGATGAAAATATTAAAACATTGTTAAAAGAAATCCTGAAGCAAACCTAATTTGGATGAATGCAGGTTGACTTAAAATACAAATCTCTTAAAGTACGAATAAAAGAAATTGAGTGAGCAACAAAGAAATCAGGCCCAGGAGGGAACTGGTATATATCATGTCCTTTGAAGGTTAAAAATAGCACACACACACATCTAATGCAAACCCCACACAAAGATTCTTAATCTCCAGTCATAAATCTGAACAGAACCTACTCCAGCCAGCCTCTCCGAATAATTAAACAATCTACCCTCCTCTTATGAAAAGGGCTGATGAAGTTGAAATCGCAAGTATACTCCGAGAATGGGTTGGGTAAAGGTGAATGGAATTGGACTCAGCAGTAAAGACATGGCCAAATCAAAGTAGCAGCTTCCAGCAGGGCTCATAATCCCAGATGGTGTGAACAATACCCACACAAGGAGTAATTGCCCTGCAGTCCACTTACCAACATCCTTGCAATACCTTAGTCAAACTCCAATTCTCGGACGCTTTGAATTTGTAGCTGTGGCAACTGAGCCGAGAGGCAGTTGACAGTATGTAGGAAGGGATAGTTGGAGAGCAGAGCACAATGAGTAGTGAAATATTTGGCTATTAGAGCATCCTGAGAAGCTTAACACTGACTGCAACAGAAGCTAGCAAAAGTCAGCTGCAGAAAATGTAAAGGAGGCACTCACGCCAAGTACCCTAACACTACCTTGGACTATTGTTCGTTTCTCTCTCCTTCTACTTACACTAATGGCATTATGTTCAGTTTGACACGTATATTATGTATAATTTAGGTCAATTTAAGTTTATATTAATGTATATTTGCCAGGCTTGAAATGCACTGTGATGTTGTGGTGAAAAAAGCGAATTTTCATGCCACTTATATCCTAGGTATGCATTCCCATGGCAATAAACTTGAACTATGGTTCAGAAAAAAATTGCATCAAGGATCAAGGATCACAAAATGGGCTACTCAAAGAGATACAAGCACAGCTCAAGGCTTGATGCAGAAATGGATCAGCGTGACGGAGAGGTCGAAGCAAAGCCCGTGAAAGTGACGGCACAAAGCCACTGACTGAAAGCAGAGACAAAGCACACAAGCTGACACTGACACACAAAGGCCTGATGTGTTTGCATAGGAGGCCAGATTTAGAATGCCTGATATGCTTGTTCATAATTCTTCCCCTGATAACTTTCCAAAGATCTTAACATCCTTACAATAATGGGCCTCTACAGTAAAACATCAAAGGGAATTTCACATCAAAGGATTGCTTGTTAATCACAATTGTTCTATCTAGAGGAAGTGAATGGAAACAGAGGGGAGAAAGGAAGGACAAAACACTTGAACTCTGTGATGATAACCACTGCAGTTGCTGGAAAGCTGAAATAAAAGAAAATGCAGAAAATATTCAATAGGCCTAGCTGCATCAGTGGAGAAGTAAAAATACAGCAAACATTTATCAGGTGATGCATCAGCACTGGCCAATTTGAATCAAGCTGGAAAGGCTGGATATCTGAAATAGTTGAATTCAATGTGAGTCTGGATTTTGGAAACATGATATACTGTTCCTCAATGCTTCAGGCTTCCAATACAATTTTCAAGGTGCCAGAAGAAAGACATCAAATTGTGCAAGGGAAGAAAAACTGAAATGACAAGTTACCCTTGTAGACCGAACAACGGTCTTCAGCATACCAGTTACCCACTTCAAGGAGACCACACTGTGAGCACCAAGTACAGTTCTTAAAACTATGCAAGTGAATTGCTGTTGGAAGGAGAGCAAAAGGCAATATTTTGCAATCTTTTTTCTGTGAGGAAATACATGACATGTAGTAGACACTGCGAAAGTCAACTCCAAAATAATTAAGTCTCACAAAGTTTTGTTCTGTAAGCATTTAGTTTAGCGCTCATTTTGAGTTGGAAAGGAAAGGGTTCCAGAAGTTTTCTGTAAGGCCAAGGCCATCTTTGGAAAGAGAAACAGAGTTAATATATTAAGTAAATTACCCTTCATCTCTTTATAGATGCTACCTAATCTGCTTCATTTTGACTCAGTATCAGCAGATTATGGCCATTTTCCAAGGCCATTTCCTCAGTGTAACTTGATCAGCCAACAGTGTTTAAGTAGGGAGAGACACAGTATCATGTATAGCAGGAAAACAAATGGAAAATTGGTAAGGGTACAGAGACAATCCTATTTTCAGATGTTAAGGCTATGCTTCAGAAGGGAGGTCAAAAATCTGGAGGGACTGCCCTGAAAGTGGTTGTAAATGTCACAACTATTACATTGTTCAATATAATATCAGGAACATTATTCAATTGTCACCAATGTTCTGAACATCGATCACAAGCTGAAATTATAACTGTGGTTCTCAGGATCACTGACTGCATTTCTGAGTGTTTTGTTCCAGACTTCCACCATTAACAGTGCTTTGTTTTAGTTTCCAAATCATTATTAGCTGAAAAATTAATTTATTTTGCAGGTAATCTAGGCACATCTCTGCAAAAGGAAGGATTACAGTACTGTATTACTTTAAGTATAAGATCAGAGCCATGTGACCACTGAACTGGAAGAATCACACTCACTCAGATACTCCTTATCGCTGGTAGCTTTACATCAAACACTGTGCTGAGCTCCGGGATAACATGTCTCAAATTCTTGTTTCACAAAGCTTGTGACATTTGTCCCTTCCACAGCTGCAGGATCTAGAAAGAATTGTTATTCCAATATGGAAACTGTCAACGCTGAATGATCTGAGAAGAAGGTTACATTGAATACACAGACCTTTACGTCACTGATTTGACAAGAGTTCACAACTGAGACCAGGAGGAAAAATCCCTTGCACTTGGCTCAGATGAACAGGGTTTCTCGATCAAGAAATAGGGTTCTGTGTTTGCACGGAGCTCAATTATAGTGTATTAAGTAGCAGCTGAAATTTTGCAAATGGAACTAAACAGGTCATTCAGGACAGCTCTCCATCATCATTAGGATCCTGAAAATGAAAATTTACTCCATTTCACTAATATAATTTCAGCAATACACCCTTGATTAACATGCTTACTCTGCTTATGGGACCTCTGCATGGTTCACAAGGAGAATAGAAACAGCAGCTTAGGCTTAGGGACTATAGTTGGCAGCACAGACAGGACTACATTGATGGGCTTCATCTTGCTGGTTATTGCTTCAGGTTCTGAATGGAAGTATCCATCAACACATTTTAAAAAGAAAGCATCTTGGTGAGTTGTATGACCAGGCCATAGTAATACAACAAGCAGCTAATCAAATGACATAATTGAGAAAATGTCCTAGCTTCATCTCTGACACATATTCACAGTTTCACTCCAACCTAGGCTCTTGTGGGCGGTACTGAGCGAGTTCAGAGATTCTCTGAGATTCAGAGATTCTATGAGACTGAACTGGTTTTACATGCAGAGTAAAGGCTGAGCTATTAGATTCTCCTTTTGGTTTGCCAATATCCATTCCATTTCAAAAGTGATTTCACAAAGACAAAAAATAAGGCATAAAGCAAAGCTATCGGCTAGTCAGGAGGCATCTTTGGAAAGAGAAACAAAGTTAATATATTAAGTAAATTACCCTTCATCTCTTTATAGATGCTACCTAATCTGCTTCATTTTGACTTCCAGTATCAGCAGATGATTTTGGTTTCCAAAATTCAGCACAGAATTCAAGGCAAGTAACATTCATACATCCAGGTGCCTTCCAATGACCATGTCCAACAAAAGAATCCAGCCATCTTCTCTCATCATCCAATGGGATTGCCATCTCCCACCATTAACAACCAATGGTAGTCACCAGAAACTGAACTGGACTAGACGCATACATAATGTGACAAGTGTGAGTCAGGGATTGGCTAGCTCCTGACCCCACAATTTTCAAAGCACAAATCAAGTGTCGATTGGAAGAGTCACCTCTTGCATCTCTAACAACATTCAGGAAGCCTGGCACCATCTGGGATATAACAGCTCATTGGATTTGCAAAATCTGGAGGGCCTCAACAAGTCAGGCAGCATACATGGAAGGGAATAAACAGTCAATGCTTCAGTGTGAGACCCTTCATTAAGACAGGAAAGGAAGGGGGCAGAAGTCAGAATGAAAAGGTGGAGGAAGGAAAGGAGTACAAGCTATAGTTAGCTTATATATAGCTATAGCTATAGTTATACAAGCTAAAGGCTATAGTTGAAACCTGGTGAGAGGGAAGGTTTGTGGGTGGGAGAGGGAGTGAAATAAGAAGCTAGGAGGTGATATGTGGAAGAGGAGAAGGGCTGAAGAAGAAGGAATCTAATAGGAGGGGACAGTGGACTATGGATTAAAGGGAAGGAGGAAAGGAACCAGGGGGAGGTGACCAGCAGGTGAGGAGAAGAGAAGGGGTGAGAGGGTAACTAGAATGGAGAATGGAAAAGAAAGAAGGGGTGAGGGGAATAAGTATCAGAAGTTAGAGGAATTGAAGCTCTTGCCATCAGGTTGGAAAATAACCAGATGTTTCTCCTCCAACCTGAGTTTGGCCTCATTGTGGAAGTAGTGGAAGCCATGGATAAGCACCCCTTCTACCCAACAAAGTACAATTCCTATTTTTCAACATACAGGAAGAGAGTACCTAACTTTTCTGCTGAAAGGTTCCAGAACAGCTGTGATAGTGATAGTGTGGCTGATGATGGAGTTCTGTCAGAACATCATATCCACAAGTGGAAGCACTGAACTATTAACAAAAAAGGAACTGGGTGATGCACCATCAATAACTCACTCTGAGACGTAAGGCGAGATATCGGCTTTTATTGACTGGAAGAAGGAACCAGCAGTGAGTGAAAACCATACTACATCCTGGAGACTGAGAGGCCGGGCTCAGGCCTTGATCGCCTTTATACAGGGGTCTGTGGGAGGAGCCACAGGAGCAGTCAGTGGGGGGCGTCTCCAGACAGGCACACGTAGTTCACCACACTGGGAAAATGTCATTCATTGCTCTAACCTGCTGTTAATTTTGTTCCAGCATGGCTGGTTAATATCTTAGTTTCTTATGTGTTTTTATGTTTCTTATTTTGACAGGTAAGTTCCTGAAATTTTCACGATCCACGGTCCAGTAAATCCAGTAGGACTGGGTTTTATTCAGCTTCCTTTTCCTCACAACTCCCAACATTTCATTCTAGATTTGGCCAGCATAAAAAATACACCTCCAATCACTATTTTAAACATTTTGATTATATCATGCTTTAAGTTTCAAAACTCAAAGAAATATCATCTATTTTAGATAAATGGTCGCATAATTCAAAGGTTTCAATAGGTACATTTATTGTCAGAGAAATGTGTACAATATACATCCTGAAATGCTTTTTCTTCGCAAACATCCATGAAAACAGAGGGGTGCCCCAAAAAATTGAGAACAGTTAAATGTAGAGCTCCAATGTCCCAGCAGCTCCCCTCCCTCCCATGCACAGGCAGCAACAAGCAACAATGCCCCCTCCCCCCACCGGCAAAAAGGGCATCGGCACCCATCACCGAGCACTCAAGTATGAGCAAAACAGTAAAGACACAGACTTGCAGTGCTCCAAAGACTACATTGTTCACCCAGCATTCGACATACCACAGGCTCTCTCTCTCCCTAATATGGAAGAAAGAGGTATCTCTGTTTTCACAGTGAGCAGGGAGACATAACAAACAACTCGTTGGATTATGATGTTAAAAGTCCATGGTATCACTTTTTCCAAGCTCTGTGCCCAAAGATCCTGGGTATCAAGGCACACAGGAGAGATCTGCTGTCACCAACGACACATCGATCTCCTGCAGAGGCACTGTCCTCAGACCTCCCTGTCTCCAGAGCCACCAGATCCCGGCCCTCTGCCCGTGAGCCCTTGGTGTGCTGAGCAACGGTCAGATGTGAAACCCCGAGAGCAGGCCCCATTCCCGTAAAGAACCGTAGTCAGCGTGTAACTCCATCCAGGTCAGGGTCTTCAAAAGAACCCTGAAAGGGAAAAATAGAGATATTAAAGATGGAAATAGAGCCGTTGATGTACATGTCCTTGGATCAGTTCAAATCCTGACTGAATTACCGTATGGTGCTGCATTCTGAATCTTATTTGCCTCAGTTTTCCCAATCACTACATTCTTATCTATCCGTTTGAGACTTCCTGCTCCCATCTACATAATTTGTAGAGCATTTCAGGTCAGTCATCCGCAGGCTTGGATGATATTCTCTGGGTTTCTGGAACTAAGCTGAATGAGTTTGTCTTTCCTGCAATACTGGCTCTGTTTTGCTTCGGTCTCAGATTAGAA
This sequence comes from Hypanus sabinus, assembly GCF_030144855.1. Taxonomy (NCBI): domain Eukaryota; kingdom Metazoa; phylum Chordata; class Chondrichthyes; order Myliobatiformes; family Dasyatidae; genus Hypanus; species Hypanus sabinus. The sequence continues at coordinate 7,151,512 of NC_082732.1, read as the reverse complement.
GTGCATGCTTTCAATGTAACTTGTGTTGCATATCAAACTATTCAGTGCAGTGGAATGTGCTATTTGTATCAAATCTATCAGAGTACATAGCTAACAATGGAAGACTTTGGTCATGGTTGAGTGGGGGCCATTTCTGTGAAATTACAGTGACAACCCAGTTACACACCCTTTTTCACTGGTCCCTGTCTCTTGCATGCTAGCCAATAACTGAGGAATGTCACAAAGTAATTTCTAATTATGTATTCTTTTCCTTTTGACAAGAACCTTTGGAAAAGAATCTTAATAAGGTCCATATTGGCAACATCCATTGATGCTCCCTTATCTAAAATGCTCATATTTTGTTTCTGTTTATTCATATTTCATGATTTGGGTATCACTGGAAAGTCTAGCGTCCATTGCCCATCATGAATAGTTAATTGGTTAATGAAAGAGAATGAGGCAATTCTGCCCATTGAGCCCATGCTAGCTCTCTGTAGAACTATGGTCCCTTTCCACCAATGTGGTTCTACAAATTTATTTTCCTCAAGTACCGAGCCAATTTCCTTTTGAAATCATTTGATCATCCCTGCTTCCTGTACTGTTGTGTAGACAGCAAGTTCATGTCACCAAATCATGCTGCTTTTCCACACATTCCCCAGTACTGATTGGCCAAATCCTGAGCATGTGACTCATGGTCCTCCGGTTCGGAGCTGCTTCTCTATGTCCATCTTCTCTAAACCTGTTGTAAGTTTTTACACCTCCGTCACCCACTTCCACAATAACGAAAACAATCTAGATTTTGTAACCTACCCTTGTAAAGAAAATACCCAATCCCCATGGCCATCCCTGTAAGCTTTTGGGTGGTACAGCTGTTACTCACAGCTGCAGGGTTCCATCCTCCTCTGCTTCCGTCTGACTGTTCTGTGAATGCTTTGATTTCCCTTGGGTCTCCAGTTTCTTCCCACTTAGCCTCAGAGAAGCTGGTAGGGTAATTGGCTGCTGAAAATTGCCCTACTGTATGTATGCAGCAAAACGGTCAAACAGAGAATTAATGGGCTTGTGTGAATGAAAAAGATGTTGTACAGCCAAAGAAAGATAAGGAGTGGAACTGAGGACATTGATCTGCTGGGAGCTGGAATGGATTGAGTGGGCTGAATAACCTCATTTTGTGTCATAATAAGTAAGAGAAAGTTATGTGCACTTTCCTTAGCCTTTCTTAATTGACATGGATTCAAGGCTCAGGTATGGCTTCTGCCTGCTGTTATAACTCTTACACGTCAAAGGTGAATTCTTGATCTCCCTCTCTACCCCGTCCTGGACTTACACTTAAGTTGTCTAATTGTACTGCACTTTCTCTGTAACTGTAACACTCTCTTATACATTATCTTCTTCTTGCTACACCACCTCAGTGTACTTATGTATAGAATCATCTGCCTGATAGCACACAAACAACTGGCTTTCACTGCATTCTGTACATGTGAAAATAATAAGCTGATTCCCAGATACCAATTAGTTCAGGCCTACCTTGAGCTTGTTACAGGCTCCGCACCTATTTTTGGAAAAAGCAGTGGTGCAAGCTGGTAGAGCCACTGCTTCACACCACTAGTGATCCAGATTTAATACTGACCTGCGGTGTAGTTTGTGTAGAGTTCATGTGTCTTTGCACCTTCGCCCTCGGCCACGTGGGTTTCCACTGGCTGCTGCGGTTTCCTCCCACTTCCCAAAGATGTACAGGTTGGTACGTTAATGGCCTGCTGTTAAATTGCCCTTAATGTGTAGCTGAGTCAGAGGAGATGATGGGAATATGGAGTGATATTTTTTTAAAGTGCAGTTGCGATAGGATTAATGTTAATGGTTAGTTGATAGCTGGTGGGACAAAGGACCTGCTTCTATGAGCTATGACTGGGTGGGACTCCACAGCTTCCCTATGTTTGTACTTCCAACTGGGAAAAATTAAGTTAATTGCAAAGTCTGTATGTGCAGTCAACTCAAGTGAACAAAATTAATGTTCAAATTAAACCAGAGCAGTAACTTTACAGTTAAAGAACCAGGGAGACATCATTAAATTCAAAGGTTTTGGGTGTGAAACAATTCACAGGGTAGATATTAGAAACTGAAAATCTGATTTATATGGAGGTCAAAGGGTGAGAAAAAATAGTCAACAGTTAAAGATGTGAGAAATTAAATACTCTGAAGATTCGCAGCATTGTAATTGGAGAAAGTGGGGCTTTGCAAATGAATTTGAACTTCATAGAAATCTAAAACTTGCCCCAATTCCAGTAATGCTGTTTTTAAAATAGACTGTGTGGTCCGGTGGGAAAAACAAGCTGCATAAAGGCAGTGCTTAGAATATGTAGAAGAAAAGAAGGCATAGAGTCTAGTTTGTAAAAGAGTAGTGAGGGTTGTTTGGGTGGGGGCTACAATGAGATAACGTGGCGCTACTAATAAAAGGTGAAGTAGAACCAAATGCAATGTTAACAGCAGGGTGACTTTAAGTGTTAAAAATAATCCTTGATGCTAGTGGTGCTTGAGCTGTGATACAAGCCATTTAGGAAGTGTGACACAAGTTATCAATCACCCTGATGTAATGTAAAGCAGGTGGGGAATAAAGTAGTTATTATATCCCTGCAATGGGATACTTATACCTAATAGTCCAATCAAAGATGGGACCTTTGTTTTCCTATCAACATGCATAAAGCATGTTAAAGCTTTTTTTTATTACATCGTTGCCCTTACTTCCGGTGAGCAGATTTGGCTTCTTCAGGAGAAAAAGGTCTTCTTTGTCTCTTTAATTCAGCAGCTGGGCCAACACTGCCGGGTGTCCATCTGTAGCCGGTGATTTTCTTTGGGTGCCGCATTCTTCTTTTGCACATTGGTTGTCTTTACTTTTTCATAAATTCTATAGTATTTCTTTATCTTCCTGTAAACTCTTACAAGAAATTGAATCTCAAGCTAGTATATGGTGGCATACATAATGTGTGATTTGGTAATAAATTTACTTTGACATTGACTTCTGTGATAGTCGAGGACTTCTTAACTCAGCATCACAACATTAAGCATGTCGGTAGTAGATTTGGTCCTGTCAGTTTTGTAGTACTGGGAATGTCAAGAGGCACAAATTTACAGTGTAGGAGTGCTAGAACCAGTGTTACACTGCAGTGCTACAAGTGTTTGGCACTAAACTGGGTGTTACTACACCAGTTCCCGTTTGTGTCTGCTGCTGAACTGCAACATCACAATCAGTCAGATCCTTTAGCAAAGAAATGAACAATACGGATGTGAAGATGCCCTTTATTCCTTTTTCTTACACTGGAGGGAGAACCAGAACTGGCTTTAGCAAAGTAAACCCATAGAATTTGTATAGAACTTCCTGTTCTACAAGCATAACACAGTCATCAGTACTTCCCTCCTCTTTCACGCTGGGGATGACATTGCTATCAGGATGATCTTCATTATTAAATTTAGAGATAAAAGATGCATTTAACACTATACTAATCAGAAAAAATGTATGAAGATTAACAAAGTAGATCTCTGTGTCTGTTGATAGGGAAAAAAAGGTCTCATTTTTTCCCCCAAAATATCCTGCAATATCATGGCTGGGAACTCTATGGATTTGCTTGAGATGTCATGGTCTTTCATGTTTATCATTGAATATCTTTCTGAATATCTTCATCATTTACAGGAACATTTGTTGGCCTGGCAAATAACATAATGCAAACTGTACACTCGAGTCCTTAATGCGAAGCCACAAAAGAACCATGCCATGCCCTCAAGATAAACTTCGGAGTCTTCTTGGTCAATGCTCTTGCTTGACATTGAAACAATCACTTTAGGAACACAAGACTGAAATTAATAACTGCACTGGAGGATTGGGTTCGTATGAGTTTTCCTCTGCTGTACTTAGCTCCAACTTGATGCTTTTATCCTAGGAAACTGAAGATAGGCAGGTGATTTCATGGGATTTAGTTGATTGTTAAATGAATTGCTTGTTTTACAAATTACTATGAATGAATTCTGGCAATATCCTCTCGTCCTCCTTTTCTCTGCTGAATATTTGCATAATTACAAATTATATCAACGTACAGTCTTCACATCTTTAACTCACAGCTCATTGATAAAGTTTTTTTTACAGGTTTCAAAGTCTGCAAATATTTTCTTTCACTTTGCAACTTACATAATTAAGCAAAGAGTGCAGGATATTAGATGTATGGAACGCAAGGTAATAATGAAGGGAATTTGGTTGTAGTCACGTATTTCTGGAATCAATTCCCGTGAATTCCTATCTTGTTTGAAATAGTTTTAGGAAAAAAACTAAAAGGATCTTGGTTTATTATTGTCACATGTACTGTGATACAGTGAAAAATTTGTCTTGCATACTGTTCATGCAGATGAAATCATTCCACAGTACATCAAGACAGAGCAAGGTAAAACAATAACAAGGCAGAAAGAAGTGTGACTACTTGGAACGTGTATGCAGATGAACAATAAAGTTCATGACCATAATAAGGTAGATTGTGAAGCCAAATGTCTATCTTATTGCACAAAGTCCATTCAAAAGGCTGATAACAGTGGGATAGAAGCTGTCCTTGAGCCTAATGGTCAGTGCTATCAGACAATGTATCTTCTGCCCAACTGGAAGGGGAGAGGAGACAATGTCCAGAGTGTGTAAGGCCTTTGATGACACTGGCTGCTTTTCTGAGACAGTGAGAAGTACGGAGAGAGGAAAAGATGATACTGACAGAATAGGCTTAGTTCCAAAGGTTAATGTAACGTATGTGTAAGATTACTTTTAAGACCCAAGTATAACATGTGGTACAGAGAGCACAGGACCATAGAAAGATAAGACAGGACTGGGTCATTTTGACCTCAGGGTCTACCCTGCCACTTAGTATGGCCATGCCTGATTTTCTGACTCACATTTCTGCTCAGATATCATATTCTTTAATGTTCTAGAGTCCACACATCTTCTTATTCCCTTCTTAAATACATTCACTGATTCAGCCTCCACAGACAAATGAGATTGAGAATTCCAAAGTTTCCCTTCACTTCTGAATGTTTCAGTTAGACCCCATTTCTAAACTCCAGTGTCTATAAACTCATTCGATTCAACCCCTCCTCATACAATAGCCTTGCCATCCCAGGTATCAGTCTAATGAATCTTTATTACACTCCTTCATGAGTTTCCCCTAGGAGCTCCAATTTCCTCGATAGATCAAAGACACCTGAGCTGGTCTTCTAGTTGCTACTGTAACTTGCCTCTGGAAAGTCGAATTGATGGGATATGGGAAGAATAAAACAAGTTTAGTGTAGGCAGATTGTCGGTGGTTACAATGATGAAACCAGACCTGGTAGGTTGAAAGGCCTGTTTCCATGCTACATGAAACTTTGATTATGACTGATATGTTTCCTTAGCTGCTTGCTTGTTTCACCTACGTTTGCTTTCAGCGGCTGGTCACTCAGATCTCTTTGTACATCAGCATTTCACCATTTAACTAACACTGCCTTTGTTTTGGTCCCAACAAAGTGAACAACTTCAGATTTGTTCAGACTATACTGTACCTGGCATGTGTTTACCCTCTCATCTAGAAGCCTCAGCACGACCTCCAAACAATGCATGGTTCAATCTAGTTTTGTGCTTTGGCAATGTTGGAAATATTACCTGCAATTTTCTGAGCCAAATCACTGATAAGTATGGTGCATAACTGAAGGCCAAGCACAAACCCCTGTGACACCACAGCAACCACCACCTCACCAGCTCACCACCTCAAACAAAGCCCATTTATCCCGACTTTACGTTTTCTGCTTATAAACCAATTTTCAATCTATGCCAATATATTATTCCCAATACCATGTGCTTTAATTTTGAATATTTATGTGGGACTTTATCTAAGGCCTTTTGAAAATCCTCAAGAGCACTTTGTTGATTTCAGGAAGGGGAAGGAGGATGAACATGTGCCACTCTACATTAGGGAATTAACAGTGGAGAATAAGCAGCCTTAAATTCCCAGAGCTGAACTTATCAGTTGTCCTGTCCTGGGCCCCATATATAGGTCCACCAGTGAATTTTGCTTTGCTAGGATTTTAAGGAGTTTGGCTTGTCACCAGATGTTAACAAACTTCTACAGAAGTAATGTTGAAAGAATCCTGATCAGTTCCCAGTCAAAGAACAGGCCACAAGCTGCATTGTCACCTCTTTACCGCTGCCCGGGACAGCTGGAGGCATCAGAGTCCGTGAGCTCCACCAGTGTGCCATCCATGCTGGAGTTGGTCTGCCCCCAGTGTGCACTCAGCAGAAGACAAGCCATATTGTGTTTGACTGCATACTGCTGCAGCATTCATGCACTCAGGGACTTGGACTGTATTTTACTGCAGTGTTATATTTGCTTTGTGATGTGTATGACTGTTGGTTTGCACCTTGGCCCCGGAGTAACGCTGCTTCATTTGGCTGTATTCATGGGTATTCATGTATGGTTCAATGACAATGAAACTTGAACTTGGTTACATCATGGTCAGCTACAGCAATTCAAATGTGCAGGAATGTAAGAAGCTGCCGAGAATAATATTCACTGCCCCATGCATCAAGGGAACATCTCTCCTCTCTGTTGGGAGAATCTACATGAAGTTCTTTCGCAGTAAGGCAACATCCATCTTCAAGAATCTCCAATGTCTGGACCAGGCCAACTCACAGCTGCCATTGGGCAGGAGGTATGGAAGCCTGAAGTCCCACACAATCAGGTTCAGAACAACTCCATTCCTACAACCATTAGGGTCCTGCAAACCTAATCACTACATTATAGCAACAATACTATGACTGCATCCATCTCTTTGCACTAAAGTGGACTTTTTCTTGTTCAGTTTGTGTTTCTGATAAAAATTGCATTTAATTTACTTTTTTTCTTATGAATGCTGCTTATATGATGCCACAGAATGTCGCTGTGATACTGATAAATTCTTCACTGCACCAGTGCATGCACACACTTGCACACATGACAATAAACTTGAATTTGGCTTTGACATAAATCCATATTGACTTTATCATCCTGTATGATCAACATTTTTCCTTCCACTGATGAGTTATTAGCTCCTTGTTTTCTCTCTTCCTCCTTTGTTTTGAATAATGGGGTTACATTGGCTCTCTCCATACCACAGGAAACATTCCATAATCAACAGAATTTTGTGAAATGAACATCAATACTTAAATTAGTTCCATGACTTTTACTTTTAGTACTCAGGGACATAGATTATCAGACTCTGTGGGTTTATTGCCTTCAACTGTCATTAAATTTCCCAGCACCATTATTTTACAAAGACTAATTTCCTTTAATTCCTGCTTTTCATCAGAACTTCTGGTAAGGTATTTGTATCCTATCCCATGAGGATAGAATCAAAGTATCTATTTAATTGTTTTGCAATTCCTCTATTCCCCATTATAATTTCTCTTGCTTCTGACTCTAAGGAGCCTACATTTGTCTTCACTAATCTTCCTTTTCAAGTAGTTTTACACTCCACTTTTATATTCCATGTAAGTTTACTATTTATTCTTCTTCTATTAAAACAAGGATGTCCCACCATTTAAATGCCATGGACCAATGCCATTAAGCAAGGTGTCAATGGACCCCAGGATAGGAACCCCTGTTTTGAAGTCTTGGATCTTTTTTTTAATAAAAATAGAAAATTTTGGAAATCCTCAGTAGGTCAGATCACATCTGTGAGAAGAGAAACATAGTTAACATTTTAGATTGGAGACCCTTTTTCTAAACTTCTCAAGGAGCTATAGTGACATTGATTACATCAGTGGAGAAAGAAACAAGTAGTGAATATGAGACAGCATGGGCTCTGGTGAAGATGCATTTTTACTGAACTACCAAACTGCTGACTGAATTGAAGCACAGATTGATTTTGATTCCTTAAAGGAGGATCAAATTGTAGTTCAAGGGTGCTGAAGGTCCAAAAGGGATGTCAAAATAGGTGTTGACTTTATGACTTGAGCCCGAGATAGCACAGCAACAGGGTACCAAGGAAGATTAAAGACAGACTAGATCAGGGGTTCCCAACCTTTTGTATGTCACAAACCCCTATCATTAACTGAGGGGTCTGTGGACCCCATGTTGGCAACCCTTGCTCTTGATGAACTTGTAAACTTCAACCACAACTGATTAATGAGGTAATTAATTAAAGGAGGTAATTTTGCCATTTCAAAAGTGACATCAGGAAGGAGAAATGGTCTGCTTTCTGCACAGTCTGGTATCTACATTCTAAGAACAGTTTCTTGTCCTTTGCCTTTAGATTTCTGAATGGTCCATGAACCTATGAACACTAGCTCACTATTGCCCTTTTGCAACATTTTTTTATTTTTTAAAATGTATTATTGTAACTTATGGTATTTTTATTGCTGCCGCAAAACAAAAAAATTATGACATACAGTATGTATGTAATAAATCTGAGTCAGGATACAAGGGGTACATCAATGGAGAATTTTAAGAGCAATCATGTTATATCTGTTTTACTCTCTATAGATTCTACTGCACTGTGTGTTTCCAATAACTTTTGCTTCTGTTTGATGTTGGAAACTGTTGCAAAAAGATTTATATTATCCAGCAATGCACAAGCATTATATGCAATTATAATTGTTGCAGAAGGTAATAGCCTCTGTATTAAGCTCAATTGAAGAGTTAGGCACATATACAGAATGTGACTTGAAAAAGACAGTGGTCAAGAATATATAAGATGATGCATTCACAGTTATAAAGACAATTATCCTGAAGCTACAAATTGCAGAGCAAGACATTGGACCAAACGTGAGAAACCTATCCAGACAAATTAGCCCATCAAAGTTCCAGTGACTGATTATATTGGATACTTCTGATATGGCATGAAGAGCTCAGTAAGCAAAAGGAACAAGTGAAGGGTTGAATTTGCACCTCAGTGAAACTTACTATCTATATGATGGTTGTATAATTTAATGTAGGTCCAGTTTGCAAAAGGGCAAAATACTTCAAAAGCGTGACAATCATACCAGTGCCAAAATGAGCAGGTGAACTGCCTCAATGATTGTCACCCAGTGGCACTCACATGTACTGTTATTATGTACATTGAGGTGTTGGTCATGGCTCGATTTAACTCTTGCCTAAACAAAGACCTGGACCCATTGCAATTTGCTTAACACCGCAATAGGTCTACAGCAGGTGCAATTTCACCAGCTCTCCACTCAGCCTTGGATCAGCTGGACAATAACAATACATATGTCAGGCTGTTCTGTACTGACTACAGCTCAGCATTCTACACAAGTATACCCTCAGCTCTAACCAACAAGTTCCAAAATGTGGCCTTCTGCAACTGGAACCTTCACTTCCTCCCCAGGAGAGCACAGTCTGTGCAGATAAAATCTTCTCCTTGCTCGGTGCACCTCAGGGATGTGTGCTTATTCCAGTGCTCTGCTCTCTACGTCCACAATTGTACGGCTAGGTGCAGCTTAAAAGGCATCTATAAATTTGCCAATGACACAACTATTGTTGGCAGAAATTCTAATGATGATGAGGAGGCATACAGGAGTAAGGAAGATCAGCTTGCTGGGTGGTGTCACAGCAACAATCTTGCACTCAATGTCAGTAAGACCAAGGAATAGATTGTGTACTTCAGGAAGGTTCAGCCAAGGGAACACACACTAGGAAAGGATGAGCAGTTTTCAATTTCTTGGGAGTCAACATCTCTAGGGATTTATCCTGGGCTCAACATTTGATGCAATTACAAAGAAGGCACAGCAGTGGCTATATTTCATTAACAGTTTAAGGAGAATTGGTATGTCACCAAAGATATTCACAAAGTACTACAGGTGTATCATGGAGAGCATTCTAACTGGTTGCAGCACCATCTGGTATGGATGAGCTACTGCACAGAATCAGAAAAAGCTGCAGAAAATTGTAAACTCTGCCAGTTCCATTATGGACACTAGCATTCCAAACATCGAGGACATCTTCAAAAGTGAAGCCTCAAAAGGTGGCATCCATGATTAAGAACCCCCATCACCCAGAGCATGTCCCCTCTCGTTGCTACCATCAAGGAGGAGGTACAGGAGCCTGAAGACATGCACTCAACATATGAACATGGGCTTCTTCCTTTCCACCATCAGATTTCTGAATGGACAATGAAGCCATGAGCACTACCTTGATATTTTCCCCCTCGCTATTTGCACTACTTATTTAATTTAATTTTCTTTTTCATGCATACTTCTTGTTGTAATTTATAGTTTTTATTATCATGTATCACAATGAATTGCTGCCACAAAACAACAGATTTCACGACATAAGTCAGTGATATTAACTTGATTCTCATTTTGTATGGATTTATTACAAAGAATACATTTTGCAGTACTTGGAAGAATTATAGGCACAATGTGAGGTGACCTTTGATACATTATTTATTGATTATTTGAGAAATACTACCTTTAATGTAAAATATTCTGTTGATAGCTCTAGCCCAACTATTTGCCTTGCTTAAATGCTCAGAGTCACCACAAAACTACAGTGACTTTTGAAAAATAATATTGAAATTTGGCCTCTCCAAAAAATGAACATTCATCAACATGTTTTGAAGCAAGCAAACTGCCTGTCCACCAAGACTGATATCTGCTTTTACAAAACTGTCAGTAACATGCACACTGTAGCTGCTCATTCTTTTTACATTCACATTATTTGTGCATGCATCTGCATTCATGCAATTATGAGTTACACAACTGCAAACTTTTATTTATTAAGTTTTAGAATCTTTACTTGGGATATGACTCAACCTTTTTTCTCTATCTTGATGATACATATTAGGCACTGCGTTCTTTTGAACTTTATTCCCAGTAAAATAACAGAAAGTATAATAAAATCAGAAAATTCTGGAAACACTCAGCAAGTCAGACACCATTTCTAGACAGAGAAGCAGAGTTAACCCTTTAGTGTGGAGACCCTTCATCAGAACTAGGAAAGATAAAAAGTCAAGTTAGTTTTCATCAGCAGAGAAAGTTAGGAAAGATGAATAGAACTAAAGAAATATCAGTGACTGGGTGATACCAAATATGATAATGTCCTTGTCTGAGGCAAACTATGCTTCTTTGTCTGTGTTACTTCTTAAAAAGAGAGAGAAATGTAGGGTGCATAAGTTTTATCATACTTTGAACAATTAAGGACAAAATGTGATATGATTCAAAGGTTCAAATTTCATCTTATTGTCAAAGTATGTGTATAGAATACAACTCTGAGATTTGTCTTCTCCAAATGGGCATAAAATACAGACAGCAGTAGAAGTAGTTGAAAGAAAGACATTAATCCCCCCCGCTCTCTAGTTGTAATCACCCCCCTCATGAAAAGAAAATAATACAAAAATATACATCCCCAAACCCCTTCATCCCCTCCCTCATACCAAAACTAACAGATGAGAGCATCAAACCCCAAACCCCCATCCACCAATCAGCAACAAGAATGGACTAGAAAATGAAATAAAAACATAGAACTGAAAGAGGCCAACATGAGCTGCAGTTCAATTCATAAATTTCAGAATTTCGATAACATGTCTGAGAGCATCAGGACACAGCAGCCCCTCTGAGGGAAGAGACACGAAACAGTGGCCCCTCCGAGGGAAGCAACATGAACCAACAACCCCTCCGAGGGAATAGACAGGAATCAGCGGCCCCTCCGAGGGAAGCAACACGAAACAGCGGCCCCTCCGAGGGAAGCAACATGAACCAACAACCCCTCCGAGGGAATAGACAGGAATCAGCGGCCCCTCCGAGGGAAGCAACAGGAAACAGCGGCCCCTCCGAGGGAAGCGACATGAACCAGCAGCCCCTCCAAGGGAAGCGACACGAATCAGTGGCCCCTCTGTCGGAAGCAACACGAACCAGTGGCCCCTCCGAGGGAAGCAACATGAATCAGCGGCCCCTCCGAGGGAAGTGACAGGAACCAGTGGCCCCTCCGAGGGAAGGGACAGGAATCAGCGGCCCCTCAGAGGGAAGGGACAGGAACCAGCGGCCCCTCGGAGGGAAGCGACAGGAACCAGTGGCCCCTCCGAGGGAAGCAACATAAATCAGCGGCCCCTCGGAGGGAAGCTACAGGAACCAGTGGCTCCTCCGAGGGAAGGGACAGGAATCAGCGGCCCCTCTGAGGGAAGCGACAGGAACCAGTGGCCCCTCCAAGGGAAGGGACAGGAATCAGCGGCCCCTTGGAGGGAAGGGACAGGAACCAGCGGCCCCTCGGAGGGAAGCAACAGGAACCAGTGGCCCCTCCGAGGGAAGCGACAGGAATTAGCGGTCCCTCCGAGGGAAGCTACACGAACCAGCAGCCCCTCCGAGGGAAGTGACACGAATCAGCGGCCCCTCCGAGGGAAGAGACACAAATCAGCAGCCCCTCCGAGGGAAGTGTGATTGTTGGCACATTGTCATTAGAGAAACTAGCTTTATTGTTAATTACTATCTTCAATTAAAATATCCTATTGAATAGCTCTGCCTCAGTTATTTGCCTTGTACATTCTGATTTGCTGGGCATTTCCCTAATAACAGGGCAGTGGAACATGTCCAACAGGCCAAAATATACTATCAGAAAAAGGACAGAAATGAGCCAAAATCACCTACAAGTGACTAGCAGAACTGCAGCTTATTGAATCTATAAGGCTGCTACATACCCGGATAGAAGATGAAATGTTTTTCTTGCAGCAATGGGTTGGTCCTCATATACTGTATAAAAATGCATTTGACCCAAATGGTTGTATGATTATGATTTGCCCAATACTACGGCCCTCTGACACATTGAAAGAGGATTAAGAATCTCTCAACTTTTCATCCAGACTCAGCTCTTTCACTATACAAAGGATAACTTTAAAGTTATGTTGACACAAATCCTTCGAGATTTGTGTTACAATGAGGCCACTGAGTTACTCCAATGACATATCTTATTCTAAGGAGTATAACAATAAATAAAATGTAGCATGTCACTGAAAAAAATGAATATGGATAACTTCTTGGTATAAATGTTGTGTTAATTAAATCTCAATGCACCTGCACCTGAACTGAACCTTTAGCAGTATCGAGTTTCCAGCAGCCAAAGCTTTGAAAGTAGCTGTCGCTTGTGAACTAATGTAAGGCCTCAAGTGCACCTTTGAGTTCGGTATAAGAGGAATGAAAAAAGATCCTATCCTCCAGCAGAAGATGGAAGCATTCTCACCTTTGATGTGAAAATCATCAGGAAATCCCCGGTGTAATCACAAGGAAGATTTTTTTTCATGGATAGGAACCTATTGCGCAGCTGTTTTCCGGCGCAGAAACATAATGATACTTGTTTACAGCCTCTAGGTTTGTTTCACTGCAAATATACAATGACTGAAATATGGCAAAGGCAGCAAAAATTGTTATTCTCTGAGTAATTCCTTTACTTCGTGCACTCTTAACCCATCCTGTGATCAGTGGGAAAAGTAAGAGGGCAAGACATGCTGCTGAGAATTTTTATCCAACTGTCCTAGAGTTATACAGAAACAGGCCATTCAGTCCATCACATTCATGCTGCCCTTTCTGCCAATTTACAATCGCTTTTGCCTTGTCTCTTAAAGATAGTGATTATCTCTGATTCTGCCACCTCTTGTGTTGTTTCGTTTCAGACATCAGCCACCTCTTGTACAAACACTTTCCCTTTACAAATCCTTCCTCTCACCTTAAATCTATGCTTTCTTAACACCCTTACCATCAGAAAAATGTTCTGACTACCAGCTGCAATGGTATTGGTTTTGTTGAATGCAAAGTTCTAACTCAAACAAAAAACTTAAGCCTTATCCAATACGGATAGCTATCAGTACCATCACTAAAGGGAGGGTATACTGTAACTATCTACTCATCAAAAACTAGTTCACTTCCCTGTTTATCCTCCATGGCAAGTTTAGCTCTCAGTACCCACTACTTGAGTTGTGGGCCCCCTCCCTCCCGAGGATGAGATACTTCCAGTTAACAGAGTAATTTAAACACTATTCTTTTATTTTTAATAATACACATTTAAATCCAGGTAAAATTCTTAAAACAAGTTCAAAACTTATAGAGGATTTCTATCTTACAAAATTACAAAATTAATTCCAAATTACAAACAAGTTCTAAAATATAAAGGAATTCCAAACTGCTGATACAATTTCTAAAAGACATACCAATGAGCAGCAGATGAACAAATCATCTGTTGCAGAAATCAAAGGCAGAAGAATAGTTTCTAGTTCACTTCATCTTTCTGTCATCCTTCTTGCCATTCTGAAGAAGCCTGACTGCTCACTACATTTATATTGTTTTTCTGCCTCTTGGGTGACTTTACATAAATATGATATTTCGTTCACATCCCTTCTTACACAAATGGTCTACAAGCTTCTGAAGACTATTTTCCCAGGCACCCACAATAATGTGAAGCTGAGCATTCAAACCATCCAACTATTAACTATATGATGCACCGTGATATTATCAATCAGGTCTGCAAGCTTCCTTGAACTAACTAATTTACTCACGTTGTCTGGTTTGAAACAAAGCAATTAAGTAATCCCATTGTTTTACACAGCAACTCTTGAGAAATCAGCCCACATGCAACGGCTCAGCAGCTGCTCTATAGACCGTGCATGTTTGTTTGTAAAGCTGTCATCTTAACTTCAGACCAATTATTGCTTGCCATTTCCCTTAAGAATTGAAGACTGGCTCCTGTTTACAGCATAAGCTAAACAAAGAATATTAGTTGTAATGTTATCTTACTCAAAAGCAACCTTTTGAGCTCTTGAAGTTTCAGCTACTTTGTTAGTAGCAAAAAACAAAAGGCTCCCTGGCCATGTACAGTGAATATCCATCACATTACTGTACCTATTACAGTTTAGCACATTCCGGTGTGGAGTTCCATTCCAGTGCCATTCTGTAAGATAGTCTCTATATATCCTCCCCATTGAATGTGTGCATTTTCTCCAGGTGCTCTGGTTTCCTCCCACAGTACAAAGACATACTGAATAGGTTAACTGGTCATTGTAAATTGTCCCATGATTAGGTTAGGCAGACTCAAAGGGCCAGAAAAACCTGCTATACTATTGCTAAAATTTAAAAAAATCTATGACTTGGGTACTTCTTATGCCATATGTTAATAATCCAAATGACAGAATTGGTAGTTTTGTGGCCTAAATTGCATATGATACAAAGATAGATAGAAGAGCTGATGGTGTCAAAGAAGCAGGCCGTCTACGGTAGGACTTGAACAGGTTGGAAGAATGGTCAAAGAGGTGATGCTTCTTTGCCCATGTGCTGATTGAATACAGCGCCAGGCAGTTTATGGTCATGCACTTTGGTTGAAGGAGCAAACGTGTAGAATATTTTCTAAAAAGAGAGAAAATTTAGAAATTGAAGCTGTAAGGGGACTTGGGAATACTGGTTCAGGATTCTCTAAAGGTTAACTTTCAAGTTGAGTCAGTACTAAGGAAGGCAAATGTAGTATCAGCATTCATTTTGAGAGGATTAAAATATAAAAGCAAGGATATAATGCTGATACTTAATAAGGTATTGGTCAGACAATACTTGGAGTATTGTGTCAGGTTTTGGGCTCCATATCTAAGGAAGGATGTGCTGCCCTAGGTTTACATCCAGGTATGAAAGGGTTAATGTATGAGGAACATTTGATAGCTCTGTGCCTCGACATGCTGGAGTTTAGCAGGAAGAGGAAGACCTCGTTGAAACCTACCAAATATTGAAAGGCATGGATAGTGTTGTCGTGGAGAGGATGTTTCCAGTAGTGGGAGAGTGTAGGATCAGAGGCCACAGCCTCACTCTAAAAAGTTGTTCCTTTAAAACAAGAATGAGAATGAATTTCATTAGCCAGAGTTTGGTGAATCTGTGTAATTCATTGTCACAGACCAAGTCAAGTCTCTGGGTATATTTAAAGCAGAGATTAATAAAGTTCTTGATCAGTCAGAGTATCAGAATCAGGTTTATTTTCACCGGCATGTGTCGTGAAATTTGTTAACTTAGCAGCAGCAGTTCAATGCAATACATAATATAGAAGAAAAAAATAATAAATAATAACAGGCATCCGTTAGTCTTGCGCCTTGGAAGGTTTTACCAGGATGCAGGCCTGGGCAGGGTTGTATGGGAGACCAGCAGTTGCCCAAGCTGCAAGCCTTCCCCTCTCCGTGCCACCGATGTTGTCCAAGGGAAGGGCATTAGAACCCAAGCAGCTTGGCACCATAATAAATAAACAGTAAATAATAAATAAATAAACAAATAAATAATTAAATAAATAGATAGATAGATAGATAGATAAATAAATAAATGGATAAATTGCAGTATAAGTATATTGAATAGATTAAAACGTGTGCAAAGACAGAAATAACATATATTTTAAAAATTAGGTAGTGTTCATCAGTTCAGTGTCCATTTAGGAGTTGGTTAGCAGAGGGGAAGAAGCTGTTCCTGAATCACTGAATGTGTGTCTTCAGGCTTCTGTACCTCCTACCTGATGGTAACAGTGAGAAAAGGGCATGCCCTGGGTGCTAAAGGTCCTTAATAATGGAAGGTGCCTTTCTGAGACACCGCTCCCTAAAGGTGTCCTGTGTACTTCGTTGGCTAGTACCCAAGATGAAGCCAACTAAATTTACAACCTTCTTCAGCTTTTTTCGGTCCTGTGCATTAACCCCCTCCCCCAAACCAGACAGTGATGTAGCCTGTCAGAATGCTTTCCATGGTACATCTATAGAAGTTTTTGAGTGTCTTTGTTGACATGCCAAATCTCTTCAAACTCCTAATGAAGTGTAGTCACTGTCTTTCCTTCTTTATAACCGCATCAGTCTGTTGGAACCAGGTTAGATCCTCAGAGATCTTGACACCCAGGAACTTGAAACTGCTCACTCTCTCCACTTCTGATCCCTTTATGAGGACTGGTTTGTGTTCCTTCATCTTACCCTTCCTGAAGTTCATAATCAGCTCTTTCATCTTACTGATGTTGGGTGCAAGTTTGTTGCTGCAACACCACTCCACTAGTTGGCATATCTCGCTTCTGTACACCCTCTCGTCTCCATCTGAGATTCTGCCAACAATGGTTGTATCATCAGCAAATTTATAAATGGTATTTGAGCTATGCCTAGCCACACAGTCATGGTTATTGAGAAAGTAGAGCAGAAGGATAAGCACACACCCCTGAAGAGCAATAGTGTTGATCTTCAGCTAGGAGGAGATATTATCAACAATCCTCACAGATTGTGGTCTTCCAGTTAGGAAGTCGAGGATCCAATTGCAGAGGGAGGTACAGAGGCCCAGGTTCTGTAACTTCTCAATCAGGATTGTTGAATCATGGTGTTACATGCTAAGCTATAGTCGACGAACAGCATCCTGACATAGGTGTTTGTGTTGTCCAGGTGGTCTAAAGCCATGTGGAGAGCAACTGAGATTGCGTCTGCTGTTGACCTATTGTGGCAATAGGCAAATTGCAATGGGTCCAAGTCCCTGCTGAGGCAGGAGTTCAGTCTTGCCATGACCAACCTCTCAAAGCATTTCATCACTGTAGATATGAGTGCTACTGGGCGATAGTCATTACGATAGCTCACGTTATTCTTCTTAGGCAATGGTATAATTGTTGCCTTTTTGAACCAAGCGGGAACTTCTGCCTGTGGCAGTGAAAGGTTGAAAAAGTCCTCGAATACTCCAAACAGTTGGTTGGTGCAATTTTTCAGAGCCTTACCAGGTGCTCCATTAGGACCTTCCACCTTCAGAGGGTTCACCCTCTTAAAAGAGACAGAGATCACAGGGTCATCAGATGCAACAGGGATCTTCACAGCTGTAGTTATATTCTCCCTTTCAAAGTGGGCATAGAAGGCAATGAGTTCCCCTGTTAGTGAGGCATCGCTGCCATTCATGCCATTGGGTTTCGCTTTGTAGGGAGTAATGTCTTGCAAACCCTGCAGGAGTTTCGTACATCCAATGTCACCTCTAACAGGTAACTAAGCATCTATATGGGGTTGAGAGGGGTATAAAACAGCCAATCTTGCATAGCACAGCAGAACCAATGGGTTGAATAAACTGATTCTGCTCCTGTGTCTATGAACTTAATTGGGGTCAAGGCTGGCGGAGAATAGGTTAACTTGAAATAAATGGGAAAAATAGCTGATGGGATTGTTCTGAGAGCTGGCATGGACTTTGTGGATTGAGTGGCCTTGTATGTCACGTGAAATATTTAAAATTCCTAGCCCATTTGAAATAAAAGGCATACTTCACTTGGTAACAATATTTGAAGAGGAGCAGTTACAAATGCATCATAGTTCAAAGACTACAGAGTTCTTTCTAATACTAGCAAAACCCAGACAAGAACTACTCCTTTGTTTATTTATTTGACTGAGTCAGTGAGGAACAGGAATGATTGTACATTTCAAAGTCAGTTTAGTAAGGTTCAACCAGATTGAAGACTCATCCATGGATACAGACATTGTTGTGATTCTTTTATATTCTTAACAAAACTTTGGGTAGAAAAAAGTACAGTTAGAAACTAGTATCTTGAACAAAAGTAAAATCATTTGCAGTAATGGAGATAAAATTTGGTGAGGATAGTTTGAGAAACTAGATTTGAATGTTTCCAAACTGGTAAGCAAAGGCGAACATTCAAAGGCATAATGTTCAATGAAGATACATTATAAAAATCTTCATTTTCTTCTGCGGATAATTAAAAAGCTCAAAAATTGTCTTAGTAAAATAGTAATTTTAGCACAAAAAAGTAAAAGAAAAAATTAAGGTTCGAAAAAATTCCCAGGACTTGATCTGTTGTATCCTGAGGGGTTTAAAAGTGAATGATGGTTATCCTGACACAGACTGAAGACAACAAATGTAATGCAGTGATTCACAAAATGATAGTGAACGAAGATAAGGAGTAATAAACCAGTTGGCCTGAGAAAAGCTTGCAGGGAGATGCCAGAATCAGTTATTAAGGATGTGGTAACAGATGATAAATCTGGGACTAATCCTCTGATGATTGGAAGTTATCCAAGCTCCCAAAGTGCATGCCACTGAAAGCCCACTTCTTACACAGGCTGTTCTCAGTACGCCTCTCCAATGGGAGGCCATCCCCCGATGACTGGAGACCTTCCACAAAAAAATGCACTGCCAACAGATACAGAACCTCTAGGAGGGAGAAGACTTGCCTCAATATGAGGAAGAGTTAAGACAGTTTTATGAAGGGAAGACTGTGAGTGAAAAATTCAAGAGTCTTTTATGAATCCAAGCTGCCACCTACACTCAGCCTCGGAGTAAGTCCCACATCTACGTCCACTTGCTCGCGTGTCTGTGTGATGTAGGCCCCAATCCACAGCTGTCCCACAATCCAAAATGGGCTAGGAACGGCAACTAGGTCTTAGGAAACTCAGCCCGAAACATCGATTCTTTGCTCGTTTACACAGATGCTGCCTGGCCTGCTGACTT
The DNA here is from genome assembly GCF_030144855.1 of Hypanus sabinus. Taxonomy (NCBI): domain Eukaryota; kingdom Metazoa; phylum Chordata; class Chondrichthyes; order Myliobatiformes; family Dasyatidae; genus Hypanus; species Hypanus sabinus. The sequence continues at coordinate 7,132,098 of NC_082732.1, read as the reverse complement.
CCTCCAGCAATTTGTTGTTTGGATTACCAGCATCTGCAGAGTTTCTCATTTCTGAGTGGCAGCGTTATTTTGTAAATACCATGTGCTCTGAGCTAGATGTGATGTTGGACCAGACACTGCTGCTCAGTTTGAGAATGGCTTCCTTCAGTAATGGTAATCCTAGACAGCATCTTCAACAACACTGGAGAAAACCACAGAAGCAACAACACAGAGTAGCATTCCAGACATCCCGTCATCAAAACAAATCATTGCAATCATTTAAGAGCCTGTGGTTGCTGCAGTCAACAGCCATGTACTAATGTGGTGTCTGTAACGGTGTAAAAGGAACACCACAGGATTTTTGTCAAACAAAATCTGATACAGTGCCACATAAGGAGGCATTATGACAGGTAATAAAAATGTTCAGTGAAAGGTAGGTTTTAAGAGACATTCATCATAGCAAGAGAGGTGGGGAAGCAGAAAGGTTTCGTGAGTAAAGTCCACATTTAGAATATTAGTTCTACAGACTCTGCCCATGGAACACCACACTGAATCCTTCAAACATATAGAGGGTATGTCTGACTGAAAGTATTGTTTACTAATAACTAGCCAGACATTCAATCATGCTACTGCGTATGTATATTTTATATTTCCATACTTCCTCACAACCTAGAAGACAGCATTTTTCCCATTAAACTCTCTTGCCAGTACACAGCACAATCCTTTTTCTCATAACCTATTTCCTCCCCATTCCTGTCATCACTGTCTAGATTCTGACAATTACCTATGTACTCAAAGCACTTTACAGTGGCCAATTTACCTACTGACCTAGAAGAAACACACGTGGTCACAGGGGGTCACGTACAGCAACCAAGGTCACAGGTGAACTGGTCACTGGTGGTACGAGGCAGCAGTACTACTAACTGCACGATTGGGCTGTTTCCTTTGATGAGAGTGTGATCATGAAATAGAAGAATATCAGCATTGGAAGCAGGGCCAACCAGCATGGACTAGATGGGCCAAAGGTCCTGCTTCTGTGCTATGAAGAGACTGCAGAGGATGTCCTCTGAGAAATTGTCTGTCTTGAAGGACTTTAGTGAAGGACTTCATCTTTTCTTGAGTGAATGAGGCTGAGGGTAGACCTGATAGATGGATAAAATTATTGGAGCATGGACAAAGGTAGACATTCAGAATCTTTTTCCAAAAGGGACATAGCCAGTAAAAAATGGTGAAGGGAAGGAGTGGAACAAGTCTTGGTGGGTGTTAGGTGAACTCAGGTGGGGAAAGTTCAGAATTGCTTGAGCTGCATCAGCATCTTTCTCGCTGGTTCAGATTTCTGCATCTGCCTTCTCTTTCTTATGCCTACATAAAGAGGAAACAGCTGCTTGCTTATGTCTAAAAGTAGCAAAATATCATTGACCTGCATCTCATAGATCATACATGGTTAAATAAACTTGACCTCCACACTTCCAATCTAACACCTATAAAAAGAGCTTTCAATGTTTTTGATTGCAGCTACAAATGAAGCAATAACAAGTGTGGGGAAACTTTGGTGACCTATGAGAGATGAAATCTGGCATATTTGATCAAAGAAACACAACATAAAATGCTGGAGGAACTCGGCTGGTCAGGCAGCATCTATGAAGAGAAGTAACAGTTGATGTTTTGGGCTAAAGCAATGTTTGATCAGATGCCCATTTTACACATCCACAGTATTTGCAGCTCTTGAAGGCAGTAAAATCACGCATTGTGAAAATTGGATGACCCCATCCACACCTTTTTGGCAGTGCAGTTTAAGATTACAGAAGGAAGGTGGAGCAAAGTGTAAGAAGAGTCTTCTTAGCTGAAAAAGAGAAACTGTTTGGAGCTTATATTCACAACAGAACAGAAAATCATGTAGAGGGGTCAAAATGAGATCGGGGTAGATACTGTTTAGAGCGTTGCTTGGAAAGGGTTAAAAGGCCTCTTCCCGTTGACCGGTTGACAGATGCTAGAGTGGAGGTTAATGATCATGGATTGCCGCATTCCCACCCACACTGTATGCCAGCTGAAGAGTGCACTTACTCACTCTGTGTGATATCAATTCACTGCAGAACGACTACCAGACATCGCATGTCAAGTGTTCCCTGGGGCGAGCTATCACACTGAGCCATTATCGGACAATTTTCCTCCAGGCCATTTTGTTTTATGTGCAATTGCTAAAGCATCCTTTAACAAATTCTGCTCTTAGGAGGAGCCCTGACAACTAGATGTGCTGATCTGCACAGATAACCCATTATTAATTTTTAAATAGAAAAATTTTACCTACAGAAAGTTATGGAAAATATGAACCTATTTTTTAAAGTTTAATCAATTTTCTGATGCACATTAAGTGGTCGCTATTGTCTAAGTATGTAATGTAATCTCATCAGTATATAAAACACAAATGAGTTCCCCAGTTCTCAAACCAAAGATCCAAAGAATCCATGAACTGTTGAGAACATTACAGGTGCATAATGTTGACCGAAGCAGTGATAAAGAGGCACAAGAGAATCGGCAGATGCTGGAAATTTGGAGCATTGCACAAAATAAGCTGGAAGGACTCAACAGATCAGGAAGCATCCATGAAGGGAAATGAACAAATCAATGAACTGCCATCTTTTCAGGCTGAGACTCTTCATCAGGATTGGATAGAAAGAGGGTAGAAGCTGGAAGAAGAAGTTGGAGAGGGGAGAGGCATGAACTGGTGGCTGATTGTTAAATCTAGATGAAAGGGGGATGGTAGGATGATGGAGAAAGGGGTTAAAGGAAGTGATTGGTGGAAGAGGTAAAGGGCTGAAGAAGAAGAAATCTGATAGAAATGGAAAGTGGATTATGCAATAAAGAGAAGGAGGTGGGAAAATAGAGGGAAGAAGTTGAAGGTGATGGGCAGATCATGAATGGAGGATAAGGGGAAGAGAAATGGGCCTGAGGTATAAGGAGTTATTATCAACTCACCTGGGGGTCGATACCAAACATTGGTGTTCAAAGGTCAGTCAGAAGTCTGGATGTCAAAGCCCACTGACCAAAGCCTGGAGACTGAAGGACTGCTCCTATGTATGGGTGGATGGGAGTGAGGAAAGGGGCTTGTGGCTGGTTGTGTTCTGTGTTGTTCTGCTAAACACTGTGGACATGCTATGCTGGCACAGAGATATGCGACAACTAGGTGTGCTGGTTGTTAGTGCAAGCAATGCATTTCACTGTATTTTTCAATGCACACGGGATTAATAAATCTGAATCTGGATTTGGAAAACAAGGAGTAGTTGGAACAGAAGACAGCAGTTACCACAACTTAGAGAATTCAATGGTGAAGATGCCAGGTTAGAGACTAACAAGATATGAGGTTGTGTCTGGCCTCATCTTGGCAGTAGAGGAGCCTGTGGACAGACATGCCAGTATGGTAATGGGAAGTGGAGTGAAAATGGATTGCCATTGGGAGTTCCTGGCTGCTATAGCAGATGTAGTGAAGGTGGTCAATGAAGCAAATCTCCCAACCTGCACTGGGAATCACTGATGTAGAGGAGGGCAAATCAGAAGTTGATGGTTCAGGATGTGGTCTCAGGGTGCTTGGAGGCACATGGTAAAGTAGGCAAAAGTCAGCATGGCTTCCTTAGGGGAATATATTGCCTGACAAATCGGTTGGAGTTCTTTGAAGAAATAAAAAAAACAAGTAGGATAGACATAGGAGAATCAGTGGATGTTGTGTACTTGGATTTTCAGAAGGCCTTTGACAATGTGCTGCACATGAGGCTGCTTAACAAGCTAAGAGCCCATGGAATTACAGGAAAGATACCAGACTGGATAGAGCATTGACTGATTGGCAGGAGGTAAAGAGTGAGAGTTAAGGGAGGCTTTTATGGTTGGCTGCTGGTGACTGTGTTGAGACCACTTCCTATACATTATATGTCAATGATTTGGATGAAGGAAATGATGGCTTTGTGGCCAAGTTTCTGGATGATAGGAAGGTAGGTGGTAGGTGATAACTGATGCCAAGGTTAAGGAAAGCATTTTTGTTGGTCCACAAATCAAACAGGTCATCAATGACAGGCAATTTGAAGAATTTCTAGTTGGAACCAGAGAAAATCACATGGAAGGCATTCAAGGAAGTTGTTGAAATTTTTCCTGGCATTTACAGAGCACCAAACTACATGCAGCTGATTGAAAGCATGTTTCAAGCATATAAAACCATGAAATTCAACATGTCACTAAAGATTCATTTTCTGCATTCCCATTTAGACTTCATCCCTGCAAATCTTGGTGATGTTAGTGACGAGTGTGGTGAAAGGTTTCACCAGGACATTGCGGTCATGGAGAAAAGATACCAGGACGACTGGAATCCATCAATGCTGGCAAATTATTGTTGGACACTTAAGTGAGAAGCCTCAGACACTGAGTACAAATGAAAATCATTAACAAAATATTTTTAACTTAGTTGAACTATTGTAAAGCATCAGCACCATTATGCAACTAAACACATTATATTCAATAAAAGTTAATTTGTTGCTTCTCCAAATTCCCACATGATACAAGTAGTCTGAAATTATATTTGTGTTCATATTCAGTCTATCATAAAGAAAAAAATTCTGAGGAAGCAATACCTTTGAAAAAATTTGATGCCCGGTGCTATCGTATGCAGTGTTTGATGGTTCTGGGCCTGTACTCTCTGGAATTCAGAAGAATGAAGGGGGGTTGTTGCACCATCAATAACTCTCTCTGAGACGTAAAGGCGAGATATCGGCTTTTATTGACTGGAAGAAGGAACAAGCAGCGGTTGACCACCATACTACATCCTGGAGACTGAGGGCCGGGCTCAGGCTCCAATCACCTTTATACCGGGGTCTGTGGGAGGAGCCACGGTCAGTGGGAGGAGACACAGGAGCAGTCAGCGGGGGACGTGTCCAGACAGGTATATGTAGTTCACCACAGGGATCTCATTGAAACTTATCGAATGTTGAAAGACCTCAATTTGGTAGATTTGCAGAGAGTGTTTCCTATGGCAGGGAAGTCTAAGACCAGAGGACAGGCTCAGGATAGAGGGATGTCCAATTGGAATGGAGATAAGGTGCAATTTCTTGAGCCACAGAGTGGAGGATCTGTGGAATTTGTTGTCACAGGCAGCTGTGAAGTCCAACTCATTGGGTATATTTGAGGCAGGAGTTGATAGATTCCTGATTAGGCAGGGCATGAAGGGATACAGAAGACAGGAGACTTGGGCTGAGAGGGAAATGGATCAGCCATGGTAAAATGGTGGAGCAAACTTGATGGGCCAAATAGCCTAATTCTTCCCCTATATCTTATGATCTTATGATACACAATAAAAAACTCCAACAGTTTCACATACGATGCACTGCCTCACCTGGAAGGACTGTTGACAGCCCTGAATAGTAGTGAGGGAGGAGGTGTAGGAGCTGGTGTAGAACTCACCATGATAGCAAGGTTAAGACCTGGAGAGGGAATCAGTGGGGAGAAACAAGCAGACAAAGGAGTGGTGGAGAGAGTAAGTGGAGGGGAAGTTGGGCTTCGTGGTGGGATCTCGGTGGAGATGTTGGGAGTTGCAGAAAATGCTTCATTGAATACAGTTGGTGAGAAGAAGGAAAAAGAACCCAACCCTTTTTATGTTGGGGAGAGGATAGGATCAGACAGGCAAAAAAAGGAATTATACATGGGTAAGGGCAACATTGATTGCAGTGGAGGGGAAACCAAGGAGCTGAGTATTAACTATAGGAGGAAGAAGTCGAAGCTTCGTGAGCCAGTTCTCTTTTGGGAATTGGAGGGTCAGTAACATTAAATTCCTGGGCAATATAATATCACAGGATTTGTCTCGGGACCAGAACATAAATGTCATTCCAAAGAAATCATGACTATCTTTCCACTTCCTTAGAGGTTTGGGCAAATTTGGAATGTCAGCTGTAACTTTGACAAACGTCAATGGACGCACAAACCCTCGAGAATCCTGACTGGTTGCATGATGGCCTGGTACTGTAATACCAATCCAAAGGACAGAAAAGTAGTAGGTACAGCCGATTCCATCAGAGGAAAAGCCCTCCCCATCATTGAATGCGTTTATAAGGAGCACTGCCATAATAAAGCCTCACCCATCATCAAGGACCACCATCACCGTAGCCATACCCTCTTATGGCTGCTGCCATCGGGAAGATGCCATGGTGTTAGGTCCCATAACATCAGGATAAGGAACAGCTGTTATCCTTCAGGCTCTTGAACAAGCGTGGAAAACTTCATGCATGGCAACATTGAACTGATCACTGAGCACCACCTATGGACTCGCTTTCCAGGACTCTACAACTCATGTTATCAGTATTATTTACCTAGTCTGTCTTCCTTTCTTTCTTTGTATATTATGTGTGTGTCAATCTTTGTGTGCAGATTTTCATTAATTCGATTTTATGTCTTTGTTCTGCCCTAAGTACCTACGAGAAAATGAATCTCGAGGTAGTATATGGTGACATGTACACTCAGTGGCCCATTTATTAGGTACCCTGTGCCTAATAAAGTGACAATTGAGTCTATGTTCATGGCCTTTTGATGCCCATCGATTGCAAGGTTCAACATGTTGTGTGTTCAGAGATACTCAGCACAGCACAGCACGGTGAGTTACTGATGCCTTCCTATCAGCTTGAACCAGCAGTGTTTCCTCTAATTTTTTACAGCTGCATGGAGCAACCATTGCTCTGATCAGAAAAAAACAGTGCAGCATTTTAAATGTTTTTTTTGTAATAGGCATGCTATGAGCCTTTAAAATGAAAATTGAAAAGTTAGGTACTTTCGCTTTTATTCATTAATTTATGGGTACAATGAAATACAGTACAACAAAGAAAATCTTTCACATTTGATAAACTTTTGCTCGTCAGTCTTTATTCTAGCTGCACAACGACAAAGGCTGTGAGTGCAGGAGCATGTGACCACACATCCACACAGCTCAGAGGGAACAGTGTTAACCAGTCTGCCCTTTCTCCTCTGACCTCCCTAATTAACAAGGTGTTTTTATCCACAGAACTGCCGCTCACTGGATGTCTTTTGTTTATCACACCATGATGCACCATCAATAACTCTCCGAGACGTGAGGCGAGATATTGGCTTTTATTGACTGGAAGAAAGAACTAGCAGTAATTGACCACCACACTACATCCTGGAGACTGAGGGCAGGGCTTGGGCCTCAATCGCCTTTATACCGGGGTCTGTGGGCGGAGCCAAGGTCTATGGGAGGAGCCACAGGAGCAGTCAGCAGGGGGCGTGTCCAGACAGGTATATATCATTCACCACACACCATTCTCTGCAAACTCTAGAAACTGTTGTGTGTGAGCATACCAGATCAGAAGTTTCTGAGATACATAGATCTCCCACTCTGGCACTTACAATCATTCCATGGTCAAAGTAATTTAGATCATATTTCTTCCACAATGTCAACGAGTGAACATATTGACCAGGTCTTCATGCTGTTATGCATTGAGTTGCTGCCACCTGATTGACTGATTAGATATTTGCATTAATGAGCAGGTGTACAGGTGCACCTAATAAAGGGGGCACTGAATGCACATACATTAATAATAAATTTGCTTTGGACTTTGAAATTTCGAAACTATCTTCTGAAAAAAGTGCATCTTCAATGCCCTGCCATGGAAGGCTTCACTGAGAAGAAGTGTAGTCAAGTTAACAGTGGGTGTCAATGGGTTCTTAAAGGTTGTCCATGGATAATCTGTCTCCGGAGATCGTGAAGGAGAGATCAAGAAAGGGGAAGAGGCGTTGCAAGTGGAACAAGTGAATTTAGAGGTGGGATAGAAGTTGGAGATGAAGGTGAAATTGTCGAGCTTCGACGGGCACAAGAAGTAGCATCAATGCAGTCAACAATGTATCACAGGAAGAGTTGGGGTGCACTTCCAGTGTATGCTTGGAACATGGACTGTTCCATATAGATATGGCAGGCATAGCTGGGGACTGCAAGTGCCCAGGTCTGGGGGAAGTGGGAGAAATTGAAAGAGAAGTTGGTAAGGATGTGAACCAGTTGTGCCAGTCGGTGGAGGGTGGTGGTGGAGGGTAACTGGTTGGTCTGTTATCCAGAAAGAAGCAAAGAGCCTTGAGGTCTTACTAATTGGATATGGATGCATTGAGGTACTGGACATTAATGTTGAAAATGAGGTTATCAGGGACATTTTGCTGAATGCAATTGAAGAGGTCGAGAGCATGTGTGGTATCACAGATAGTTGGAAGGGACTGAACCAAGGGGACAAAACGGAGCTAAGGTATGAGCACACAAGTACAGTGGGACAGGGGCAAAGATAAAGATTAAAGATTAGCATTATTTGTCAGATGTACATCAAAACTTTGAATCATACATTCAAATCAAATCAGGGAGGATTGTACTCTGGGCAGTGAACAATTGTTATCATGTTTCCAGCAACAACATAGCAAGCCCACAAGTTACAAACTCTAACCTTAACCATACGTCTTTGGAACGTGGGAAGAAACCAGAGCACCTGGAGGAAATCCTCACAGTCAAGGGGAAAACTGACAAATAGTAGTGGGAATCAGTAATTGCTGGAGCAGTAAAATGATTGCACTAACTACTACACTACCATTCCCATGCAGGCAGAAACAATGGACGGTTAGGCTTGTGGATCTTGAGTAGAAGGTAGAAACAGGTAGCGTGGGGTAAGGGGAGTATGAGGCTGGAGGCGGGAGATCTCTGGAGGTGATGAGTTCATTTATGGTTTGGTGCTTGTTGCTACTTGATACCAATAAAGAGTAAGTATGAGGAGGAATCTGAGTGTTGCTACCTGGCCTCGGCAGGGAAGAAGTCAGTCTGCCTGACAACAACAACACCCCCCTTGTCTGTAGCTTTGATGGTGAGGTTAGAATTAGTGCAGAGAGAACAGATAGCAGTGCATTCAGTGCAAGTGATGTTCGAATAGGTGAGAGGAGAGGTAAGGTTATGAGAAACACTGGCCACCAATTCAGATTCAGCAGGGTCCTCACATGCAGCTCTGTAATGTCAGAATTCAGCTGGGAAGATACAAAAGATTGCAGATAGGATACTAACTTTCCTGCTGTTGAACTATTATTATTGATTTAATAAACTTTCCCTTTAAGCACACTGCAATTCCCCTAGATATGGTTGTTATGATAGCTTTAGGCATATTGGCCTTCATAAATGAGAACAGGAGATGGGATGTTGTGTGTAAGTTGTACAAGACATTGGTAATTTGGAGTGTTGTGTGAAGGTTTTGTCAGTTACCTGCAGAAAAGATCTAAATAAGGTTGAAAGAATGCATACAAAATTTACAAGGATGTTGCTGGATTTGGCAGACCTGAGTTATAAGGAAGGATTGAATAGGTTATGACTTTATTCCCTGGAATGTAGAAGACTCAGAGGAGCTTTTTGTAGGGGTATACAAAATTATGAGGGGCACAGATAGGGTAAATGCCAGCAGGCTTTTTTCCGCTGAGATTGGGTGGGACTACAACCAGAGATCATGGCTTAAGGATAAAGCTGAAAAGTTTAAGGGGAACATGAGGGGAAACTTATTCACCCAGAGGGTCATGAGAGTGTGGAATGAGCTGCCAGTGCAAGTAATGGATCTGAGCTTGATTTGGAAGGTTTCAAAAATTTCTAAGGTACATTTAATGTCAGAGAAATGTATAAAATACACATTTTTTCCTTCACAACCATCCACAAAAACAGGGGAGTGCCCCAAAGAATGAATGACTGTTAAATGTTAGTACCCTCCAATTTCCCCCATGTATAAACAGCAGCAAAGCAATGATCCCCCCTCCCCCACCAGCAAAAAAGCACCAGTGCCCTCCAGCGAGTGCTCAAGCATCAATAAAGACACAGACAGTAGACAATAGACAATAGGTGCAGAAGTAGACCATTCGGCCCTTTGAGCCTGCACCGCCATTTTGAGATCATGGCTGATCATCTACTATCAATACTCGGTTCCTGCCTTGTCCCCATATCCCTTGATTCCCCTATCCATAAGATACCTATCTAGCTCCTTCTTGAAAGCATCCAGAGAATTGGCCTCCACTACCATCTGAGGCAGTGCATTCCAGACCCCCACAACTCTCTGGGAGAAGAAGTTTTTCCTTAACTCTGTCCTAAATGACCCACCCCTTATTCTCAAACCATGCCCTCTGGTACTGGAAGTACTCATTCACCCGGTAATCCGACATGCCACAGGCTCTCTCCCCAATAAGGGAAAAAGTGATATCTCCATTTCACAGAGAGATGGGAGACATAACAAACAACTCACTGATTTATGATGTTAAAAGTCTGTAGCATTGCTTTTCCTGAGCTCTCTATCCAAAGAACTCTGGGTACAGTCAGAGATCTTCCATCTCCCATGACACCGACCTTGAGTTTACCCTCCTCCAGAGCCACAAGATCCCAAAACTCCAAAAGCGAGCTAATCTTCTAGGCCATGTCCTTGGTATGTTGAATAACATCCATCTGAGAGACACTGAGAGTAGGTCCCATTCCCGCAAAGAACCAAAGTCAGCGTGTAACTCCAGGTCCAGATCTTCAAAAGAACTCTGAAAGGGAAAAATTAAAGATGGAAATAGAGCTGTTTCCAAAGATGCAAGCAAATGAGTCGTTGTTAGGTGCCATTGCTTGATGCTTCACTGATTTCACCATTTAAAAGAAGCTTAAATAGGTAAATGTGTGGGATGGGTATGAAGAGCTATAGTCGCGTGGAGGTTGATGGAAGTTAAACAGTTCAGCACAGATTAGATGGCTTAAAGGGTTTGTTTCTGTGCTCTATTTTTTCTATGACTCTCTAAGTAAATTGTGGCCCTATTTTATTACTTGTTTCCAGGCCTAGTTAATCAACACATAAGGACATTAGAATCTTAGCCAAGTCCCTGCACCTTCATTTCAAAAAGAATACACTCCTCCTTCTTCCAGCTTGTGCTTATCACTTGCCCTTCATGCCCTTCTTTCAGGCTCTTTTAGCATGACAATTTGTAGATGGGCCTACAAATGATTCTCTTTATTGTTTTAGTTTATTTTCAACTCCTCAACATCTCAAAGAAAAGCTTCATTTGTGGATGTATGTTATTGATCCTAGAATGGATATTGGTACCTGGATTACCAGTTGCAGTAATCTATGTTTTCTGGCACTGAGAGCATGATTTTATTGTTGCCACTTGATAGATAATATCGTCAGAACTGCAGGGAAAGTGCCTACCACCACCAACGCACCCCAACAATCGTACTGTCCCTGCCATTACCATTTCTTTGACTGTCTCTGCCAAAATGGTTTCATTGATATGGTGTGCTTGTCAGATTCCCCACATCTGTACCAGTCACATTCACACACATTTATTCACAGCTCTACTGCTGCACTTTCCTGTGTCTTTTAGTCAAGGTTAATGACTAAAGCATCTAAATCACCAGAGACTGGTTCCCGTAAGTACTCAGCTTGCTGTCTTGTTCCCAACACTGCCCAAATCTACCTAGGACCTAACTCAAGAACCCATGTGATTCTAGCAGTGACTATCCCGGCAACTCATCTCTTGCCTGACGTGTTACATTATCTCCAGTTCAGACTCCAGCTCTACAACTCTCCTAAAGAAACAGCATTTTACTGCAAAAACCTCACAGGTCTCCACAGACGCATGTGCCGTATCCTCATCACGTTACCTCCACAGCTCCAAACTCTATCTTAAAATACTCAGTGAGTCATGGTTTTTACTTACTTAATAGTTTGCTTTAACCAATTAATCTTTTTATTAACTCTTCTGCATCTTCAAAAGGCATTCATCATTAAGGACGCTGACCATTCGGGACATGCCCTCTTCTCCTTCTGACTTCATAGAGGAGGCACAGGAGCCTGAAGACCCACACTCCATGTTTTGGAAACAGATTCTTTCTTCTGCCATCAGATTTCTGAAGTATCCATGAGCAGTACCTCACTATTTTGCCTTTTCACTTTTTTTTATTGTAACTTATCATAAGTCGTATGCTGTACAACTGCCACAAAACAACAAATTTCACAACATGGTCAGTGATAATGATCCTGATTCAGATTTCCTATATGCACCTTTTCTTTTATATAATACGCATACACTGTCTTGCATTAAGCTTTAAACAATGGACGGTCACCTCCTGATGTCCCTGTGGATCTGCTGGAAGATGCGCCTGTGTTGAGCAGAGGCTGGTTGACAGTCACCTGCTCAGCCACTCCAATGGTGCTGGTGGACTCATTGTGGAGCACCACACAGCAGACTCTGTCACAGCTGTTGGCTGGGGAAACTGGGTGGGGAGGAGCGTGGAGAGGATCTGAGGGATTGAGGCCTCACTGACTTTCAGACCCATCCATCAGTGCTGCTGGCCACTTTTACTGGCAGAAGCACTGAGCTGCAATGGGCCTGGCCACTGGTGGGTATCAGTGAATCTCTTCAATATTTCCATGCGTTCAGTAACACCTGGGACATACAAAAAACATTAAAAAAACAAAAACTATTGTACTTAAGTTGAAAGTCTGTTGGACACAGGCGCACAAATGCAGAAGAAAAACACGCAAACAGACATGTACGTAAACCTCACACACACACACACACACACACACACACACATTGCACTGAGGAATTTATTGGAAGAACCAATATGGCAACTGTTGATGATCTTGGTTCACAAGAACCATCCCGTAAATTTACTTTTCGAAGCCAGTATGTGCTTTTACAAGCACTGGAGACACAAGGCTGTCTGCTCTGCATACTCATTTTGACAAACTCTTATGTTGAGCTCTGTTAAGATTGTGCTCAGTTCAAGAGCATCAATCTGCCTAACTTCATATTTCTTCACTGCATTCCCAGTGTGCACAAGGACCCACTCACTTCTACGAACAGTAATTATCTGTCTCTTGGTGACCATTTACGGCTGACTATCTAATTATCTGTTAACTGCCATGACAGGCAGCTCGATAAGTATTGACTAGTACTAAAAAAAACAACCAATTACTACAAGTGAGGAATAAAGTTTAATTTAAAGACTAAGTGAAATCTATTCACTCACTCAATTCCCAAGTTAACTTTAATCCCTGGATGGCATAGTGGTGCAGGTTCACAGCTCCAGTGCCTGGTTCAGTCTTGACAAACAATATTATCTGGGTGGAGTTGAGATACTTTCCTTGTGACTGCATGAGTTTTCACCCCGTGTTTTGGATTTCTCCTTGGGTGGTAAATTGATTGACCACACATTAGCCTCTAGTATGCAATTGTGATGGAATTTTGGCTGAGTTAGAACAACACAGCATGAAGTGAACCTACTAACCCCAGACATCCATGGTGGCTTTTTTGCCCATCTACAGCAATACCCTTTGCCCACCTCAGGTCTGGATTTTTTTATGCCTCACCACTTAAGAGCCTATTTAAATGTCTCTTACAGGTTGTGATTAGATCTCTTTCCACCATGTCCTGAGACAACAAGATCTAGATGTCAGCTACTCTCAGGATAAAACACATACCTAAGACCCCTTTGAAGCTCCATCCTCACATCTTAAATTTGCGCCATCTTTTTTCATGATACCCTTACAATGGGGAAAGGATTTTGTTTATCTGCATAACTGCACTCATGACTACACGGGCAGATTCTGCTCTAACTCCATCTACAAGTTTACAGGTGAGCCGCCATAGTGGGCTATATTCCAGATAATGAAGAATTGGTGTTCAGGAAGGAGAGAGAGAGTTTTGTAACATGGTGTCATGGCAACAACCTTTCCCTCAATGGCAGAAAAACAAAGGAGCTGTTCAGTGACTTCGGGAAGAGGTGCTATGCACATGCTCCTGTCTGCATCAATAGGACAGTGGTTGAGAGCTTCAAAATCCTAGGAGTGAACATTCCTAGAAGACTGTTCTGTCTGGGTCTATAGAGCCCATGGTCAAGAAAGATCACCAATACCTCTACTTCCTCAAAATGCTGAGGAAAGCTGGCATGTCCCTATCAGCCCTTACCAGCTTTTATCTATACAACACAGAAACCATTTCATCATGGCTTTGTAGACCAACTGCAGAGGGTGGTGGACATTGCTCAGCACAACATGGAAACTGGCCTCCCCTCTACGGGTTCTGTCCATATACGAATCTCAGTACCTTTGTAAGGCAGACCTCATGATCACATAACCCCATCCACCCCAGATATTCTCCCTCATCCTCCTTCCATTGGGTAGAAGCCTGAAAGCCCACACTCAAGGACAGCTTCATCTCTGCTGTTATAGGAGTGTTGAATGGTCCCTCTGGATAACAAAACAAACTCCTTACCTCATAATCTACCTCATTATGATCATCCACCTTATTTACAGGTAGCAAAGTTAAAATACATATCTACCAAAGGAGGTATAAGGTGCTTTTTCCCTCTGCTAGCCTTCAAGTCACCCTTTGGGAAGGTGCAGACCCTCCCCCAATGAGGGTCACGTGAAGCCATGGAAACATGTGGTGGATGGTCACATGAGTAGCTGGTACATTTCACAAGTCCTGATTATGCAGCCATTGATGCCAGGAAGACAACCTCTGAAGAGTATCGATGATGGCTGGGGTCACCTGGGATCTTGTAAGCCACTGCCCAGAAGAAGGAAATGGCAAACCACTTCTTTGGAAAAGTTTGCCAAGCACAGTCATAGTCAGGGAAAGACCACGACCGCAGATGCTATAGACATGGCTCATAACAAATGAAGGAAACTTATCGTTTACCTTCTCTGCACTTTCTCTGTAGTTGTTACGCATTATTCTGCATCTGTTAATGTTTTATCTTTTCTTACCTCAGTGCACTGTGTAATGAATTGATCTGCATGAACAGTATGTAAGATAAGCTTTTCCCTGCATCTTGGTATATGTGGAAATAATATACAAATCCAATCCAATTACTGACTATGCCTCTGATTATTTTATATACTTCATCCGGATCACCCCTCAGCTTTCTTCATTTCAGGGAAAGCAAGCACAGTCTATCCAATCTCTCCCAATAACTGAAGTTCTCTAATCTGTGTAACATACTGGTGAACCTTCTCTTTACTTTCTCAAGCAGAACCACATTCTTCTTACAATGTGCTGATCAGAATGACATAAAATACTCTTAGCATATTCTAACCACTAAAGTCCCAAGTTTTATGTTCCTATTAGGTCCCTGACCTGTTAAGGCAAGCTCTCCCTTCACTACCCTATCTACTTTTACAGAAATAAAGACTTGGACTCCAAGGTTACTCTGTTCATTTGCTTTCTCTAGAGCCTAGCAATTTACTTTATATGTCCTACCCTTCTTTGATGTCCCACGATGTATTGCATCACACTTGCTAGGATTAAATTCCATCTGTCAGTGAACCTCCCCCCCCACCCCCACTTCCTATCTGACCTATATCTGCCTCACTCTCCACCACACTACCAATTTTATCATGCATAAAAATAAGAATTATATCTCTGATGTTTACATTCAAGATACTGTTGTATATCACATGCAACAAGGGTCCCAGCACTGATTACTGCAGTACATCACTGGTCACAGAAAATCCTTCCACCATTACCACCAAGCCAACCTTAGATACAATTAGCCATTGTGCCTTAATCTTTTGGGCCAGCCGAGCATGTAGAACTTTATCAGATGTCTCACAATTATCCCATTGTGCCTTAATCTTTTGGGCCAGCCGAGCATGTAGAACTTTATCAGATGTCTCACTAAGTTCAATACAGATGCTGTCTACTGTCCTGTCTTCATCAATCTTCTTTGTTGCCTCCTCAAAAAGTTAATCAAGTTAGTAAGGCAAATTATAGAGTCATAGAACACTACAGCACAGAAATATGCCCTTCTGCCCATCTAATCTGTGCTAAACTATTAATCTGCCTAGTCCCATCAATCTGCCCCCGGACCAGAATCTTCCATGCACCTCTCATCCATATACCTATCCAACTTTCTCTTAACTGTTGAAATTGAACCCACATCAACTATTTGTGCTGGCAGCTCATTCCACACTCTCACCACCCTCTGAGTGAAGAAGTTTGTCCTTTATATATGTTCCCCTTAAACATTTCACTTTTCATCCTTAACCCATGATCTTTAGTTCTAACCTCACCCAACCTCAGTGGAAAAAGCTTGCTTGCATTGACACTATCTATATCCTTCATGATTTTTATACCTCTATCAAATCTCCCCTCATTCCCCTATGCTTTAGGAAATAACATCCTAACCTACTCACCCTTTCCTTATAACTTAGATCCCCAAGCCCAGGCAACATCCTTGTAAATTTTCTCTGCACTGGTTCAATTTTATTGACATCTTTTCTGCAAGTCAGTGACGGAAGCTATAGACATTACTTCCAATTCGGAAAAGGCAAAAGGCTGACTGGGGTGTTTACTGAGACCCTTAACCCCTGGTATCAGCAGTCTGAGCTACCCACCTACTTCAAACAGGCTTCAATATACCAGTAAAGTGTTCTGAGATGCTGATGATGAAACATATCGATTCCTGCCATGGATCCACTCCAGTCTGCTTACCAGCACAACAGGTCCACAGCAGATGCCATTTCATTGGCTCTTCACTCAACCCTGCAACATCTGGACTACAGAGACTCACTTTATCAACTATGGCTTGGTATTCAATGCTTTCACCCATCCAAAACTAATCAATAAACTTCAAGGTCTTGGTTTCAGAACCTCCTTTTGCAATTGGATGATCAACTTCATCACTTGTAGACCCTAGTCATTCTGGATGGGCAACAACATCTCCTCCACGATCTCCATCAGCAGAGGAACACTGCAAAAAGGCCCTGTCTACTCACTAAGCACAGCTCCAATGCTGTATTTAAGTTTGCTGATGACACTCCTGTTGTCAGTTGAATCAAAGGTGGTGACAAATCAGAATATAGGAGGAAGACTGAAAATCTGGCTGAACGCTACCACAACCAATTCTTAGTCAATGTCAGCAAGAGCAAGGAGCTAATTATAGACTTCAGGAGGAGGAAATTGGAGGTCCAGGAGCCATTCCTCATCAGGGGATCAGAGGCGGAGCGGGTCAGTAAATTTTAATTCCTCAGTGTTATCATCTGAGAGTACCTGTCTGGGGCTCAGCATATAAGTACAATTGTGAAGAAAGCACAGCAGAGCCTTTACTTCCTTACAAGTTTGCAAAAATTCAGCATGACTTATAAAATTTCAAAAAACTTCTAAAAATGTGTGGTGGAGGGCATAGAGACGGGCTGCATCACTGCCTGAATGGGAAGTCCTACCAAAGAGTAGTGGATTTGGCCCAGTCCATCATGGGTAAAGCCTTCACCACCACTGAGCACATGTACATGGAGTGTTGCTGCCAGAAAGCAGTGTCCATCATCAGGGATCTCCACCACCCAGGTCTTGCTCTCTTCTCACTGGGAAGAAGCCATCAGGAGCCTCAGGATTCATACCACCAGATTCAGGTTACCCCTTGACCATCAGGCTCTTAAACTAGAGGGGATAACTTCATTCAACTTCACTTGCCCCATCACTGAACTGCTCCCATAACCTATAGAATCACTTCCAGGGACTCTTTATTTTATGTTCTTGATATTTATTGCTTATTAATTTATTACTTTTTTGTTCCTTCTTTCTTTTTGTATTTGCACAGCTTGTTGGCTTTACACGTTGGTTGTTCACCCTGTTGGTGCAGTCTTTTATTAATTCTTTTATGGTTATTGGATTTATTGAGTATGCCTTAAGAAAATAAATCTCAGGTTTGTATATGTTACATATATGTACTTCAATAATAAATTTACTTTGAACTTTGAAATTAAGCCTCACCAATATCTTATACACACTTTAACACAACATCAAAACTCCTGTACCAGTACTTTGATTTATGTGCCAAAAGCTTTCTTTACAACTCCTTCTACCTGTGACACCACTTTCAAGGAATTATGGATCTGTATTCCCAAATCCCTCAGTTCCATCACAATCCTCCATGTCCTGAACGATCACAGTGTAAATCCGTCCCTATTTTGTCTTCCCAAAAAGCAGCCCCTTACACCTGTCTGCTTTAAATTTCATCTGCTTATTTTCAGCCCATTTCATCAGCCAGTCCAGATTCCACTGCAAGCTATGTTAGCCTTCCTCACTGTCTATCATGCCAGTCTTGGTGTCATCAGCAAATTTGCTGATCTAGTTTACTATATTATCATCTGCATTATTGATGTAGATGACAAACAGGCACTGATCCCTACAGCGCACCACTTCTCACAGGCCTCCACTCAGAGAGGCAACCATCTACTGCCACAGGGCGCCACGATAGCAAACAATTAGCACAGCATTATTACAGCTTGGGGTATCACAGTTCACTCTGACAGGAACATGCTTTTGAAGTCCTCTCACTTACCAAGTTGAGCTTTGCCAGTAGGCAACCTGTCCCAGTCTACTCTTTGTTAATAGATACTATCAAAATTAGCCTTTCATCAATTTAGAATCTCAACCTATCATTCTCCAGAATTACCTTGAAATTAATGACATTATAATCACTAGATGTGAAGTGCTCCCCCACACAAATTTCTGTCACCTTCTCTGTCTCATTCCCTAAGAGATTTAGTATCATACTCTCTCTAGTTGGGACCTCTATGTATTGATTAAGGAAACTTCCCTGAACACATTTCACAAGCTTTAACCCATCCGGTACAGTATGGGAGTCTCAGATAATATGTGGGAAGTTAAAATCACCTACTATCACAACCTTATGTTTATCGCAACAGTCTGCGATTTCTCTACAAATTTTACTCCTCTAAATCCCATTGATTTTTCAGTGGTGTATAATATAATCTCTTTAATGTGGTCATTCCTTCCTTACTCCTTAAACCCACCCTAAATCCTCAGTAGACAAGTTCTCCAGACTGTTCTGTCTGAACACCTCCATGACATATTCCCTGACTAGTAATGCCACCCCTCCTCCTTTTATCCCTCCCACTCTAAAAGAATAGATCCCTGCAATACTGAGCTGCCAGTCCTGCCTCGCCTGCAAGCAAGGCTCACTTATGGCTACAATATCATAATTCCATATGTTGATCTATGCCCTAAGCTTATCTGCCTTTCCTACAATAACCATATATTAAAATATATACAATCACAACATTAGTCCCACCATGCTCAACCTTGACTTCATATGCAGGCTGAAGAACAACTTTCCCCACAGCTACTCCACTACCCGCTCTGGCGCTATGGTTCTCATCCCCTTCAGCTCTAGTTTAACCCCCCCCCCCCACCCCCAACAAACCTTCCTCTAGGGTAAAAATCTCCTTCCAGTTCATCACTTCCCTGGAAGAGAGCTCATTGATTCAAAAATCTGAAGCACTTCCTCTTCCACCATCTCCTCAGCCACATTTTCGAACAGCATGATCTTCTTATATCTGGCCTCACTAACATATGGCACAGGTGGCAATCCTTGAAGTTCCGTCCATTAACTTAGTATCTACCTTCCTGAGCTCACTTCCCAGGATCTCATCCCCCTTCCTACAAATGTCATCTGTACCAACATGAATCACAATCTCTGGCTGATCACCCTTCCACTTAACAGAGTTGTGGACTTGATCTGAGATGTCCATGCCCCTGGCATCTGGCAGGTAACATGCCATCCGGGAATCTCATTCATGTCTGCAGAACCTCCTCTCTGTTGCCCTAACCAATGGCTCCCCTGACACTGGACCTTGCCTCTTCTCCCCCTTCCCCTCTAAGCCACAGAGCAAGACACAATACCAGAGATCTGACCACTGAGGCTTTCCTCTGCTAGGTTACCCCCGACAGCACCCAAAGCGATATACCTGTTATTGAAGGGTACAGCCACAGGGGTGCTTTCACTACCTGCTTATCCACGTATCCCCTCCTGACAATCACCTACTTACCTGATCCTGCACCTCGGGTGTGTAAGTCCTACATCGTATTATTTTATATTCTAGTCCTATCTCCCTCTGAGTGAAGAGATTCTTCTCAGATTTCATCCAAGTCTCTTTTTTCTTACTCCAAACATATGCCTTTAGACATAGAAACCTCTACTACGGATGTCGACACAACCTCTCTCCCACAAAAAGGAATAGCTTTCATTGTAATTTATCTTGTGAGGATGTTTTATAAACATTGATGGCAAAGGAATAAAGGTTTGAAAGACTGATGACTAACTTCGAATCAGCTGGCAATTAAAGCCAAATATGTAACAGGAAACACGAGTGAATAAACCAATAATTGCAAACATTGCTTCAAGGCAATAGAATCACTTCAGTTTAATTTTATTTTATTGAATTTTGAGATCTTTATTCATTTTTAAGATCAGATTCTATAATTCAGCAAATATTTTTCTGTGAATTGTCACTTTTCATTTACTCTTGCCCTAAGGTTATGATAGAATTGGTTTGAACAACAGCAAATTACATTTCTTTAGCACTTCTAACAAGGAAATCTCACACAGTTTTTCACGGGAGTGTGACCTTACAAAACAAAGCAGCAAGCATGCAGAAGAATATATTTGAGCAGTGGATTGACAATGCTGTCATAGAGGCACTTATAAATTGTGTTCAAAGAGGGATGTAGTGAGATGGAGAGATTCAGGGATGGGATACCACAGCCTAGGCAATCTGTCCATTGTGGGGATGTAATGGACACCTGGAACTGGAAAAGTAGAGAGAAGACTGAGGGTGGGCAGATGGTGACAGATACTGAGATTGAGAAGTTCAGAATCTGAATAAAAATCAGAATCATGATTCATATCACTGGCATATGTCATCAGATTTGCTGTTTTGCGTCAGTAGTACAGTGTAATAAGTAATTTTAAAAATATAAATTACAATAAGAGATATATTTTAAAAAATAAACAAGTAGTGCAAAAAGAGAACAAAAAAAAGAAAAAAAGTAGTGATATGGTGTACATGGATTCATTGTCCATTCAGAGGGGAAGAAGCTGTTCCTAAAATGTCAGGTACGCGCCTTCAGGCTCCTGTATCTTCTCCTTGATAGTAGCAGAGAGGTTGGAAGTTATGGAGGGTATTGGATTACAAGAATAGATGTGAGACTTGCTCCATGGGCATCAGCTCTGGGTGACATCAGGTTCAGGGAGGGTGGAAGTTTGGGAAGAGTTAAAACAGTCATTTACTCTGCAGAGCTGAACACCTGTCATTCCCTCTTTCCTTTTGCTTCCTCTAAGCCCTAGTTTTTACCACCTTACATTTTTCATCCCTGTTAAAGAAACTAATTCATTATGTGTAGAGACGGTTTTGGTTCAGAAATGTCAAATTTATTATCATAGTACATATATATGTTACCAAATACTACCCTGAGACTAGTTTTCCTGTAGACATTTAAGGAGAAAATAACTGCAATAGAATTTTATGAAAAACTATACATAAGCAGACCAAGACTGACCAATGGAAAAAGAAGACAGACATGAGAACAGGAGTTGTAATGATTTCTTGAAAGTCAGTCTGTAGGTTGTAAAATCAGTGCAGAGTAGTGGTGATTGAAGTTATCCATGCTGGTTCAGGAAACTTACGGTTGTAGGGTAATAGCTGTTCTTGGTAGTGTGGGACCTAAAGCTCCTGTAGATGTGAGAAGGGTGCATGCCCTGGGTGATGGGGAGCATTGATGATGGATGTCGCTTGAGGTATTTCAACAATTTTTCACATATCTTTTGTGAGTTACTTACTCCAATATGAAAACAATCTACATCAGGCTTTGCTGGTGGACATTTCGAGGGAGCACTACACAATAATTCCATCGCCTGGATCACTTGGAGGACAATCTCACCCTGCTAGAAGGAGAACGTGTGTGGCAGGGCCGAGGGAGTCCACGAGCTTGGAGCTTCACAGCTCAAAGATAACAGAGTAGAGACGAGCGATTTGAGGGGAACTGATGGTGGGAACTGTGAATGATTACAGATCTCTCCAATGTTGGCAGAGAGATCAGCTAAAGAGTAGCAGGGAAATTTTAATGAAGCACAAAGCAGGACTGAGGAGAAAATTTCAGGGATGCAGCTTGCAAACCAGAGGGTAATTGAATGGCTTCCCTCAGCTGCTTTACCCTGGAGTTGGATCTCAAGTGATCCTGAGTTTAAACAATCTTTGGTATTGCAGCATTTTTGCTTTGTTGCAGCATTTGAGTGTGTGCAGCTCCCGTGCAGCTACAGGGCTGCAGGGAGGAATCCACAAACTTTCCTCTCTGCTGGTTCCATGACATAGCTGGAGAGAGCCATGGAGGAGAACTTCACTGCTACTTTCACCCTGGGAAACCATGTTGAATGGAAGTGCTCCAGCAAGCTCCCATCTGCATCAGCATCTGCTGTCAATATTTCTTTACAGCATAGAAGAAGACCACTTCATCACATTGAATCTATGCTGGCTCACATTCACCCAGTAATACGCTACATGACCTATTCTACCCAAATTCCATTAACTCCCCCTTTCCAGATTCTACCACTCACCTACGCATTAGGAGCATTTTAACTTTTATGTCTCCACCAGAGCACTATGGGAGAATCTCACATAGTCATAGGGAGAATGTGCAGACTCCACACAGACAGCAGCAGAGACCAGTATTGAGCCAGGTTCGCTGGAGTGGCGAGGCAGTGGCTCTCCTAGATGTGGCACTGACCCTCGCTTTCTGATTAATGTTGCAGAGGTTCCCTGATTTCGTGGTGAATGTGAACTGTAGCCCAGAAGATAGTTCTCACATTACAACTAAACCTTTCTGCAGACCAACCCCCTACCACTGTTAGTCAGTTGGAGGTCCTTTTTCTGGTTGGCCCTCAGTCCCTTCCAAACTTCTCATCTTAAACCTATGGTCTCTAGTTTGAGTTTCCCAGGGAAAAAATGTCCATCCAGCTTAGCTCACCCCTCATGTCTTTATAAATTCCTATAGGGTCACTCTTTTTCATTTGCTACCTTAGTGCCTGACTGACCAAACCACCAACATTTTCCTGCAACCTGAACTCTCCTCCCCTGTCACTCACACCACTAACTTTTGTAACATCTGCAAACTCATCATGTCTAAATTATTACTGTGTTGGACGAGCAGCCAGTGACTTCATAGTGAACCCTGTTGAACACCAAAAGTAACTGCCTCCCAGTTACAAAAATATTTAACAGACTTTGCCCCTTGACTGCTGCCATTGGCAAATACGATTTGCCACTCTCCTGAGCTTCCCATTGTGATATTGTAGCCCACTGTTTTAGGTGTGCACAGAATTAAGAATACCACAGGGAGAAGTAATGTAGAATAAGAACATCTTAATGTACAGCTGAGCCCAAGGAGATAATCAGCTCTGATAATGGGTATGTGAAAATACTTCTTGTATCTTGGAGATAAGGGTGTTTCAGTATATCATAAAGCCCACCTGATAGATCCCGCAAGCTGATCTGTTTGCTGGCTGCCACCTTTTTCTTTCACAGTGGGCTCATCTTCCTGGATTTTAATTCTCCTGATCATCCCACATAAAGGACCCTCTGTATGGAAAAACAAGTGCAAATCGGCTTGACTGGGAAGTTTCAAGTTCTGCCCCATAGCTTCACGCAAATTAACATTGTGACAGCAACGGAGCTACCAGTGGGACTGTAACTCTGTGGAACTGCTCCTAAAGCGTTCTGCAATTCATTAGTACGGGCAGAATGAGGTGCTGAGAAATCATGCGATAAGTATGATAAGGAATAAAACAGTGGAAGAAGCTCCCTTGTACTGTTTAGATTCATAGCTACACAGCATGGAAACAGACCTTTCATCCCAACTCATCCATGCAAACCAAGTTGTCCTCCTGAGCTGATCCCATTTGCCTATCACTTTAAACCTTTCCTGTTCAAGTACCTGCTCAAGTGTCTAATATATGTGTCATTGTGCCTACTTCTAGCAGCCAGTTCCACGTCTGCGTGGAAAACCTTCACTTAGGTCCCCTTTCAACCTTTCTCCTCTCCTTTCTCTGCGAGTTATAGACACCCCCACCCCAGCAGAAAGACTGTGACTATCCAGCTTATCTACACTCGTGAATTTACATAGCTCTATAGGGTTAGCCCTCAACCTCCTACACTCCAAGGGAAACTGTTGGCTGTCCAGTCTCCTCTTAGAACTCAAGCCCTCCAGTCCTGATAACATCCTCGTGAATCTTTTCTGCATTTATTAAGCATTTCTGAGGGTTAGATTCATACTGTGGAGCTCGCACACGAAGTAATGGCACAAACATCGGCCACCTGTTCCTTATTCTAACTGGAATATAGAGAAACTCAAATAGCTGTTGAAATATGTGCATCCAGTTTATTCAACCAACTAGATACACATGCATCATATGTATATAACACACAGGCATACACATAGCACTTTTTCTTTTGATTTTTAAAAAGGTGTATTTTATTGATAAGCTTGTAAGATTTTTAATTTCTTTTAATCTTCTCAAAGGAACATGTGTTGCCTCATCTTGATGCAGTTCAATAGAACCTTGTGCTATTTCTTCAGAGCCTCCATTGGATTATTCCCGTAATCACATAACTCTTCAAATGATCAGGAGCAAATCTCATAAGACTTAAGTGATTTATGTCTAGGCTTCTAACTTTGACCTCTGCTTTCATGTGGTTTTTTTTGTTCAAAAGTTTCAACCATGTATCCATCCAACACTTCTTCTGGAAGTCAGATTTACAGACGAGGTTAGCACATAAGCTCTGTAATGTTGGCCGAACTGTTTCTCACAATGATTCAGGTCTTAGGGTCAATTCTGTGTTGTCTTCCCATCTCCCCCTCTCCCTTTGAGATTTCAGTTGTGATCTGTGTGTGTGTGTGTGTTGTAGTTTAGCAGAGAGCCTGATATCCATTATTAACTCAAACACCTTCAGGCAGTCCAGATGCAGGGTCTCAGCCCGAGATATCAGCTGTCTGTTTCACTCTGTAAATGCTATATGGAGCTTCAGAGCTTCCTTGACAACTTTGCGATATCTCTCTGTTGCATTGCTCAATGCTTGGTGATAGAGTGAATGAAATGAAGCAGGTCTTCAATAATAATCTTTGTGAAACAGTTTCCTCAGAGTCCGATAATCAAATACTGGTACAACAAGGGGCTCAGTGACAGAAGCAGGAAGAGCAATGGAGACTAATCAAATATTTAGTCCTGCCTCAGCTTAGTTTCTCTGCAACACATGATAACAAAATTATGTTTAATTATTTAGTTTGTGGAAGGACTGACTTGCCAGTTTTAGTGGGGAAGTGGGCGAGTTCCATGGACACTGGGAGGAACAAAGGGAGGTTTTGGGGCTATGATGTTTCTATCATTCATTCTGTGTGGTTTCTTGTTTCAGGAATGTCTGTGTATACTGTATACATACCCTGATAGTAAATAGAACCTTTGAACGTTTGAACCCTTGACTGGAGCATTCTTCAACATCAGAAGAAAGGCTAAAAGATTAAGGATACAAGGAAGAGCTGGAGAGATATAAATGGCAGCCCTCATTGGGATCTTCCTTTCAATCAGATCTTGCCTGATCTTCCATCATTATTTGCTATCTAACTCCATATTCTTTGATTCTTTCATTGTCCAACTATCATTCAGTTACTGAGTTATTGAATGCACTCAATAACTCAGCAACCATAGGCAGAAAGAATTCTAAAGATTCAGAGTGATTGAGTAAAGATTTGTCACCTCATCCATCATAATTCCATGGCCTGAATCAATGCTCCCTGTTGTAGGCATAAGAGTCTGGAAACACTCTGTCAAGTCCCCTAAGAGTGTTAATGCTTCACAGTTCATTTTCCTTGAAAAGATGCAATATAGTTGCACTTGGGTGGTGTGGGTTTACAGGAGGATTAAAAATGTGTGATTATATTCAATGGAGGTGTAAAACAAATGAGAATTTCTCAACTAATCCAGGCCAAATGGAAGCCATTGAATGCAATTAGAAAACCGAAAGTTCTTTTTCTCGATTTCCTGTAGAACTGGAAGCATGGTGCAACAGCAGAATGTTTTCAAAACATGCTCTCTCCATCCTGAAGGGATCAGAAAGGAAAGTGTAGTCTGTAATGAAAGGATAATTCATAAATATGAATTCACACGCTGTAATCCTCTTGATCCGAGACAAATGACAAAGCACATCTCTTGATGTTGATTGAGGTTAGTTCGGTTAGTTTTAGTTTACATTTGAGGCTTTACAGAATCCACTCTGCTTGGCAGAGGATGCAACAGAGGAATTCAGACAGCATTAACTCTTTAATGCCAGTGAATATGGGAAGTTTCATTGGAGAGGAAGGATCTACAAGTGTTCATAAAATACACTGTGGTGTTTCCTGTCATATTGAACTTTTCCAGTGTTTACTTGCTTTGATTCAGACCTACAGTACTGGTTTTCCGAAAGTAGTTTTGGGCTGTGTGTGATCTTGTCAAATGTATGAAGCCAGGTTCTTTTCCAGTGTGTGGTTGTATTATCTCAGATCTCACTGATAGGTGTCACTATGGGGCCACACAGAATACAGCCAAGGAACTTTCCATTAGTGGGGAAGTTGTTGGGAGTACGTTAGGTTGTTACATTGTCTTTTCGAACAGTACATTAGAGAGTTTACTTGATGCTTCCTTATCACATCAATGTTCAACAATAAGGTCAGGAATTGTGATAGCTGAACTGTTTCAAAGCGGTGTCTGAAAAGACACAGGATGGGCTAAAACCTTTCCCACAAACTTTGCTTCATCTGTATTACAATGTACAGCCAGAGGAGTGGGACTGGGCCCATCTGTTCATTCACCAAGAGGATGAATGAGGAAACTCCTTCAGGAAATGGAGGGACTCAAACTCTCTTGAGATTGCCTAATCATTGAGCACATCCATGTCAAGTCAAGTCAAATATATACCATTAAACAAGGCAACATTTCTCCATACCAGGGTGTAAAGCCTAGCAGCATATTCGATGCCTATAAGAAGTATTCACCCCCCCCCCCGGGAATAATAAAATCACAGGGGATCTATTTTGGCTTTTGTCATGCTGATCAACAGAAAAGGACTCTTTTGTGCCAAAGTGAAAAACAGATCTCTACAATGTGATCTAAATTAACACAAAATAACTGATTGCATGTGTATTCACCTCCTTTAATATGACCCACCAAATCATCACTGGTGTAGTCCACTGATTCTAAAAGTCACATAGAGATCACCATGAGCAGTTTCAATTGATTGTAGTAAAAAAGTCCAGTGGCTGCTGAGTCAGTATCCTGGCAAAAACCACACCATGAAGACAAAAAACACTTCAAGCAACTCCGCAAAAAATTTGTTGAAAAGCACAAGTCAGAAAATAGATAGAAGAACATTTCCAAGTCACTAAATACAGTCAAGTCAATCATCAAGAAATGGAAAGAATATGGTACAGCTGTAAATCTACCTAGAGCAGGCCTTCCTCAAAAACTGAGTGAAGGTGCAAGAAGGGGACTAGTGAGGGAGACCACCAGGAGACCTACAACAACTCTGGAGGAGTTGCAAGCTTCAGTGGCTGAGATGGAAGAGTCTGCACATACAACAACTGTCGCTTAAGTGCTTCACCAGTTGCAGCTTTATGGGAGAGTAATAAAGAGAAAACCGTTGCTGGAAAAAAACTCACATGAAATCATGGCTAGACTTTGCCAGAAGGCATGTGGGAGAGTCTGAAGTCAGATGGAAGAAGGTTCTATGGTCTGATGAAACTAAAATTAAGCTTTTTGCCATCAGGCTAAACGCTAAGCCAAACACCACATACCATCAAAAACACACCATCCCTACAGTGAAGCATGGTGCTGGCTGTATCGTGCTGTGAGGATGCTTTACTGCAGCAGGCCTGGAAGGCTTGTGAACATAGAAGGTAAAATGAATGCAGAAAATTATGAGTAAGTCCTGGAGGAAAACCTAATGTTGTCTGCAAGAGAACGATGACTTCAGAGAATATTTGTTTTCCAGCAAGACGATGACAGTGAGCATAAGCCAAAGCTACACATCAAAGTTAAAAACATCAAAGTCAATATCTTGGAGTGGCCAAGTCAGAGTTCAGACCTCAATCCAATTGAGAATTTTGGCTGGACTTGAAAAGGGCTGTGCACTCACAATCCCCATGCAATCTGACAGAGCTTGAGCAGTTTTATAAAGAATGGGGAAAAATTGCAGTGTCCAGATATGCAAAGCGGATAGAAAACTATCCACACAGACCCGAGGCTGTAATTGCTGCCAAAGATGCATCTACTAAGTAATGACTTGAAGGGGGTGAGCAATTATGCCATCAATTACCTTGTGTTCTTTTTTTGTAAGTAATTTAGATCACTTTGTAGAGATCTGTTCTCACTTTGAAAAGAAAGAGTCTTTTTCTGTTGATTAGTGTCAAGAAAAACAAAATTAAATCCACAGTGGTTCAATGCTGTAAAACAAAAAAACATGGAAATTTCAAGTGAGGTTAAAGGCTCTGTATAACACATAATAGTAAGGATAAAAGCTACAGACTAATTACATTTAAATAAACAAATTAAAGTGCATAAATTGAATATTGTAAGGCACAGAACAGATCAACTGGTGACATTTCAGCAGCCTAATGAACTGAGAGAAGAAATTGTTTCCCATCCAACCATTCTTGTCTTTTTGCATCGGAGTCTCCTGCCTGATGGTAGAAAGTCAAAGAGGATGCTGGATGGATGGGTGGGATCCTTGATGATACTAAGGGCCTTCCCTCCCCTGCACACCCAGAGAGCAGTGTTGAAGCAGATGACAGGAGAACACATCCTTCCCACAGAGTTCCAGGGAAAGGTTGTCAATGTTTTAAGAGTCTGGGTGCTCCCGACACACGAATACTCACTGCAAAGTGAGGGTGTTGAAGAAATATCAAAGCCACAGAGAGGCCCCAAGGGGTTTATCCCAGGCTGATAAGTAGTCAGGTGCGTGCTTCAGTCTTTACTGTGTGAACACAGCTCAGAAGCAAAGTCTTCCTGACACAGTGAGTGACAGCTATGCTGTTGCTGACAGCGCATCTCCAGACAGTGAGGGCAGTCAGAGCTCATATGCTGGGAAATGGAGGTCTGCAGCTGTGTAACCGACTGGGAATGGTCAGAATGTCGCACAGACTGGAGATCCCAGAACAGAGTCACTGGACAGCCAGAAGAACAGCAGACCCGCTCACAGCAGAGGCTGGGTTCATCTGGTCAATGCACTCCCAGGTTCCAGACTCACTGTACATGGTGACAGAAGCACCAACCGTCAAATTTGCCAAAACATCAGGAACTGTTTACCAACTTTTTGGAAACATATCACATTCAATGAACTTTATCTGCATTTGAACAATCAATGGATCTATAGACTGCAGGCTCTTAGAGAGAATGGAGACACAGAGCAGGAAACAGGGTTTTTCAGAGAGCGTTTACAGTGCTGAGGAAATGTGACGACTTGTATCAGGTGTTAAGGCACTGGGTGCAGTTCTGGTCTGGGTTAAGGAAGGATGTGATAGTGCTGGGGTGGGTGCAGGGGGGACTCATCAGGATGCTGACTGCAATGGAGCAGGGACAGGATAAGCCAGGTCTGTTCTCCCTGGTGTGGAGACAGTTAAGAGGAGATATGGTTGAGGTAAATAAAATGGTGACAGGTCATCTGCAGGAAATTTTTCCATATGTTAGAGACATCTAAAACTAGAGGACATAAATTTAGAGTAAGGAAGAAGAGATTTAAGTGGGATTTAAGTGGAACTTTCACAGAGAGAGTGGTAGGTCACACAAAATGCTGGAGGATCTCAGCAGGCCAGGCAGCATTTATAGAAAGAAGTTTCAAGTTGAGACCCTTCATCTCATGTTTGAGAGGGGTAAGTACCTGGGCAATGCCCACCTGGTGGAGGGCGTGTTTGAACCTGGGTCACTGAGAGAATTTAAGAAGTGTTCAGGTGAAAACCTGAATCACTTAGGAATGGAAAGTGATGGAACAAGTGCTGAATGTCGGGGTGAATAAGGAAGGGACCCCTTTGGTCAAAATGGATGACTTAAGCTGAATGGCTTGTTTTTTTGTGATATGACTCTTCGAGTCCAATAAGCTGTTTCTCACCATATTAAAGCAATATTGATGGAATACCACGATTTAGTGTTTAGTGCATTGCTACCTCCGGTCAGGCATCTTCTAACTCAGCTGCTTTGCAGTAAAGCCATACTGTGCCTAAGAGGTGTTGTGTGTCGGGATGATGGCAGATAGGACTGAGTTATCACCGCTGTAATCAGTTGATGAAGATGTCCTATGTGTCTCGTGATGCCGAGGGAAGCCTGTCCTGATATCCACAGCACGCAATCTGCAGTCTCTGCCTCTTCACATTTCTTAGCCCTGTGCAAGGTCACAGCCACCTTCCAACCTTCTACATCTCATACACCACATCAGTGGTGCTACATAAATGCAAAGTCTTCTTTGTTTAATGTCAAAATCAGTGATTCAAGGTTTCTGGTGCAGAGCCAGCATGGCTACAATGGGCTGAATGTCCTTTTCTACTATATTTATTCGATCATTATTTGGCTCTGTGATAATTTAGAAAGTAACACAACAAACAAAAGCCTCTTGCATTGACTCTTTGAGACAGATCTGTGGCTTTGGGGTCTTTAGAGGACTGAACTGCCCCTCACATATAGAGTTAACCGACTTTTCATTTAATTAATTTGAATTCCTGTGAGTGATAATGAGTGGAGCTGACTTCTGCCAAATGAGCATTCAGGCGCTGATAAGGAAAAAATTTCCCTAGTTCCTGTGCCCAGTCGTCCACTTCTTGTTCTTCTCCTCCCCCCTCCCTCTCCCCAACCTAGATTAATCTGCCTGTCAGCCTTCATTCTACCTCAATCCACCAACCACTCATGAGCCTGGTCTCAGCTATGCCCCCAGGCCTCATACTGGCTCTCTTCCCTCTCTACCTTTGGTCCTGATGCAGGGTTTTGTGCCAAAACATCGAGTTCCTTTCTCCTTACAGACTCTGCTCAACCCACTGAGACCCTCCAGTGGATTGTTTGCTGCTCCAGGTTCCAGTATCAACAGCCTCTTGTGTCTCCATCTTCCACTTGTTAAATCATAAATTGTGGACTGGTTCCAAACAACAATATCCCATAATCAAAAGCAGTTAGTGCATGATTTTAAGTTTACAATAAGGTTGCTTTATATTTATATGGAGCATTCAACATCACAAGAGGTCCCAAGACTCAAGCTTAAGGACCCTTGAAGCAGGAGAGGTGGAGAATGTAGACATTTATGAGGGAATTCTAAACCCGCTAAGTTTCAAAAGTCCAGGAAGCTGCAGACATGGCTAACCAAGAATGAGAAATTCAATTCAGCACAGGCATTTTCCCTTCAGATCGGTGAGACTAGAACTGGAGGCTCAGGGTGGCAGGTGAAATCTGAAGGGATCAGAGGGTAGTGAGAGCGTGCAACCAGCTGCTGAGCAAAAATGGTAGATGTGAGTTCAGTTGTAATATTTAAGAGAAATTTGCATAGGCACACTACATGGGTAGGAGGGGTATGGAGGGATATGGTAGGTAGGACTAGGCAGAAGACCAGGTTGGCATGAGCTAGATGAGTCAAAGGTCTGTTTCTGTGCTGTAGTGCTCTATGAGGCTACAACTCTATGGTAGTGTAGAGGGAAAGGATTGGAGGTATGCAGAGGTCATAACTTCAGGCTAGTACAACAGAAAAAAGGAACAAGAAAATAGTGGAAAGAGAAAGCAAAACAGCTAAAATGAAGCATTATCAGTCTGGAACCCCATAAGAAAAATGGGTGAATGAAGCAGTGTAAAGTAAGGACGTGCATCACAGAATTCTGAGTTTTACAGAAGGAACTGTTTGTAAAAATTAGGCTGTCAGTTAAACATACTTCTGGAAATATTTTGCTTGGCCATTTATGGTCGATTAAGGATGATAGATGCGACAGTAGCTTGACGTTCCAGTGGACCTAACAGGTAGCCATGACTCTCCGAGGGTTAAGCCGCAGTGCTGTTTTACCACAGGGCTGTGGAAAGCTTTGCTGAGTTCCAGGGCATTCAATCAGTCCACTGATAGGAGAGCAATTTTGTTCCCTAGTAATAGTGAGCACAGTCTGCATTGTCCTCAAACAAGGTTCCATTGTGGATGGGTGACGACTGGTTAGGGGCCTATCATATGGCTATAGGAGTGGAGAAAATGTTGAGTCATGATTTTGTGACTCTATTTGAATTTCCGTAATGTTTAACTTAATGCTAATTCCTCCCAGCAAGTTCAGGCACACAGCATGTTAAGTTTTGTAACTTCAAAACATTAAATATTTCATAGGAAGAAAAGGGAATCTGAGAATGTGAATCTAGCGATGTTTACTTTAAGCAAGGAGTTCACGTATCATGTTGTAGCATGATGATGTACGCAATTCACGTATTTATATATATAACCTGTAATTAATCACTTAAACAAGCAACAATGCTTAATCACACTATGTACAGTACTGTACATACAAGATTACTGAAATATTAATGCACAACACTTGTCCCTGCTTAGCTATGAACAACTTTAATACAGAATGTATCTCAACTATACGCACAGTATACTATATAATACAATTACTATATACAACCATCCATAGCATAATTTCAATTTATCTAATTCAGGCCTGGAGATTTAATCCCTATGGAAGGTTTCTTACTCTCGTGGGATATCACCTTTCCTGACAAGGATGGTGGTGTCACTCAGCTTGCAGAAGAGGCTTGTCACCATGAAACAATTTCAGGTTCTGTGGTGATTGTAGGAGTTGATTCCCAAACTGCAGGAAGTGGTAGCCACCTTTCTTCTTCTTCCCTTTTCTTCTTCTAGTTTGTCCATTTTGTCTAGTTTTGGAAGGTGCATTTAGTTCACTGGAGTATTCCCTTAATAATCCTTTTATTACTCCCTTTATGATCTGATCTCTCCTTGTGTTTCCCTCATCCACAACATCATGTGAGGAATCCCCTAGTTTCCTACTTACATTGATTCCTGTTTTTTTGGCCTTCCATCCATCCAGCTGGGCTTTGGCCTTTGCCTCTACTTTTAAAAGCAGTTTTTTGTCTCATCTTTGATGGTCATGCAAGAACCTTAATGAACGCAGAGTAGATTCTGGGTCCAGAAGTTCCTTGAACTCTCTTCCAACTTAAAACCATGCCACATTGCACAAGTGAATGCCCGATTAGCATATCAGAGGACTTCTCAGATATGTTGCCAACAAAAATTGTTATGGTTGGACCACTGCTTTTGTCACTTTCATGCTTCCTCTAAGCAGCATGATCCTTCCTTGGTTCAGTATGCTTTCCAGCCAAAGGCACAGGTTAGCACCAACACCTGTTTGTCCGTTGTTGGGCAAGGGCGTATGGTGTTCGACATGGAGACAATTGTGGTGTCATCCACTACCTTTCTTAATTTGCTTTCAGTTAACTTTATTTGGGGGGGAATGGGCATGTAAATGCTGGATGGATCTCCAATCAGGTTGTAGTTGCCTTAGCCAATAATGCCATAATGCCAGTCCTCCTGTTTTTACCACATACAAGCTTAATCTGGCTTGTTGGTTGTTGTATTTCAGTGTTGCAAATGTCATTCCCACAGGAGTTACCTTTTCTCCAGTGTAAGTTCTTAGTTGGAAATCTGCAGGCTTCAGTTTAGTATCTTTGAAATCTCATTCAAACTCGTTTTCTGGAATGACTGAAACAGCTGAACCAGTATTCAATTCCAATTTAATTAATTTGCTGTTCACTTTGGTGTAAGCCATATTGCTTGTCTATTGTTAATTTTCACGCTGCAAATCGCAAGGTTCCACAGTCCTCTGTCACTTCCATCATTATCAGATTTTTCATTAACAGCATGCAAATTAAAGCTCTTTTTGAAACTGCAACATGACTCTTTCATTTGCAGTCCAGTTATGTTTGTCTGCCTGACATGCTCGTGGTACGTGTCCTACTTTGTTGCCCTTTCTGCAAGACTCACCTTTGGTTTGGAGTATGTTACTGCCACAACGGTAACACGAATTGCTCAGCCGGGCTGGTTTCTGTTTTGACATTGCAATTTTGTTCACACTCACTTTCCTGCCTGACTATAACCCAATTGTGTCTTTGTCTGCTGTCTCCATTGATACCATAATTTCAACTGCTCTTTTAAATGTAAGTTGTGCTTCAGTTAGGAGCCTTTTTTGAATGCTTTCTTGTAAGTTTCCACATACTAAATGATCCCTCAGTGCACCATTAAGCCCATTACCGAATTAACAATGTTCTGACAGTCTCTTCAGTTCAGTCACGTATGTTGAAATGGATTCCTTTTGATTCCACTTATGAAACCTAAAGCATTATACAATCAACAATGGTTTCAGTTCCAAGTTGTTCCTGCATTATTTTCACAATAGCAGGAAAGCTTATTTCTGCTAGTTTGGTTGGAGCAGTTAAACTTCAAAGTAAACTGTATGCCTTTAAACCCAATGCACTCAGTAAAATTGGTACTTGCTTCTCATTGGCTATTCCATTTGCTTCAAAATAATCTTCAATTAGCTCAGTATGCACCAGCCATTTACCTGCTGAGCAATCAAACATATCAATCTTCTGATATCACTTTTTTATGATTATTATCACTTGGTACTCACTCTTTATGAACCCATGAATTCTTCTGTTTACTGCATGTTTTTAACTTGAACGTCTGCACGCGATGGGCTATAGTTTTTTAATTGGCATTCCTTGCTGCATTCTTTTTTAGTTTGAATGTCTCGCTGTGCTTCTACAGGTCAGTAACCATCTTTGGTTTGTTTTAAAAATACCTCGCTGCCAATGCTATATTTCGTAACTTCAAAACATTAAATAATTCATAAGAAGACACTGGAGTCTGAAATGTTAGTTAACTTCATGTTTTCTTTAATGAGTGTGCACATATCAAATGATAGTGTGATGACGTATGCAATTCACATATTTATACATATAACCTGTAATGAATAATTCAAATGAACAAGAATGGTAATCAAACAATATATACAAGATTACGCAGATATTACTGAAATATTAAATACAGTTTAAAAAAGCAATTACTATTCATCAGGCACCTTTAGGATGGTGATATCACCTCTACATTTGTGTTAGGAACTTTCTTGGGATAACACCAGCAGCCAGCAATACTGCAACATCATGCCAGCAGTCAATGTGGCTTCAGTCCAGTAGAACAGCTGCCTGAGAAGAAATGAACCACTGGAAGGTGTGAAGCATCAACCTGTTCCCACAAAAGAGCCGACATGCTGGAATCAAACAGTGTTGTAACGCCAGTGAGAGGCAGTCTGTAGAATGTCTTCTGGTTATTTCGCAGCTCCTGGATAGTCTGTGTGCAATTCAGGACCTGGACAAGACCGGCTCTGTAATATTCCTCTCAATCGGACAATCCATTATCTGATTGGTCGGACCTGGGAAAGTTAAGACTGGATAAACCAACACCAAGCGATACCTAGACTTCAAACATTACTTACAATTGGGTTTAACGTGTAGAAAACATTCTATGAGCTTACAGATGTGTAATCAGATGTTTGTATTCACTCACTCTCCTTCAAGTTATTATAAACTTAAGCCTGGTCAGAGAAATTCTTTGAATATCTTGATGGACACAGCCTTAACAAAATCGAGTCAATACATTTCACAAGAAATTCCTGAAGAGCGGAAGCTGTTCAAGTTGGGTGATATTTCATCACCAGGAAATACATAGCAAAGTGAAGGTGTGAAACCATAATTCCTACATTTGGGTCTTCAAGTACTCTTTTCGGCTGAACTATCCCAAATGACAGGAAGCAGTTTAAAATACAAGAGTGTTTTGTTGCTAGTGTAAAATAATGTTCAACCAGACTCTACCCATTGGTCTGCTGTTGTTCCCAGTGTCTAACTGCTATGGGGATTTAATGACATTTTATGAAGCAATTGATTCAATAGGTTTCATGATACAGAAGTGATTTTAGTTCAGTCATTTATCAGATGCATTCTTAATACAATTTCATGGTTTCCATTCCAAGACGGATTACTATCATCCCCTTGGGCTCAGAAAGTTGAAGTGATTGCTGTTACAATGGAGATTGAGAGATAAATCTTGCACCACAGTTTGGGTGCTGCTTTTGTCACCAGAGACAGCAAAATGGAATTCCAGATCATATAGACCACATGTAGAGGTCAAGCGAAAGCAAGTCCGAAATTGAAGAATAACTGGCATGAATCAAACCCTTCTTTGAAGTAAAATACTTTTATTATAAATTATAAATATTTGTAACGGAAGCTGCCTTTATAAACCTTTCACAATGTAATTACCTCTTCCTACCATTAGCTATGGCAAGACAAATTTTCCGAAGGATTTTCCATTACAAATTTGACATGGGAATTTATAATTCAAAAGGTTAATGGAATGCACAAAGGTATAAGATAATGAACTTTATAGGTGTTATCCTCTGTACAAAGCAATACCCCTATTTCAATAATATATGTTAATAGTTATTACATGCAGCATCTCATTGTCTGTTATTTGTGTGGGCATCTGTGATCAATTTTTAATTAGAAATATTTGCCTTTATGCTTTCAAAGTGAACATGCTGATATCTATCTGACACAGGGCATGAAGGTCCTGTGGAGTGTGCAGATGTTTTCATTCAAAATGCCAGTCCTTCCGCTGGTCTGTAAAATAGAAAAAAAGCCATTAGTGCCAAGTTTAGAAACAAATAAAAGAAACTCTGGTCTGTGCCCCGCAGAGATCTATTTTAGTGGAAAGGCCTGTAGTGTGTGAGAGGTGTAACAGACCTGCCACCTGGTAGATACACTCTTCTGTTCCACACAGGAGGGTTTACACTGTACCATCATGTTGCTGAATTACAGAGGGAAGATGAAGCTGATACTCAGTGACATCAGCATTTGACTCAGTGTGATTTCAAGAAGCCTGAATAAATACGAATCGAGGGGCATTATTTGGAAAACACCTCAAGGCTGGAATCATATCATACTTTCAGAATGATGGTTGCGACCGTGGAAAGCTGATTTTCCAGCACCAGCATCTTCTCCCAATTATGTTCTAGGCCCAACAATCTTCCACTGCTTTATGGATCATTTGTCTTCCATCACTAGTTCAATAGAGGTGACAGGTACCAATGATTATGATATTCTTTTGCATGGACAACACTTCAACAGATGAAGCAGACTATGCCTGCAAATGGCAAGACCTCACACCATGCAGGCGTAGGCTAGATAGATAACACATGTGCCAGACAGTAATCATCGCTCACCGGAAGGTGGCTAACTACTTTCCACGACACCAATCCTCAATGAGGAGTCAGTGGTAAAAAGCGTGAGCAGTTTCAGATTCGTTGGTGTCAAGATCTCAAGGGTCTATCCTGCACCAGCCACGTTGACCAATCACAGTGAAGGCATGTCAGTGGCTGCAGTTGATGAGGAGCTTTGGAATGTCATCAAAGTCTCCAGACAATATCTACAGATGGAGCATGGAGAGCATTCTGATTAGTTGCATCATAGTCTGATATGGAGGCTCTAATGTACAGGATCGAAAGACCATATGACCATAAGGCATAGGGGGCAGAATAAGGCCATTTGGGCCACCGAGTCTGCTCTGCCATTCAATCATGGCTGATCGTTTTTTCCCCTCCTCCCTACTCCTCAGCCTTCTCCCTGTAACTTTTGATGCCATGTCCAATCAAGAACCTATCAAGCTCTGCCTTAATTACACCCAATGACCTGGACCACAGCAGCCTGTGGTACCAAATTCCACAAATTCACCATCCTCTGGCTAAAAAAAATTCTTCGCATCTCTGTTTTAAATGGATGCCTTTCTATCCTGAGGCTGTGCCCTCTTGACCTAGACTCCCCCACCATGGGAAACATTCTTTCCACATCTACTTTGTCTAGGCCTTTCAACATCTGAAAGGTTTCAATGAGATTCAGCCCTCATTCTTCAAAGTTCCAGCATCACATGCCTGCTCTTGTAGTATTCTAGATCTCTTGAAACAAATGGTAACATTGCATTTGCCTTTCGCGCCATTGACTCTACTTGCAAATTAACCTTTAGGGGTTCTGCACAAGGACTCCCAAGACTCTTTGCATCTCAGACTTTTGGATTTTCTGCCTCTTTAGGAAATAGTCTGCACATTTATTTCTACTACCAAAGTGCATGACAATGCACTTTCCAACATTGTATTTCATTTGCCACTCTCCTGCCCATTCTCCCTATCTGTCTGTCCATCTACAGCCTACCTGCCTCCTCAACACTACCTGCCCCTCCACCAATCTTCGTATCATCTGCAAACTTGGCAACAAAGCCATCATCTAAATCATTGATGTACAGCTTAAAAAGAAGAAGTTCCAGCAACGACCCCTGTGGAACACCACTAGTCACTGGCAGCCAAGCAGGAAAGGAACCTTTTATT
Source organism: Hypanus sabinus (assembly GCF_030144855.1). Lineage (NCBI taxonomy): Eukaryota > Metazoa > Chordata > Chondrichthyes > Myliobatiformes > Dasyatidae > Hypanus > Hypanus sabinus. The sequence goes on along the minus strand of NC_082732.1, from coordinate 7,093,752 downwards.
TCCCACTCACTGTCACCTACCAATCAGCCAGTGCTCTAACCATGCCAATGACTTTCCTGTAATGCCCATGGGCTCTTAATTTGGTAAGCAGCCTCTTATGTGGCACCTTGTCAAAAGCCCTCTGAAAATCCAAATATACAACATCCACTGCATCCTACATGTAATCTCCTAAAGAATTCCAACGGGTTCATCAGGCACGATTTTCCCTGAAGGAAACCATGCTGACTTTGTACTATCTTGTCCTGTGTCACCAAGTACTCCATAACCTCATCCTTAGCAATTGATTCCATCATCGTCCCAACCACTGAGGTCAGGCTAACAGTTCTATAGTTTCCTTTCTGCAGCCATCCTCCTTTCTTAAAGAGTGGAGTGACATTTCCAATCTCCAGCCTTCTGGCACCACGCCACAGTCCAATGATTTTTGAAAGATCACTGCTAATACCTCCACTATCATGTCTTAGAATCCTAGGGGCAGCTCATCTGGCCTGGGTTACTTATGTACCCTTCCGTCTTTCAACTTTTTGAGCACCTTCTCCCTTGTAATAGTGATTACACTCATATCTCCTCCCTCACACCTTTGAACATCTAACAGACTGCTAGTGTCTTCCCCAGAGAAGACTGAAGCAAAATACTCATTTAGTTCATCTGCCATTTCCTTGTCCTCCATTATTGTTTCTCCGGCCTCATTTCTATATTCACTGTCATCTGTTCTTTATTTCTTACGTACTTGAAAAAGCTTTTATTGTCCAATTTGATATTGTTTGCTAGCTTGCTTTCATATGTCATCTCTTCCCTGCTAAAGATTCTTTTAGTTGCTCTCTGAAGGGTTTTAAAAGCCTTCCTATCCTCTATCTGCCTACTAATTTTTGCTTTGTCGTATGCCCTCTCTTTTACTTTTGTATTATCTTAGACTTCCCTTGTCAGCCGCAGTTGTACTATTTTGCCATTTGAGTATCTCTTTGCTTTTGGAAGACGTCTATCCTGAAGGGGGCTGTTGTAGACTTAGCAAACTCCATCGCAGGCACAAACCTCCCCCCATCCCACCATTGAGGATCCCACCAAAGTGGTGCCTCAGGAAGGCAGCATACATCAGTAAGGACACTCACCTTTAGGACCTTTTATTCTGATTACTACGATCAGAGAGCAGGCATAGGAGCCTGAAACCACCCTCAATGTTTTAAGAATAACTTTTCCCTTTTGCTATCAGACCTCTGGACGATTCATGAACTCATCCACATTACCTTTATTTATATTTATATAAATACTTACAATATACTTTTATTCATATTGTAACAATTACTGGTTATACCTGCCCTTTCGGCAGCTGCTACGAAACAGCAGATTTCAGTGACAATAAATCTGGTTCTGATTCTGATTTCATTCTATTATCAGTGACAAGTCATCACCATTAATACACCGGAGGTCACTTCCACCAGAACTCCAATGGATAGGCCACATAAAGTCTGCGGCTGCAGGTACATGTCCGAAACTGGGCATCCATCAGTAAGTGACCCATTCCCTGAGGCCACTCAGCCTTTCCACCATTTACAACGAAACATCTCTCTGATGGCCTGGATGGATACAGATCATCACGACTCAGCCAATTTGATGGCATCCTCCTACTCAGTGTTAGAAAAGAACAGGTAATATTCAGTCTGATCAGAGGGCAGCATGCACTGGAGATCTGCATTGTCTCTTACTTTGATGTGAATTCCAAGTACAATTTTTATAATAAGTTGACTATGATTGCCTGACCATTAAACACTAATGCACATATTTTTGTGATTTTCTATGGCATGGGCCCCAGATACAGTGGACAGAATTAGCGGGAGTTCTCTCACCACCTGAGTTGGTGTCAGTGAAATAGACAGTGAGTGACTTTCAAGAAAGGTTTGCAGTTCCTGCTCCTGCTTTCCTCCAATCTTCATGATGGCTCTTGCCCCCAAATGTGATGGACACTAATCTTTTCAGCTGTTCTCCAAAGACATTTCAGTGGCTTCCCAACTTCCTGCCACCACCTCACTACACACTGCCTTGCTTTTTCTAGCTTCCTAATTTTTCGACAATCATCCTTTCTACCTATTTCCTCATTTATCTCCTACCAAGAGGCTCCTCTCCTCATGTTCTTTTCCCCAGCCAGCTTTCTGAATTTCATCACCCCCAACTTCCTGCAGTCTACGTCCTCCCTGGGCCATGGTTGGACATGGTGGAATTGCAGGAACCCTTAGAGCAAGCCATCAAGCCATTCTTTCCGGCACGTAAGACTCCTTGACTATCTAGACCATTAGAAAATTGGACCCTCACTACTTTGGCAGCCTCTGATGCAGTTCATCCTGCTTGGTGAATTAATTAGCTACTGCGAACCACCCTTGGTGAAGGTGGGGAATGGCAGAATCAGGCTGGAGCTGATGGGCATGTAAGGGAGAACATGGTCGAGGGAACTTACTCTAAAGTAAAATGGGGAATGGAATTGATGGGTTTGCAGTGAGAGCTGGTGTAGACACAATGGATCAAATAGCCTCTGGCATCCTATGATAAAATAATATGAGAGTATCTTCTTCATGTGAAAATATTGTGGTGAAGAATGTCCAGCCATTGATTGGTTGGTAAAAGTATACAGAACAGTCAAATTGCCCAAACTGGGAATGCAGGGTAATGTGGCCATTGACAAGTCACGTTAAGAAGGAAATTTGATGCATCATGGCAGGATACAATTTCACTGAGACAGTGGGGAGGATGTGTCAGCACACTGGCCTTGGACAGAGTCAAGGTCTGAGGAAATGATAAGAAAGTGTGCTGACAGAAGCACAAACATCCAAATCAACCGGAGGAATTGAGACAAATTCCTTAGATCCTGAAGTGAAAAACAACCCAAATATGTTACAATGTTGAAGGAAATCTTATATAAAACAGTTCATTCCACAGGAATATTCAGAAGAATGAGGTCTAACAGTGGAGCAAGTTGAGGTAAGAAAGGAAAATTCATTCTCTGGATTTAATAAATTCCTTGTTCTGAGATGTGCTTGTTTTGAGAAGTTAAGTGTAAAGCCATCATGTTCTTTGTGGTAAAATCTACTGTACCTATTTTAAAAATTAAATCTTTATGATTAGAAAAATAATTAAATTGTCCTATGGTAAAGTACTGACGATGCTAAAATTTGAAATAAATTTCAGGAATGCTGGATTTACTCAGTGGGTCAGACAGCATCTATGGAGAGTGAAAGGTAATCAATCTGTTTTTCTCAACATTAATTGACCTGTTGAGCATTTTCAGAATTCTCTCTATTTTAACTAAATTACCTAGCTTGATTTGAGAACATTTGTTGTCACTACTGCTGCTGATACTTTCTTTGATCTGACAAACTTTGGTTTTCTGGAATGATTTTTTCAATTACTTGCCCCATGAGCAAGCTTCATTAAAACATTCAATGAACTATGATTTTAATGGGCTCTGTGCCAATATCTCAAGACTATACTCAATCCCAGGCATCAATGGACATATACTGTCCATAACCTTCTCTTTGAGATCCTTACTAAATGTTTTTACCATGTACAATTACTAAAAATGTTTTCTGTGTGAAAACAAACTTACACAGTCCTGAGTATCCATGCAGCTAACCACAAAGTTTACATCAATTCTATCACCACTCAATGGTTAACCATATAAACAATGTGTGAAATTCATAGACCCAAAATTAAGAGCATAAAACCAAACTCTTTGGCCTAATTCATCATGCCTAATAAAAATAACAGAGAGAAGGACATTTCAGATGTCTTGGAATTTTAGTGATCTCATTTTGCTGTATTTGGTCCGCATCTCTCTGAATCTTTCCTATCTATGAACTTGTCCAAATTTCTTTCAAACATTGGAACAGTGCCAGCCCCCACCAGTTCCTCTAGCAGCATTAAAAAATTGTCCCTTGGGCCCCCTTTAAATCATTCCCCCCCAAATTTATACCTGCTCCCTCTAGATCAGGGTTTCCCAATCTTTTTAATGCCATGGACCCTTACCATTAACTGAAGGGTCCATAAACCATAGGTTGGGAACCCCTGCTCTAGATTTATGCTGTTATGATCTTATTACAAAACTCCAGGATTAACACTCACAGCCTATCCAATTTCTCCTAAGAGCTCAAGGCATCCAGCAAGTAACATTCCGGCACATCTTTTGCACATAAACTCCCATCAAGTCACATCCCATCTGTAGTTTGCCACCCCAAACTGCACACAGCGCACCAATTTGTTCAAGTGGATCATGACATCCTAGCTCCTAGCTCCTCATCCAATGAAGGCAAGCACGATCTATGCCTTTTTCACCAGGTTGTCTACCTACTGTATGTCTCCACTTTCAGGAAGCTGCTATATACTTCCACCCCAATGTATCACTGTTCAATAACAGTTCTCAGGGCTTTACCATTCAGCAAGTATGAACTGGTTACCAGTGTCTGCAGACTTTCTTGTGTACTTCTGTTACCAAAATGGATCACTTCTCACTTCTTTGAGTTAAATTTCATCTGTTAAAATATAGCAGAGCAAGTACCATATGAATGAAGTATTAATGGATAAACGAGGTCCTCAAGAAGGGTCTCTGCCCAAAATGTTGACAATAGACAATAGGTGCAAGAGTAGAGATGTTCAGCCCTTCGAGCCAGCACTGCCATTCAATGTGATCATGGCTGATCATCCACAATCAGTACCCCGTTCCTGCCTTCTCCCCATATCCCTTGACTCTACTATCTTTAAGAGCTCTATCTAACTATTTCTTGAAAGCATCCAGAGAACTGACCTCCACTGCCTTCTGAGGCAGAGCATTCCACAGATCCACAGCTCTCTGGGTGAAAAAGTTTTTCCTCAACTCAGTTCTAAATGGCCTAACCCTTATTCTTAAACTGTGGCCTCTGGTTCTGGACTCAACCAACATTGGGAACATGTTTCCTGCCTCTAGTGTGTCCAATCTCTTAATAATCTTATATGTTTCAATCATATCCCCTCACATCCTTCTAAATACTAGTGTATACAAGCCCAGTCGCTCCAATCTTTCAACACATGACAGTCCCACCATCCCGGGAATTAATGTCATGAACCTACACTGCACTCCCTCAATAGCAAGAATATCCTTCCTCAAATTTGGAGACCAAAACTGAACACAATACTCCAGGTGTGGTCTCACCAGGGCCCTGTACAACTGCAGAAGTACCTCTTTGCTCCTATACTCAACTCCCCTTGTTATGAAGGCCAACATGCCATTAGCTTTCTTCACTGCCTGTTGTACCTGCATGCTTACTTTCAGTGACTGATGAACAAGGACACATAGATATCATTGTACTTCCCCTTTTCCTAACTTGACACCATTCAGGTAGTAATCTGCCTTCCTGTTCTTGCCACCAAAGTAGATAACCTCACATTTATCCACATTAAACTGCAACTGCCATGCATCTGTAGAGATTTGCTCTTTTTCATAGATGCTGCCTGACCTGCTGAGTTCCACCAGCATTTTGTGTGTGTTACTTTGGATTTCCAGCATTTCCTTGTGTAAATGAGGTGAAGTGAACTGGATCACAAAGTAAAAGCTGCACCGTGAGCTACAAGCTTTAGCCTCCATCAGTTATTTCTTTGCTCACTTTCCCAGTTGATCTAGATTCTGTTGCGCTCTTGGACGACCTTCACAATTTTCTTTGGTGCCATTTGCAAACTTACTACCTACATTCCTAATGCTGTCTACCTTCTCTTTCAAACCATTAGCACAGATCTCAAGCAGTGAAGGACTCAGCAATGGTGCTCCAGCACCCCACTGGTCACAGACCTCCAGTCGGACAAACAACCCTCCACCAGCATCCTCTGCTTCAACCAAAAAGCCAACTTTGTATCCATTTGACAAGCTCACTCCGTATCAAAGTGACCTAACCTTCTGGACCAGCCTACCATGTGGGACCTTGTCAAGGGCTTTGCTAAAGTCCACCTCTTCAGAAAACTCAATCAAGTTCCAAAGATATGATCTCGCACTCACAAAACCATGTTAACTAGTCCTAATCAGTCCTTCCTTTCCAAAAGCAAATACGTCATGCCCCCCAGAATCCCTTCTAGTAAATTTCAAACCACTGGTGTCTGCCTTAGTGGCCTGTAGTTTCCTGACTTGTCCCTTCAGCCCTTCTTCAATAAAAGAACATTAGCCATTCCCTATTCTTTTGCTACTTCACTTATACAGAGGATATGGTTAAATCTCTGACATGCCTGCTGAGACCTCTGAATAGAAACAGGTTGGCAAAGTGACACAGCTGGTAAATCCGCTGTTACACCACAGCAAAGATCCAATTTCGATCCAGACCTCTGATATTGTTTGTGTGAAGTTTGCAACTTCTCCCTGTGATCATGTGGATTTCCCGTTTCCTCACACATCCAGAAAAGCACGTGTGTGGTAGGTGAGCTCGCCACCTGTGCTTAGGTGGGAAAATCTGGGTGAAGTTGAAGAGAATGAAGACAGACTTAAGAAAGGGATTAACATATAATTAATGTAAAAGGGGGCTTGATGAACAGTAAAGATTCAATGGGCCAAAGGACCTGCTTGAGTTCCATATTTTCTACAACTTTAATAAATACTCTTTTTACTACTGAATGGAATCCATTGAGTTCAATTAACAATTATTGATTTAGCATAAAGCTTATTTTTAATTGTGTAATGCCCTTCCTGTATTTTAGCTTTTCTTCATTCTCTTGTCCTTACTCATATCCTAAACCTTGCCGTGACGTCTAGGTACTTCTAGTGATCGTGCTCCGCATTTGTGCAAGGCTCCATGACCATTTTTCATCAAGGAAACATCACTGGTAATTAAATCACAAGCAGAGCCGGCGGTGAAAATCATTGGAGGCACACATCCATTTTTAATTCCACACAAAGCTCTGAAGTCAACGGGCTAGCTCACATTTCTCACAGATACTGTGGCATCTAACCAGCCCACTGACTTCAGCCATGCGATGGCTATCTGCAATGACAGGCCATCTCTGGCTGAGATAGCGTGCTTTGTGTGCCCGATCAGGCAATGATAATTCAGCACAGCCCCAGGTTCCCGCATCGCCTGCCAAATAAATGTCCTTTAAACAGATGCAGTCATGAGCACACATGGCCAGACCACTGCTCTCCTCCACCGCCAGCCTCTGGAGGGCACGGCACATTACCACGGTGGCTCATCAGTGCCATTTAGTGCATGATTCAAAGTGACGTTTTGATTTTTGTTGGCCTTTGCAGCCAACACATAACACGGCACCTTGCATCTGAACGTCTGTGATCAGAAGTAGTAAGATGAAAGCATCCACGCTCCATTAAACGGCATTACTTTCCAGCCAATTGGGCTGCTACAGGAAGAGTGAGCCTGTCTACCACCAGCTAAGAAACAGAACGGTTCACTCTCCATGACATCCTTCCCTGTGTTGGAGCTGACAACTGTAAAACCTGAACGAAAACACCAGCAAGGGTTATCTCCAATTTGAAGAGAAATGCTAAGGTAACATTGTTCAAGAATTTAATAATGGAAAGAGAAGTTAGGACAGGTACATGGATAAGGAGGGCTATGGTCCAGGTTCAGGTAGATGGGATTAGGCAGAAGATCAGGTTGTACAGACTACATGGGCCAAAGGTCCCATGTCTATGCTGCCATGCTTTGTAAGTCTATGACTAAACTTCTTGCGCCTTCAACAATTTGTCCAGTCCAGAGCTGGCAAGTTCCCAAACAGCAAGAAGCAATAGAACATTACAGCACAGTACAGGCCTATCAGGTCAAACTTTTAACCCACTCTAAAATCAATCTGACCTTCGCCCTCACATAGCCATCCATTTTCCTATCACTCATGTGCCTCCCTAACAGTTTCTTAAATGCCCCTAATGTATCTGCCTCTACCACCACCCCTGGAGGTGCATTGCTTGCACCTAATACTTTGTGTTAAAAAATCTACCTCTGACATCCACCCCTATACTTTCCTCCAATCACTTTGAAATTATGCCACCTGGGATTAGCCATTTCCACCTTGGGGAAAAGACAGGCTACACACTCAATCTATGACTCCATCTTGTACAGCTCTAACAAGTTTCATCTTATCCTTCTTCACTGTAAAGGAAAAAGCCTAGCTCGCTCTATCTGTCTTCATGGGACATGCAGTTGAGTCTGGTAAATCTCCTCTGTAGCCTCCCTAAAGCAAAGTTTTCTATGTTTCTATGTTAAAGTGATGGCATGTTTGTAGGCAATGGCCACTCAGGGGCCAAGAAAGATGTTTTTGTTTTCTTTAACAGCTTTTTAACAATTGCAGGACAATGCTGGACATTAAGAACTTTGGGTATTGCAGGCCTACCCTGTCACTAGGCCGCTTATTGGAGGAGGAGCTGGAGTTGGTGTGGACCATGTTACTACCTGCTACAGGAAGGCATCAGAGTTGGTGCACAAAGGCGATGTGCAGCCTAACAGTGAATGATTCTGTTGGACATTTCTCTTCCAATCACAAGACCCTGTTGGAAATTGATTGTGTAAGATGCTGCAAATCCATTTCACTTGTTTCTTGAGAAGATAGGCGGTGAGGGAGCTGTGTGGCCTCCATAGTAGCAAGGGCTAGGCCTCAAGCCAGGGGCTTGCCTGTTGCAGCAGTGCAGGAGATGAAATGCAGGAGGCAGTGTAGCACAGTGTCCATGCTGAGTTGGGGCTGGATCCTCCCATTCGTGCTGCCCTCCAGTGTTTGATTGGTGGAATGACAAGTTGGATTACATGCATCTGTTTGTCTACGAATTTCTAAGAATCGCTTACTCTTGCCAATAACACCCATGTACCATCAATTTTCAGGACATGTCAATCAGGGTTTGGGATGTTTATATTTTGTTGTGTGTGACTGTATGTTTAATTGGTATCTTGTATGCGCTATGTGTGCCTCGTGTTGTGTATGATGATTGGTACTGCGTTTTGCACCTTGGGCCCAGAGGAAAGCTGTTTCATTTGGCCGTATTCATGGGTGTTCATGTATGGTTGAATGATAATTGAAATTGAACTTGAACTTGATATGGAGATGGAAATGAGAGAGAAATGGGTTTGGACCATTTGGGATGGATTTAGTGCTTTGAGAGAAAGCACCAAATTCAGGAGACTGTGAGGTCACATGATAAATTAATATGAGGTCATAAAAGGCTCAGATAGGGTGGATGTTAGAATCTGTTTCCCACAGTCGAGGCATCTAAACCTAGCAGATGTAGAATTCAGATCAGAGGGAGCAAGTTTGAAGGGCAACTGAGGGGTAATTTTTTTACAGAAGGAGTAGTTGGTACTAGGAAAAGGCGACCAGAAGAGGTGGTTGAGGCAGGGACAGTAACAACAGTGAAAAGGCTTGAATAAACAGGATATAGAAGGTTTTGAAACTAATGCAGCAAGTAGGATTAGTATCGATAGATTTTACGGTTGGTGAAGGGCTGGTGGTTTCCATGTGATGACTCCATGTTGACGGATATTATACCAACATGTCTATTGAGACAAATATTCAGTTCATGGCCCCTGTGCACATAGAACATAGAATCTAGAACAGTACAACACAGAAACAGGCCCCTCGGCCCACAATGCCTATGCTAACCATGATGCCATATACAGTGGATTATGGTAAATTGGGATACATCATAACCAGTATATCTTGGCCCAATTAACTGGCTCCCCAATTAACCAAAATTTCATGGAAATAGATAAAAGATATAAAAAAGACAAACTACCATTTAACTGAGTAACAATTTACGTATTTAAATGAAATACAGAACAAATTAGAACACTAACAAAGCCTCCGTTGTATGAGAAGACTGCTTATAGTTATCGATGGAGGAATTCATCTGTTGTGCTTCTTTGTGCAGACACGAAGTGTAGTTAATGGACTGCCTTCATCCTCCAAATCTCCATTTTCATCAAAACATTCAAGATACTTACAAATTCTTCATAATACTTCACTTGTTGAATTTGAAAAATCATTTCATTTTAACTTCAGTCCATTTTTGGCAACTGCAGGATTGAAACCACGGTGACCAAAACGATTCCAAATTTTATTACTACTTATTTCTCATCTAGTATCAGTGACAAAAATCATTGCTTTCTGAACACAAAGACAAGTGACTGATGCTAGTTAGAAACTAGTCCAGCAACAGCCTCCTATCCCAAATAAGAAGCAGAGTGTCCCAACTAAGTGAAAGGAATCCTGTCTATTTTCACTATTTAGTTTTTGTGTTCCAGATAAACAGATCCCTTAATTAACCAATGGCCTAATTAACTGGAATCCTCTGTATCACTAATCCCATTTGCCACCATGTGGTTCCCATCACTCAATTCTCTCTCCATTGTGCTTCCTTGCCAGGACACATTGCTGGGGACATAGTTTCCTGGAGTATGCTCTTCTCTCAAGTTTCATCTGGACGACAAGAACAAATCACTCTATCTGGTCAAAGACTTAATGCCCAGATAAGTGAATCTGCGGAGTGACTGGGGTGGTCCATACAATGTAGACTGGACACTCCAGTACCTCGAGGCTATGTCCCACCTACCCATCTTCAGCTCAAATTCACTGACTGGTCGCTGTCTGCTCCTACCCACGTCTGATAAGTCAATAGTAATGAGCTGATCCGCAGAGAGCAGCTTGCAATGAATTGCCTTGTGCTGGCAGCATATTCAGTATGTCTCTTTTCTACTAAGACACATGGGTATGTCCCGAAGGTCTTGCTGACAAAACCTCTAAGATGTGTTCCCCAAAATCTGCTTATCCACAGCTCACCAGGTTAATGGTCTGTTCTCTGCCCTCAGTCACGTTGTCAGTTCCCCTGTCTGCTCTCTATCCATATTTTGGCGGCATCATATGACCCCCAGCCTGCTGCTGATCCATTCTCAGGCCCAATGGGTGCTCCGTCCACTCCTGACCCACTGTCAGGACCCAGTTTGCTGAATGTCCAGATCTCAGATCCTCCATTCCTTCCCTGCTTTTGGATCATTCATGATTTCATTGCCTGTCTCCTGTCTACTGTTGTTCCACTAGTAAGATAACAATGCCCGACCACTTCTGTGACACACCAGTCTGCTCGTCATCCAGTCACTGAAACTAAGTCCTGACAAAGGGTCTCGGCCTGAAACATTGACTGCTCATTTCCACAGATGCTACCCAACCTGCTGAGTTCCTCCAGCGTGTTGTACGTGTTGCTTTGACTCCAGCATCTGCAGTGTACTTTGTGTTTACAAGCTCTATGTTACCTCGTTCCTATTTTAGACAGAATCGGGGTGGGGGGGGGGGTGTTGAGGATGAGAGGGTGGTGTTGGAAGTGGGTGACAACTGGAAGCACGTGAAACCAAAAAACAAGAGATGCCACTGAAAGTTGAAAGCAGATGGGAAACATGAGGTGAACAATTGAGAGGTAATTGGAGATACATCAAAGATCTGTGCAGGAACATGAACAGAACAGAATTCATTGATGCTGAATTGATACTGAGGGGATAAAACTGCCATAGTGTGGTCCCAAAAAATACATTTGTACCAGAAAAGGCCATCCTTAAGGAGAATCTACTCGAATAGGGCAGTAAAAGATTCCAAGATGGCAGCGCAACACAGCTTGCAGCGGACACTCCGGAGCTGATTATCTGTTATTTGTGAAGTGGGGTGCCGTGCGCAATCATAATCAATTGAAAACAGACGTGGGAGCATGGAGGAACATCGGGAATATCTCCAGGAAGACCTTCTTCGTTGCTGCTGCTGCTGTGAGGTCCGGAACTTTGCTGGGAAGAACAGGCCCCCAGTCCTCGGGGTTGCATTGCCAACGGCCGTAGGCGGGGGCATCTTAATACTCTCAGCAGAGGATGGTGCTCGGAGAAGCTGTGCCGGAGGGGATGGTCGCCAGCTCGGAGGTTTGACGGACTCAGAGTCCGCTGCGGTCAGGTTGCTTTCGTTGTGTGCTGCGTCTGCGAGGCTGGGTTCGATGGAGCTTTCGTTGTGTGCTGCGTCTGTGAGGCTGAGTTGGGCAGTGCTGTGGAAGTTCATAGTGGGGGCATTCTCTTCAGCCGCCAGCGTGGGATGGTGAGTCTGTCAGGGCCCTGGGACTTGTGGAAACTATGTGGTGATTTCTTTTGAACCTATAGTCCTTTAATATCTTTGGACTATTTTTACTGTGCCCATGGTCTGTTTCTTAATCAATTATGCTACTGTTTGCTCTGTTGTAACTATATGTTGTAACAATGTGGTTTTGTGCAGGTCTTGTAGCTTTAGTTTTTGGTCTTGTTTGACTGGTGGGTTTGGAGCTCCTTTCCGGGGAACGCACTAAGACGGTAGCGCGATATTAATACGCAGCAGCCTGTCCGGACTCTGGATTGGGGATTGCCAAACGTTATGTGGATTTTCTGGTGTAGTCTGTTTTGTCATGAGCTTTCGTGATATTATTCTGGAGGAACGTTGTCTCATTTTTTAACTACATTGCATTTGTGGTTTCTAAATGACAATAAACTGAATCTGAGTCTGAAGAAATGCCCTGTGCCGGAGTTCCCCCCTCTGTTATTTTATGTGCATCTACATCTACCCTATCACGCCTAATCGCTTCCTACCAAATATTAAGTGGAGAGATTGTTCCAGAAATATGAACAATAGTCATTAGAAATGCAGCTATGTGCATATGCCTGTTGGCTCTTTCCCTGCTGGCTGATTGCAGCTTAATCACATTCCTCATCTTTTCCCTTTCATTCTCTGGTGGCTAAAACTCTCTCTCTCCAGGGCCACCAGCAAGGCAAGTGCATCAGGCTCACAGGCCCTCTCATTGATGTACAGTAAGGGGGTGGGTGGTCTCTATTTGAGTGACTCTAGGACCTCTCCCCAGTGGCACCTTCTTCTGAGTTGTTCAGTCAATCGCTGGCCCGACTGCAGAAAGGGCCCTGCTCATCTCGGCCATAATAGAGAGGCTTTCGATTTGCGTTAGGGAGCATACATAAAGAAGAGTGTGCTTTGTTGTAAATTATTTGGCTATTTCCTTTTCCAAGGGTAAATGGGACAATCCATCAGCATTTCGATGATTAGTTGTCCTCTTGAATTTGATCTTGTAATTGTGTCCTCTAAGAAACATAGCCCAGCCCTGCAATCATGATGCTGAAGTTGGTGGAACATCTTCTGTGGATTGAAAATGGATGCTAATAGTTGATGATCAGAAATGATGGTCGAAGAAAATGTAGAAATGACAGATAAGTTAAGCAATCTTCAGTGCTGCTGTTCAGAATGGAAGACAGTGCAAATATCCCAAATATGGGCTTGCTTCATGGATAAATCTTATGACAGTTCTGTTCTTAGGTTGCAAGATGCTGGAGAATTAATGAGATGAAAGGCAGAAAAGTTTCCAGGCCCTGATGGCCTGTAACCAAGGATTTTAAAGGCAGCAGCTATAGAGATAGTGAACCCTTGGATGAAGTTTTCCAGAACTCACTGAGATCTAGGAAGATGTTAGTAGTAAAAACAGCAAATATGAGCCCACTGTTCATGAAGAAAAAAGAATGAAAGCAATAAACCATAAGATTTTTAGCTTTGTGTCAACTTTGGCAAGATGCTGGTGTCTATTGAAAAGGAAGAAATAACTAGTAATCTAGAAAGCTTAATGTAATACAATCAAGTCAACAAGGGCTTATAAAAGGCAAATCACGTTTGACAAATTTAATAAGAGTTCTTGAAATACACAAAGTGCAGAGATGATGGAGCAAAAACTGTCTATGTATTGTGTTTGTGTTTCCAAAAAGCATTTGATAAGGTGCCACATGAAGAGCTGATGCACAAGGCATTGAGGTGAGTACGTTAGCATGGATGAAAGACAGGGTATTGAACAAAGGACAGGAATTGAAGTAAATACTGAAGATGGCACCAGTGAGCAACACAATCAATGACGACGTCCTGCTGAGAGTTCACAAAACTACTTCTTTCACTTCTTCTTTCCAATATGATTCTACTATTAAGCTGTATGTGATTGGAAGCTGTGATTTACATTTTGATGGTATGTTTTGGGACTGATCAAGCAACTTGGTGATTGCTGTCTCTAAGGAAGCTCGATGATGTTTACTGCAGAGTGTGAGACCTGGAGGCCTGGAAGACTTGAGCACAAGTCCATGATCGACTCCATTCCTTCTCTTCAATTAAGATGTGGAGGAAGGTTGAAGTCGACAAGGAAGAGAGCAGAGGACGGGTGGGTATTCGGTGCCATCTGCTTGCACTTGACGGGAATTCCTCTCCCTCTCACTTGCTAGTTGTTGTTAAGAGATCATTTATTATCAAACTATGCAACTCTGAAATTCTTCTTCTCCAGATAGACATGAAACCAAGAAAGGAAAGAGTGGCCACAATCACCAACCCCCAAATCCCTCCTCCCCACATGCAAAAAAAAACAAAAATGGAGCAGACACTTTGACCCCCAAATCTCCCTCATCCGCACACAAAAATATGAGAAAGATTAGGCAAAAATCACAGAATACAAAAAATTATAAAACTGAAAAAAATTCCACAGTCCAAGAGCACATACAAAATGCAGAAAACCTGGGCAAAGTTCTCCCTCTCCATATCAGAGTGATTTCACTAGCAATAAAAAGGCAGTCTCCCCTCTCCGTTGCAGAGTTATCCCCCAGTGGTAAAAATCAGGCTGTTTTTTGAGTGGTTTGACCTGGGAGATCGATGTGCACTTTGGCGAAGAATGGACCTGTGGCCTGCATGCTCCAGCGGCACAGCACTGAACTAAACTACTACTGCACTCCTGGTTTGATGTTTGATATCTTCGTTTTGTTCATTTGCTTTTTGCTGTTTCTGCATTCATTTTTTCTTTCCATGCGTTGGGTATTCAATGTTTTCTTGAACGGGTTTCATAGCATTTCTTTGTTTCATGGCTGCCTGTGGGAAGACAAATCTCACAGTTGTATTATGTATACATACTTTGATAATAAACGTACTTTGAATCATTTTTGTCTGTTGGGTAAATGAGACATCATACACTTTGTATGAGAAATCAGCTGGTGAAAGCAGAAGAAAGCAAATGAGTGAAGCACAATGGGGTCCAAATGTTCTTGTGCATGAATAACAATCAGTTCTAAAGTAGATGTACCAAGTATTAGAAACTAAAATGGCAGACTGTGCTTAATTACAAGGAAGTTAAAGTTTAGAATTGAGAAAGTATTATTAAATCTGTTGAAACACACACAAAATGCTGGAGGAACTCTGCAGATCAGGTCACTTATATTGAAAGAGTCAATGTTTTGGCCGAAACTTTCATCAGGTCTGGAAATGAAGGGGAATGAAGCCAGAATAAGAAGGTGGGGGTGTGGAAGGTTTACAATCTAGAAAGTGATAGGTGAGGGAGAAGGTAGGTGGGTGGAGGAGGGGTGATGAAGTGAGAAGCTGGATGGTGTCAGGTAGAAGACTGAAAAAAAAGGAATCTGATAGTTTGTCTCCAGAGATGGAATTATGAAAGGGGAGAGAAGTGCCAAAAACGGACTCAGTGAACTTAAGGGTAGGGTGGAAGTTAGAGGCAAAGTTGATGAAATTGACAAGCTCAGCATGGGTGCATGAAGCAGCAACAATGCAAGCATCAGTGCAGTGCAGGAAGTTGGGGAACATTACCAGTGAAGTTGGGAACATGGACTGTCTCAATTATTCAAAGAAATGTTAGGCCTAACTGGGGCCTATGTGGTTGTCCATGGCTGCACCTTGAATTTGGAGCAAGTGTAAAGAGCCAAAAGAGAAATTGTTCAGTGTGAAGGCCAGCTCTTCCAGAGGGAGGAAGGTGGTGGTGGAGGTGAACTGGTTGGGTTTGTTGCCTGGAAAAAAAAGTGGCAAGCTTTAAAGCCTCCTTGAAGGTGGTGGTGGGGTTGGGGTGGTAGAAGTGCTTTCGGCACTGAACATCCATAGTGAAAATGAGCTGTACTCATAAAATTATTGAAGTTTTTTGTTGAGGCCACATTTAGAATACTACATAGAGTGTTCATCCACATAGTTAAGAAAGAATTTTTGTTTGAGATCCAATAGGCCTAATTCCTGGGATGAAAGGATTATCCTATCAAAGTTGTCTAAAGAAGTTGGATCTGATTTCTTTGGACTTTAGAAGAATGAGGGGTGCCCTATCACAGCATATGAGATCCTAAGAGAGCAAGACATGGTAAATATTGAGTTGTTTCCACTGGGAGGAAAACAAGGGATAACATACAAAGGGGTGGTCATGGAGAACTAAGATGTGCAGTGTTTTCTTCTAGCAGAGGGTAGTTAAATGTCTGCAGCCCAGAAAGATATGGAGCTAGACCATTGGAGGTATTAAAAGATGAAGGAGATTTTGAGACATTCTTCAGAGACGACCAGAGACACAGTGTTTCAGCTGTCTACATGATACGCAAGCCAGGGCAGTAGGATATGGAGAGCAAGCTGTTTCCCTTGTAGCAGACTCACCCCTCTCCATGTAGCTCACAAATCCAAAGAGAAGGTTTAGAATAGTGGTGTTGCAGTGATTGCCAGTCAATGAAGAACTCATCATAGGACTGCTGAAGTGACTCCAGCTCTGTTATTTTCCTCAGGTTTGTTCCCAAAGCCTTCCCTATGAGTGGGTAGAGCTGCAAGGCAGATGAAGTTTGAGATCAGAGCTTTCCTTCTCCTAGATAAGTTTCCAACACCAGATGGTGAGCCCCATCTGCCCTAAAGGAGGGAGTAAATCTTTGAAAAGTTGGAGAACTACAAGGCACTGGCATAGAAGGGCAGTCTGAGGCACATCAGCCATTATCTTATTGAATGGTGGAACAGGCTTGAGGGTGGTGTAGCATACTCCTGCTTCTACTTTCTTGTGTTTTATATGAGTTAACTCCATATCCTAGCATTATAGTTCAAATTTAATTATCATTCAACCATGTATGAGTACCGCCGAATTAAAGAGTGTCCCTGCAGAGCCAAGAACCAAAACACATACAGCATGTTCAAGATAGCAACATAGAGTCATGCAAAATAAAAAGTATCCAGTCCAAATCCCTGAATGACATGTCCCACAAACTTATAGTGCAGTTCCTGGCAGTTCACCAACGAACACATGCTCATAATACAGCTTGTCATTCCACCGATTAAACACTGGAGGGCAGCACTGATGGGAGAGGGCAGGCCCTGTCCGAACATGGACACCATACTGCACTGCCTCCAGCGTCACTTCTCCTAGATTGCAGGAGCAGGCAAGCCCACAGCTTGAAGTCTAGTCCTCCAGCTTTGTCTTGCAATCGTAAAAAAACTGTTTAAAAATGACACGAACACCTCGGGATGGCCCCCAAGAGGCCATTGTGTCCAAGCCCTCCACCATCTTCCTGGAAGTCTTTATTCTTCTCTCCCACAACACTTGGTTAACAAAAACCTGTCAATTGTAGATTTAAAATTAATAATTTATTAAGTGACATTTGATGCCTGCAGAAGACAGACAACTTTCTACCATCTTTTGCTGGCATTTATACTCCACAGAGCCTCTTTGAAACATACCAAAATTTCATTCTCCTCCTTCATCAGCCAAGTATTGCCACATTATGAATTACTTCAAACTGATCCTTGTCCTGTACTGGTTCACATTATCACTGATCCGTGAGGAATGAAGTCTTTTTACTGGATGCCTTTTATTTGCGGATGTTTATTTTTTTGACAAATGCAAGTGGAGAGAGACATTGTCAATATATGTACCTAATTTCTTAATTTGAAAGACTTCTATCAGTTTATTTCTCAATATATTTTAAAAAGGAAAAAGACACAGGCTATTTTATCTCTCCTGATAGTTGCCGTCTCTCAGTTTGAAGATTACCTGATAAATGATTATTTTGTAAAATCATTTTGCATTCCTTCCATTACACATATATCATCTATTTAAGATGGAATCCAGAAATGTAGATATGGTCTAGCCAAATTCCATGTGTCTAGCACGTTCTCTGCTTTGAAGTTACATCTCTCTGAAAATTAACCTTAGTCTATGTGCACATTTTAACACATTGTGAACATGCTATCATTTGTAACGATGTCTGAATCAGTTTCTCCAGAGTGTTTTAGTTTTTTAACACCAAGTAGACATTACCTGTAAGAATGGATGTGTGCAAACTTCTCCAAGAGCGGTGACCAGGAGAGGAGTGAATTAATAATGTCATAAAATAGCACCCTTGAGCAAAGAAGGAAAGAAACTACAAAACCACAGTCACAAACACGAGGAAATCTGCAGATGCTGGAAATTCAAACAACATACACCAAAATGCTGGTGGAACACAGCAGGACAGGCAGCATCTATAAGGAGAAGCACCGTCGATGTTTCGGGCCGAGACCCTTCGTCAGGTCCGCAGTCATGGTGGCCTGCCATCATTGGGGGAGAAATGTGAAAGATTAACCCTTCCGTCAATACTAACTTACTTCATTCTTTCCCAGGTCAGATGAAGGGTCCTCATCCAAAATGTTGTACTGTATGTTTCCCTTTGCACACATTGTGTCTGACCTCCTCAATTCTTCTAGCATTTTCCATTTTCTGTTATCACATTAGATCAGAATTTTTTAATCTTACTTGTATAAGTCTGGCCTGCCTGCAAGTTCTGCAACCTTGCCATTTAAAACAGATTACACTGACCAGGAAGCCCATTGTGCTGCCTCAGTAAGCCATTTTGATAAAGATTCACTTTGCTCTCCACATCTCTCTCTCACTGACAAATGACACGTGGACTGGAGGGTTTGCTGCTGTGCTGTACTTTCTATAATCTTCCAATCTCTCTCTTTCCTAGTTGTGGTGAATGATTGCAGACCCAAAATATTGACTGTTCCTCTCTGCACAGATAATGTCTGAAGTTTTTTCCTGTATTTTCTCTTTTTATTTCAAATTTCCAACATTTGTATTTTTTTTAATAATTGCACTCAGTAAATCACAAAATTATTAAGCAGAATCCATGTTTTTATAAAAAGAGAGATCATATGCAGGAGGAAACCTAAACAGAGCTCTTTTGAGCACATAAGTAATCGGTGAGTAATGGGAACCTCTGGATGGTTTGGATGTGGATTTCTACAGTGCACTTGATAGATAATTATTATATAAAATAACAGCTGATTGAGCAGGAGGCAATGTACCAGAATTAGTTAAAAGGCAGAATACAGCAGGAGTAAACAGGTCTAACCAAGGTTAACTGACTGATGCTGGAGGAGAGACACAAATTTTGTGCTTGTGTTCAGCTATTTAAAATCTATATTAATGACTTAATGGAAACACATATGTTAACTGCATTTATCTCCATGGTAACCCAGGATTCATCCTATTAGAAATATTTTCTTTGCCTTATTCATTCCTCTTTCACCTGCTCTGTAAATTAAGACTAATCCGTTTTCTTTCTTGCCTAGTTCTGAGAAAACTCTTCAGCCTAAGCTATTAACATCACTTCTCGTTCCATAGGTACTGCCTGACTACTTCCAACATTCTCTATTTTCATATCTTACCTAGATGTGTTGTTAAATGGCTTTCTGCAACAGGATCGGCTGAGGAGGGAGAAAGACTGCAGATGCTGAAAACTGAGCAAAAGGAAAATGGTGGAGGAACTCATCGGGTCAGGCAGCATCTGTGGATGAAAATGGACAGACATATGTTTCAGGTTGAAACATTTAACATTTGTGGAAAGATATGGACAGGTTACATGCAAGGACATAAAACTTGTAATATGAAGTAAGTTAAGTTAACATTTATCCTGATAGGACTATTCTTCACACTGTTGAGAAACTGAGAAATAACGAGTGGTTGATTCCCAAGGAAGTTAAAAAGGCAGATAAGGAGGCAAAGGGACACAAATAAAAAATTCATATCAAATATTAGTCTCACTTGTGAGGTATTTGGAGAAGAAAAATGAGGAAGGCTTACTGAAAGCACTTAGGAAGACTTCATCTGGAACACTGCTTGCTGTTTTGGTGTCCAAGAAGGAATAATGGCTGTGGTGCCATGTGCAGTACAACCACAGAGTTCTACAGTACAGAGACAGGTCCTCCATGCTGACCATTTCCCCATCTACGTTCAATCCACTTGCCCATTTTAAGAGTCTGTCAGAATGCCTCGAAAATGTAATCATTGTATCTGATTCCTCCACATCTTCTAGAAATCAGCAATTCTTTGTGAAACAACTTACGGCTCAGATTCCCTTTACTTCTCCCCACTCTCACCCTTTAAAACCACGTCCACTTTTGCTGAATCTAACATGGCAGGAAGGCTCAGTTGAAAGGTTTCGGTAAATGGGTAATTTATTACCCAAGTTGATAATTGGTGGAGTTTCGAAGGTAAGATATGTCTTCATTGAGGTTTGTATTCTATCAGAAATGATAGACAAAATTGAAATCTTGAAACTATTTCCTTTATCCAGAACACGTAGAACTAGGGATTACAATTTTAGGATAAGTGATAAGATAATTAGGGCATAGATGACGTGAAGAATTGTTTACTCACAGAGCAGCCACTAAACCAAAGAACAGTGAAAATGATTGAGTTTGGTGAACACTAGCGCTGGTGGTCTCTGAAGTAGTAAAGGAATTAGTGGGATATTGTATTTGGAACAGTAAAAGGAACTTCACAACTAGATGCATTAAGAAAGCAAAGAGACTACAGATGCTAGAACCTGAGGCAAAAAAAAAGAACAGTGGAAAAACTCAGCAGGTCAGGCAGCATCTGTGGAAGGGGAAGTGAAAGGACTGTGTTTCCAGACGAGATCATTTATCTGTCTGGATGTTGCCTCACCTGGTGAGTTCTTCATCAGTTTCTTTTTCTTTGTTACAGGATCAGCAATGTTCTTGATAAAGTAGCCAGTCTGCTCTTTCCAAAGATACTGTCTGATCTTCTGAGTTTTCCCAGCAGATTCTGTTTCTAGTTTATATTTCCATTGCTTGCAGTTTTTTAAATTCTCATTTACCTGTGGGTCTATGTTTTCTCTGTTGTTTAGGGCATGTCTATCCTTCTTTATTTAAGGAGAAGACACTGTACAATATACTCCAGGTACAGTCACACCAAAGCACTATATAATTGCTATCATTACAGCAAGACGTTTTTGCCCCGTTCTCAAACTTTCCGGCAGTAAAGGTCAATATACCATTTGCCTCCTAATTGCCTGCTCCACCTGCATGCTAGCTTTCTGTGAATTATGTACAAAGGTGCCTGGGTCACTTTGAACAACACCGTTTCCCATTTTCACTATTATAAGAATCCATTTTCCCTGTGCTTGCAGACATAATTGGCTCTCTGCTAAGAAATGCCTTGACTCAAACAAATCTGACCTTTGTTTTCAAATTTTATCACACTTCCCAACCTGTGAAATCTCATCCAGCTCTGCATCCCTCTGAGATGTCCACATTCCTTCACTTCTAGCCTTTTGAGTAACCCCATATTTAATTGCTTCACAATGAATGGCTTTTAGTTGCCAAAGACACTAATCCCTGAAACTCAATCACCAAATCTTTCCACCTCTTGACTTCTATTTTCTCTTTTAAAGTCATCTTCTAAGCAGTTCTCAAATGTTTCATTTTAACCAAGTATTTGCCATCTGTCTGAATATTCCTAAGTGGCTTGGTGTCAATGTGTTTGATAATGTTACTATGAGGTGCAGTTAGATATTTTATTGCACTGAAAGCACCACATAAATACAAGCTGCCTTGTTTTTTAACACTTCGGTATGTTTTGCTGAGCTTAAGTTCTCTCAGGAGTGAACCCCTGCTCACACCCATGAGGATGGTCATTCACATGGAGAGATGAACTGTACTAGCAAGTGAGACCAGAATCACCCGCTCCTGATGAGAAGGATGAAGCTCCCGTCTCTGCTTTCTGAGCTACAGCATTCAGAGACCTTCTGAATCTCCTGGGTATATGATAGAGATTGGAAGAAAATGCATGGTTAGTGGAGAGCATTATTGGAAGATAGCTTTTTAATGGTAGAGTACAGCCAAGCTTTTCATAGTAACCACCTTACAACTTGTAGCGATGGAAATCCCCTAGGCTCTGCAGTAGGAATCCGTAATTGGCCAGCCAACAATTTAAATGTTTACAAATACTACATTTTTTTAAAATTTTAAGAATTTGGAATATTATACAGGCAGTTCCTTGAGCCTGATCCAGCATCATTGTGATTAACCTTGTCATGTTAATTTATAAACACGAGAAGGTCTGCAGATGCTGGAAATCCAAAATAACATACACAAGATGTGGAACAACAGCAGGTCAGACAGCATCTACAGAAATGAATAGATAATTGCCATTATCACATTGCCAATGTGACCTGCAGGTAGTATAAATGTTAGAATGCATTGGGGATTGCCTGGGACTTTTCCCCCTCGTCTAAACATATTCTACCTGGTATCTTATCTCATTGCTCCTTGCAATTGTGCATAGATTGTTGGGTGAGCTTGTTTGTACACTTTCAAAGGCAGTTCCATGCTGTGAAATATTTTGAGTTGTTCCATAAATGACAGATTTCTTCCTCTGTGCTTCTCCTGCTACATACTGCTCCAGGGAATGAGGACTATAATTTCTGTGGACACTTGGTGCTAATTATTTGTCCAATAAAACTGTGAACACAGAAGATCCACCAGCAGAACTCCCTTGAGTGGATTATTTGTGAGTTCACTTACATGTCTTCTTTAAATTAAGAACTAAATAGGATCAGAAGTAGGCCACTTGGCCTCTGAAGACTGTACCTCATTCAGAATGGTCCTTCTGATCCATACTGGTCTTAACTCCTTTCTTATGCCAGCCAGTTCCTCATAGCCCTTAATTCCCCAATCTTCCAAAACTGACTCTACCTTCTCTGTAAGTACCCTCAGTCATCAGGGGTAGAGAACTCCAAGCATTCACCACACTCTGCAAGACCACCCACGTGTAGCTGTGCCCTCATTTGAGACTATTCAGCCTCATCTGGGGGACAGAATCCTGACTGCATGGATAACTTCCAAAGGGACCCTTGAGAGTGCTGAATTTCTCACAGCGGCCAAAGTCTCCTGGGATTCCAGGAAAGCAAATATTCCAGAACCCAAGTTTCATTTTTTAAGCCAAAGCCACTGCCACTGCAGACAATTGATAGTGAGTGGGAAAGGGCATAATTATTACTGAAATCAGGAGGGAGAGTGCAGATCAGAGCTAAGCTGCTCTGAGTCGATGAGTGTGAAGCTTTGAAATATCTCTACACTTAATGGTGTGGGGGGGTAGAGGCAGGTGGTTGTCTGCCCTGCAGAAAATGATCACTTCCAGCTATGTGCACATCAGCCTTAAAATGAGCTTGTGGCAAGTATTTGAAAAGACATTGCTCACTTCTAACCAAGTAATTTATAGATATATCACCTGGCCTATTACTCACTGACAGGGGGTTCTAATGTGGCAAATTTCTCGCCTCAGTGTCACAGATCTGAGATTAGGCCTTAAAAGAGTATAGTATACCTGTCGCTGATAAAGATTAATGAT
Organism: Hypanus sabinus; assembly: GCF_030144855.1. Taxonomy (NCBI): domain Eukaryota; kingdom Metazoa; phylum Chordata; class Chondrichthyes; order Myliobatiformes; family Dasyatidae; genus Hypanus; species Hypanus sabinus. The sequence goes on along the minus strand of NC_082732.1, from coordinate 7,070,300 downwards.
GTCTGCCAGTAGCTATAATTTGCTGACAATTTATTTATTTATTCCGTTGCTGCACAAGAGCAACCAGGGTCGCTACTCACTCCTCTCTGCCAGTCGGGAAATGATTTTAATGGGCAACAATTGCAATGAAGTATGACTGTGTCTAATGACTGTCCTCTTAAATCAACAACCTACTGTATATTGTAGCAGCCTGGTGGACAATTCCACAAAATAACCACATTCTCATGGGTCTCCTCGACGTATTTGCAGGGAGCTTAGTGCTCTGTCAATAGACAAGAAAGTCACTAGCAGCCAATATACAAGAAACTGGACTTTCTAACGGCTATGATCTTGCTATCATTCAATCCAGAATGGAGTTTATTGCAGGGTTATTGAATTCTTTTTGTGTTCACTGTTTTTATTTCTTCATGTTCTCTCTGTTACATCAGTCATTTGATAAGTTCCAGGCATTCTCAGCAGACGTTGGTCACAGAAAGCAACATTGTTTTGGATCAGAAAACTAAAACCCAACATAAAATCTCAATTAAGTCTACCATATATAATAAACATGAGAAAGTCTGCAGATGCTGGAAATCCAAAGCAATACTCACAAAATTCTGAAGGAACTCAGCAGGCCATATATAATATCTAAACAAAAACTTACTTCTTACTTCAACCAGATATGGAAACTTTGTTTTATAACCATATAACAATTACAGCACGGAAACAATCCATCTCGGCCCTTTTAGTCCGTGCCGAACACTTACTCTCATCTAGTCCCATCGACCTGCACTCACCCCTTAACCCTCCACTACTTTCCTGTTCATATACCGATCCAATTTTACTTTAAATGACAACATCAAACCTACCTCTACCACTTCTGCTAGAAGCTTGTTCCACACAGCTACCACTCTGTTTTCTGTTTCTATATTAAAAAAAAACTGAAATTAAAGCAGGATTTGCTTAACCTTTTTGGAGATTATGATATTGGAATATTGACAATGCTCTACCATGTTTTCCTTTTGTTCCTGATCAAGATTAAACCTTACATATTCATTTAGCAGGATTACCAGCAACACTAGCAATTATTACCCAGCCTTAAGTGAATGACCTGCTTGGCTGTTTCACAATCAGCCACAGTGGCAGGTTTGGCATCACAGCTTTGTCATTCAAGCTAAGGATCTCACATTTTCTGGCTTGAAGGATATTAGTGAACCAGATGGGTTCTTATGATATTCCTGTAATTTAGCAGTCAGCAATAATACAGTTGTAACATGAACAAAGTCATTAGAGACAGAAGCTAGGGAATACAGTGTTTTATTTAACAAAAATGAGCATCAGGTATCAGGAAGAGCTCTGTTCTACTCAATACTACATGGAATTCTATTTGCTAAAGATCAAAGGACAACTCTGTATCTACAATGCTTCCTTTGAATTACATACTATTTTCACACCTCCTTCTTTGCACCCACACTCCAGACAACCAAAGTGAATGTTGATTGATGTTGTCCGGTTGTTCAATTAACTGCCTTCCACAGCTCCAGGAAACAGGACTGAATTTTAGATTTGACCTACAATCCACATACAGGTCTAAAGATTGATTGCTGAGGATAACATTTGCTATTTGCCCCAGTTCCAGAATATGTCCTGACAATTATGACTAGTTTTTTTATTCCAAATTATGAGCAATTGTTAAATGTACGCAAGAATGGAATTAGGAAAGCCAGGAGGGGACATGAAATGTCATTGACAAGTAGGATTGAAGAGAACCCAAAGACCAATATACACGCATCAAGACTAGGGAGCAGGCAAACCCAGTCAAGGATGACTGTCCTAGTCAAGCAGCATGTGCTTGGTGGTATGGGATGTGATTGAGGCCCAAAATGAGTACTTTGCTTCGGTATCTACCAAGTAGAAGGATATGAAGCATAGGGAGATCAGTGTAGAGAATGTCAAATTGTGAGGGCATCTTGAGATAGCATTGCTTTCCAGTATCTCTAGCCACAGGTGCATTCCCAGTGTGCTGGCAAGTAGCTAATATTGTTCCACTATACAAGAAAGGAAATGAGGATAACACTGGAAACCATAGATTGGTGTGTCACACACCAGTCATAGGGACATTACCAGAGAGGATTCTTAGGGATGAGATTTAAGAGCATTTGGAAAGCCTCATTAGGAACAGTCAATGGATGTGGGCTCGAGAGGGTAAACAGCTGTAGGTTCCTCAACATCCACATCACCGAGGACCTCACATGGTCTGTACACACCAGATGTGTGGTGAAAAAGGCACAACAGCATCTCTTTCAACTCAGATGGTTGAGGAAGTTTGCTATGGGCCCCCAAATCCTAAGAACTTTCTACAGGGACACAATTGAGAGCATCCTGTCTGGCTGCATCACTGCCTGGTATGGCAACTGTGACTCCCTTAATCGCAGGACTCTGCAGAGAGCGGTGCGGACAGCCCAGCGCATCTGTAGTTGCGAACTTCCCACTATTCAGGATATTTACAAAGACAGGTGTGAAAAAAGGGCCCAAAGGATCATTGGGGTCCAAGTCACCCCAACCACAATCTATTCCAACTGCTACCTTTCAGGAAACAGTACCGCAGCATAAAAGCCAGGACCAACAGGCTCCAGGACAGCTTCTTCCACCAGGCCATCAGACTGATTAACTCACACTGATCTGACTGTATTTCTATGTTACAGTGGCTATTCTATTTATTATAAATTACTATGATTTCACATTGCATATTTAGACGGAGATGTAACGTAAAGATTTAAGAAGGGTGTAAGAAATAAATTCAATTCAATTCAATGTGGCTTTGTGCAGGGTCAGTTATGTCTTGCCAACTTGTTTGAGTTCTTTGAGAAAGTGATAAAGGTGAAGTTGTGGATGTTGTCCACATGGATTTTGATAAGGTGCTTGATGAGGAGTTCATGGGAGGCTCATCCAGATGCATGGTGACTTGACCATTTGGATTCTGAATTGGCTTGTCACTGAGAAAACAGAGTGTAGATGTTGTTGGGCCTCAAACTGATGGATGTTTTGTTCAGATGATTGCAAATCTATTGAATTCTTTTCATGCTCACTGTTCTTTTTATTTCTTCATGTTCTTTCTGTCACATCAGTCATTTGATAAGCTCCAGTTATTGTCAGCAGATGTTGGTCACATATAACAACATTGTTTTGGACTAGCAGTGTTTCACAGGGATTCATACTGGCACCTCCTCTGCTTGTTTTTAATATACGTGTGTGACCAGGATGAAAATGTAAATAAGTGAATTAATAAGTTTGCAGAAAATTCAAAGATGGTGGTGACGAAACTTTATATCGAGTGAGATTGAAAACCTGGATCAATGGTGCCATAACACAACTTCAAACTCAACATTAGCAAAACTAAAGAGCAGGATCACTTTCAAGGTATCTGCAACTCAAGTTTTCAGTATTAATTATTTTTATTTGCACTATTTGTCTTCTTTTGAACTGTGGTTATTTGTCAGTCAACTTTGTATGTTTTTTTTAATATAAAATCTACTGTATTTCTTTATTACCCTGTAAATTTCTGCAAGGAGATGAATGTCAATGTAGTAACTTGTAACATTTACATACTTGAATAATAAATCTGCTTTGTCTATGACTTTGATCGGTTGTGTTGTGGATATTGTAGAGGATTGTCAAAGGATAGAGTAGGTTATAGATCAGTTGCAGATATGGATGGAGAAATGATATGCGGAGATTAAACTGACCAAAACTGAAGGGTTGCACTTTGGGAGATCAAATTAAAAGGAACAGTACATAATTAATTGCAAGACAACTGAAACAATGTTGATGAGCAGAGGGATATTGGGGTTCAGGTTTATATCAAGTCAAGTCAAGTCGCTTTTTGATGTCATTTCGACTATAAACTGCTGGTACAGTACACAGTAAAAATGAAACAACGTTCCTCCAGGACTCGTGCTACATCAAACAACAGAAAACTACACTAGAATATGTGAAACAATTCAAGGCTACACTAGACTACGTAAAACAACATGAAAACTACACTACACACACAAAATGCTGGAGGGACACAGCAGGCCAGGCAGCATCCCTTCGTCAGGACCCAAAACATCAACAGTGCTTCTCCCTATAGATGCTGCCTGGCCTGCTGTGTTCCACCAGCATTTTGTGTGTGTTGTTTGAATTTGCAGCATCTGCAGATTTCCTTGTGTTTGCTCTAAAAACTATACTAGACTACAGACCTATACAGGACTACATAAAATGCACAAAACAGAGCAGGGAAGTACAATAATTAATTAATTGATTAACAAGGCAATAGGCACACTAGAGGGAACATTTCAATATAATAATAAATTATGTAGATGTCAGTCTAGACTGAGTATTGAGGAGTCTGATGGCTTGGAGAAAGAAACTGTTGCGCAGTCTTGTCGTGAGAGCCCGAATGCTTCGGTATCTTTTGCCAGATGGCTGCAGGGAGAAGAGTTTGTACGAGGAGTGCATGGGGTCCTTCATAATGCTGTTAGCTTTGCAGGTGCAGCGTGAATTTGGTGCTCTTAACAATCTCAATGGAGGAGCCATCAATGTTCAGTGGGGAATGGTCACTCCTTGCCCTCCTGAAGTCAACAACCATCTCTTTTGTTTTGTTCACATTCAGAGACAGGTTGTTGGCTCTGCACCAGTCCGTTGGCCGCTGCACCTCCTCTCTGTAAGCTGACTCGTCGTTCTTGCTGATGAGACCCATCACGGTCGTGTTATCGGCGAACTTGATGCTGTGGTTCGAGCTGTGTGTTGCAGCACAATCATGGGTCAGCAGAGTGAACAGCAGTGGACTGAGCACACAGCCCTGGGGGGGCCCGTGCTCAGTGTGATGGTGTTGGAGATGCTGCCTCTGATCCGGACTGACTGTGGTCTCCCAGTCAGGAAGTCTAGTATCCAGTTGCAGAGGGAGGAGTTCAGGCCCAGCAGTTTCAGCTTTCCGATCAATATTTCCCTGAAAGTGGCTACATGGGCTGATCAGGTGGTAAAGGAGGCATATGGCATGTGTTCTTTTATTAATTGAGTAACTGAGTTCATGAATCAAAGGTTCAAAGATCCAATTTAATCTCAGAGAAATGTATACAATATACATCCTGAAATGCTTTTTCTTCGCAAACATCCATGAAAACAAAGAAGTGCCCCAGAGAATGAATGACAGTTAAATGCAAGAACCCCAAGGTCCCCCCCAGCTCCCCTCCCTACCGTGTGTAAGTGGCAGTAAGCAACAATCCCCCTCCCCCCCACCAGCAAAAAACAAGCACCAGCACTCGTCACCCAGCACTCGTCACCCAGCACTCAAACCTGAGCAAAGCAATAGCAAAGACACAGACTTGTATTTACCCCAAAAACTTCACATTTCACACAGCTTTCGACATGTCACATGCTCTCTCTTTCCCTAATAATGGAGGAGATGTCTCCATGTTTCCCAGTGAGCAGGGAGACATAACAAACAACTCGTTGGTTTACAATGTTAAATATCTGTTACGATGCTTTTTCTGAGCTCGGTTCCCAAAGATCTCAAAGGTCCCAGGTCTTTGGGCACACAGCAGTAGATTTTCTGACTCCCCCGCTGACACTTGGGTCTCCTGCCGTGACTCCGAGATCCTCAATCTGCCCATCTACGGAGCCCTGAGATCTTACGCTTCCAAATCCAAGCCGGACTCTCAGGCCGAACCCTGCATTAGAGGACGTGTGCTATTAACAGAGTAGTAAAGACAAAGTACACTGCAGATGCTGTGGTCAAGCTGGATGAATGTTAATGCCCCTCCCTTTCTTACTCCATCCCTGATATATTTAGTTTTTTTTTCTCTCTCTGCCCATCACTCTGCCTGTTCTCCATCTCCCTCTGGTGCTCCCCTCCCCCTTTCTTTCTCCCTAGGCCTCCTGTCCCATGATCCTTTCCCTTCTCTCCCTCTGTATCCCTTTTGCCAATCACCTGTCTGGCTCTCAGCTTCACCCCACCCCCTCCGGTCTTCTCCTATCATTTCGCATGTTCCCCTCCCCCTCCTACTTTCAAATCTCTTAGTATCTTTCCATTCAGTTAGTCCTGACGATGGGTCTCGGCCCGAAACGTCGACAGCGCTTCTCCCTATAGATGCTGCCTGACCTGCTGTGTTCCACCAGCATTTTGTGTGTGTTGCTTGAACTCAGCAGGTCGGGCAGCATCTGTTGAAATGAGCAATCAACTTTTCGGGTCGAGACCCTTCATCAGGACTGAAGAAGGAGGGGGTAGGGGCCCTATAAAGAAGATGGGGGGAGGATGGAAGGTGCCAGGTGAAAATCCAATCAGAGGAAAGATCAAGGGGGGTGGGGGAGGGGAAGCAGGGAGGGGATAGGCAGGAGGGGTGAAGAAGGAATGTAAGGGGAAAGCACTAAGGGTAGTAGAAGAAAGCAGAATCATGAGAGAGGTGATAGGCAGCTGGAAGAGGAGAGAGTGAAAGTGGGATGGTCGAAGAGAGAGGAAGAGAATTACTGGAAGTTGGAGAATTCGATGTTCAAACCACCAGGCTGGAGGCTACCCAGACGGTATATGAGGTGTTGCTCCTCCAACCTGAGTTTGGCCTCATCATGGCAGTAGAGGAGGCCATGTATGGACATATCCGAATGGGAATGTGAAGCAGAGTTGATTGGGTGGCAACTGGGAGATCCTGTTCGTTGTAGCGGACGGAGCGGAGGTGTTTCCCACTTTCTTCAGACCAAGGGTGTAGCAATGGGCACTCACATGGGCCCCAGCAATGGCTGCCTTTTCGTGGGTTATGTGGAACAGTCTATGCTCCAAATCTATACTGCTACTGCTCCCCAACTTTGTGGCGGAGGTGCTTGATGAAGTGGTCCCCCAGTCTGCATCGGGTCTCACTGATGTAGAGGAGGCCGCACCGGGAGCACCGGATGCAATAGATGACCCCAACAGACTCACAAGTGAAGTGTTGCCTCACCTGGAAGGACTGTTTGGGGCCCTGAATGGTGGTAAGAGAGGAGGTGTAGGGACAGGTGTAGCACTTACACCTGCAGGGATAAGTACCAGGTGGGAGATCTGTGGGGAAGGACGTGTGGACCAGGCAGTCACAGGCAGAACGACCAGGCAGAATGATCCATGCGAAAAGCAGAGGGGGGTAGAGAGGGAAAGATGTGACTAGTGGTGTGGTCCTGTTGAAAGTGGCGGAATTTGCGGAGGATAATATGCTGGATCCGGAGGCTGGTTGTGTGATAGGTGAGGACAAGGGGAACACTGCCCCTGTTGTGGTGATGGAAGGATGGGGTGAGGGCTGAAGTGCAGGAAATGGAGGAGGTGCGAGTGAGGGTATCATTGATGATGGCAGAAGGGAAAACACGATTCTTAAAGAAAGAGGACATTTGAGATGTCCTGGAATGAAAAGTCTCATCCTGGGAGCAGATGCGGTGGAAACGGAGGAACTGGGAATAGGGAATAGCATTTTTACATTTGGCAGGGTGGGAAGAGGTATAGTCGAGGTAGTTATGGGAGTCAGTGGGTTTATAGAAGATGTCAGTGGACAGTCTATCTCCAGAGATGGAGACTGAGAGATCGAGGAAGGGGAGAGCAGTGTCTGAAATGGACCAAGTGAATTTGAGGGCTGGGTGAAAGTTAGAGGCAAAGTCAATGAAATTGACGAGCTCAGCATGGGTGCAGGAAGCAGCACCAATGTATTTGTCAATGTATCAAAGGAAAAGTTGGGGAGCAGTAGCAGTATAGATTTAGAGCATAGACTGTTCCACATAACCCACGAAAAGGCAGCCATTGCTGGGGCCCATGTGAGTGCCCATTGCTACACCCTTGGTCTGAAGAAAGTGGGAAGCACCTCTGCTCCGTCCGCCACAACGGACAGGATCTCCCGGGTGCCACCCACTTCAACTCAGCTTCACACTCCCATTCAGATATGTCCATACATGGCCTCCTCTACTGCCATGATGAGGCCAAACTCAGGTTGGAGGAGCAACACCTCATATACCGTCTGGGTAGTCTCTAGCCCCTTGGTATGAACATCGAATTCTCCAACTTCCGGTAATTCCCTCCCTCTCCCTTCCCCCACCTCACTTACACTCTGCCTCCTCTTCTAGCTGCCTATCACCTCTCTCATGATTCTGCTTTTCTCTACTACCCATAGTGCTTTCCCCTTACATTCCTTCTTCATCTCTCCTGCCTATCCCCTCCCCGCTTCCCCTCCCCCACCCCTTGATCTTTCCTCTGATTGGGTTTCCACCTGCCCCCCACCTTCTTTATAGGGCCCCTGCCCCCACTTTCTTCAGTCCTGATGAAGGGTCTCAGCCCGAAACGTTGACTGCTCGTTTCAACAGATGCTGCCCGACCTGCTGAGTTCCTCCAGCTTGTTTGTACATGTTGCTGTTAACAGAGGTTGGATAAACTTGGGTTGTTTTTGCTGGAGCGGCAGAAGTTGAGGGGAGATTTGATAGAGGTTTATCAGATTATGAGAACCATAGGTAGCACAGACAGCAAGTATCTTCTCCTCAGTCTTATACCAGAGGGCATGCATGTGAGTTCAAAAAGGGATGTGTTTGGGATTTTTTTTACACAAAATATGGTGCTGCCTGGTACGTACTGCCACAGATGGAGGAAGTAACAACAACAGAGGCATTCAAGAAGCTCTTCGATAGGCACCTTAATAGAACATAGAACTTAGAAACATAGAAAGCCTACAGCACAATACAGGCCCTTCCGCCCATAAAGCTGTGCCAAATATATCCTTACCTCAGAACTACCTAGGGTTACCCATAGCCCTCTATTTCTCTAAGCTCCATGTACCTATCCAGGAGTCTCTTAAAAGACCCGATCGTTTCCGATTCCACTGCCACCACTGGCAGCCCATTCCACGCACTCACTACTCTCCGCGTAAAAAACTTACCCCTGACATCTCCTCTGTATATACTTCCAAGCACCTTAAAACTGTTCCATCTCATGTTAGCAGTTCAGCCCTGAGAAAAAGCCTCTGACTATCCACATGATCAATGCCTCTCATCACCTTATACACCTCTATCAGGTCACCTCTCATTCACCGTCGCTCCAAGGAGAAAAGGCCGAGTTCACTCAACCTATTCTCATAAGGCATGCTCCCCAATCCAGGCAACATCCTTGTAAATCTCCTCTGCACCCTTTCTATGGTTTCCACGTCCTTCCTGTAGTGAGGCGACCAGAACTGAGCACAGTACTCCAAGTGGGGTCTGACCAGGGTCCTATAAAGCTGTAACATTACCTCTTGGCTCTTAAACTCAATCCCATGGTTGATGAAGGCCTCCTTAACAACAGAGTTAACCTGTGTAGCAGCTTTGAGTGTCCCATGTACTCGGACCCCAAGATCCCTCTGATCCTCCACACTGCTGGAATGTGCAGGAAATAGAAGGGTATGTGCATTCAGGGGCAAAAGAGATGAATTGAGTTGGGCATTAGATTACTAATTTAATTAATTTAGTACAACATCGTGGCTGAAGCAATTGTTCCTGTGCTGTACAGTCATTCTGTATATTTTCATTCTTGGCACTTTCCAGTGCTGAATCTGTGAAATTTTGAGCTGGTAATGGCTGTGGAATATCAGTCATTGATTGCATTCAAGGCAAAAGTCCATGAACCTCAGGAGATTAAAGGTGTCAGGGGATAGAGGGAAAACAGTGTTAAGCGAGAAAGTCAACCCTGATCTTTTGATCAGCAGAGGAGGCTGCAGGGGTCTAGAGGATAGTGAATCTCTGTCATTTCCCACTCAAGTAAGCAGTGGAGCTTATGTATTGAAGATATTCAATACATATTGGGATATTAAGGCAATCAAGGATCTTGGGTTAGTGCAGGAGATTGACGCTGAGGTGGATGGTTGGCCATGGTCATATTGTGTGCTGAAGCCCCTCAAGAGGAACCAATAACTCCCTTCTTACATTCTGCTGACAATGTAGTCTGCAGAGGCTGCACTTAGCAATGGTCAGGACACCGTGTAGAGCACACAGACTGCAGCAATGGTCAGGACACCGTGTAGAGCACACAGACTGCAGCAATGGTCAGGACACCGTGTAGAGCACACAGACTGCAGTAATGGTCAGGACACCGTGTAGAGCACACAGACTGCAGCAATGGTCAGGACACAGACTGCAGTAATGGTCAGGACACAGTGTAGAGCATACAGACTGCAGTAATGGTCAGGACACAGACTGCAGCAATGGTCAGGACACCCTGTAGAGCACACAGACTGCAGTAATGGTCAGGACACAGACTGCAGCAATGGTCAGGACACAGACTGCAGCAATGGTCAGGACACAGACTGCAGTAATGGTCAGGACACAGTGTAGAGCACACAGACTGCAGCAGTGGTCAGGACACTGTGTAGAGTACACAGACTGCAGCAATGGTCAGGACACTGTGTAGAGCACACAGACTGCAGTAATGGTCAGGACACTGTGTAGAGCACACAGACTGCAGCAATGGTCAGGACACAGACTGCAGCAATGGTCAGGACACAGTGTAGAGCACACAGACTGCAGCAATGGTCAGGACACCGTGTAGAGCACACAGACTGCAGCAATGGTCAGGACACCGTGTAGAGCACACAGACTGCAGTAATGGTCAGGACACCGTGTAGAGCACACAGACTGCAGCAATGGTCAGGACACCGTGTAGAGCACACAGACTGTAGTAATGGTCAGGACACAGTGTAGAGCACACAGACTGCAGTAATGGTCAGGACACCGTGTAGAGCACACAGACTGCAGCAATGGTCAGGACACAGTGTAGAGCACACAGACTGCAGTAATGGTCAGGACACAGACTGCAGTAATTATCAGGACACAGACTGCAGTAATGGTCAGGACATAGACTGCAGCAATGGTCAGGACACCGTGTAGAGCACACAGACTGCAGCAATGGTCAGGACACAGACTGCAGCAATGGTCAGGACACAGACTGCAGTAATGGTCAGGACACCGTGTAGAGCACACAGACTGCAGTAATGGTCAGGACACCGTGTAGAGCACACAGACTGCAGCAATGGTCAGGACACAGTGTAGAGCACACAGACTGCAGCAATGGTCAGGACACCGTGTAGAGCACACAGACTGCAGTAATGGTCAGGACACAGTGCAGAGCACACAGACTGCAGCAATGGTCAGGACACCGTGTAGAGCACACAGACTGCAGCAATGGTCAGGACACCGTGTAGAGCACACAGACTGCAGCAATGGTCAGGACACAGACTGCAGTAATGGTCAGGACACTGTGTAGAGCATACAGACTGCAGTAATGGTCAGGACACAGACTGCAGCAATGGTCAGGACACCGTGTAGAGCACACAGACTGCAGTAATGGTCAGGACACAGACTGCAGCAATGGTCAGGACACAGACTGCAGCAATGGTCAGGACACAGACTGCAGTAATGGTCAGGACACAGTGTAGAGCACACAGACTGCAGCAATGGTCAGGACACCGTGTAGAGCACACAGACTGCAGCAATGGTCAGGACACCGTGTAGAGCACACAGACTGCAGTAATGGTCAGGACACAGACTGCAGCAATGTTCAGGACACTGTGTAGAGCACACAGACTGCAGTAGTGGTCAGGACACAGACTGCAGTAATGGTCAGGACACAGACTGCAGCAATGGTCAGGACACAGACTGCAGCAATGGTCAGGACACCGTGTAGAGCACACAGACTGCAGTAATGGTCAGGACACAGACTGCAGCAATGGTCAGGACACTGTGTAGAGCACACAGACTGCAGCAATGGTCAGGACACTGTGTAGAGCACACAGACTGCAGCAATGGTCAGGACACCGTGTAGAGCACACAGACTGCAGTAATGGTCAGGACACAGACTGCAGCAATGGTCAGGACACTGTGTAGAGCACACAGACTGCAGTAATGGTCAGGACACAGACTGCAGTAATGGTCAGGACACCGTGTAGAGCACACAGACTGCAGCAATGGTCAGGACACAGTGTAGAGCACACAGACTGCAGTAATGGTCAGGACACCGTGTAGAGCACACAGACTGCAGCAATGGTCAGGACACTGTGTAGAGCACACAGACTGCAGTAATGGTCAGGACACAGACTGCAGCAATGGTCAGGACACTGTGTAGAGCACACAGACTGCAGTAATGGTCAGGATACAGACTGCAGCAATGGTCGGGACACCGTGTAGAGCACACAGACTGCAGCAATGGTCAGGACACAGACTGCAGCAATGGTCAGGACACCGTGTAGAGCACACAGACTGCAGTAATGGTCAGGACACAGACTGCAGCAATGGTCAGGACACCGTGTAGAGCACACAGACTGCAGTAATGGTCAGGACACTGTGTAGAGCACACAGACTGCAGTAATGGTCAGGACACTGTGTAGAGCACACAGACTGCAGTAATGGTCAGGACACTGTGTAGAGCACACAGACTGCAGTAATGGTCAGGACACCGTGTAGAGCACACAGACTGCAGCAATGGTCAGGACACTGTGTAGAGCACACAGACTGCAGCAATGGTCAGGACACAGACTGCAGTAATGGTCAGGACACCGTGTAGAGCACACAGACTGCAGTAATGGTCAGGACACTGTGTAGAGCACACAGACTGCAGTAATGGTCAGGACACTGTGTAGAGCACACAGACTGCAGTAATGGTCAGGACACTGTGTAGAGCACACAGACTGCAGTAATGGTCAGGACACCATGTAGAGCACACAGACTGCAGCAATGGTCAGGACACTGTGTAGAGCACACAGACTGCAGCAATGGTCAGGACACAGACTGCAGTAATGGTCAGGACACCGTGTAGAGCACACAGACTGCAGTAATGGTCAGGACACTGTGTAGAGCACACAGACTGCAGTAATGGTCAGGACTCTGTGTAGAGCACACAGACTGCAGCAATGGTCAGGACACCGTGTAGAGCACACAGACTGCAGCAATGGTCAGGACACTGTGTAGAGCACACAGACTGCAGTAATGGTCAGGACACAGACTGCAGCAATGGTCAGGACACCGTGTAGAGAACACAGACTGCAGTAATCGTCAGGATACAGACTGCAGCAATGGTCAGGACACCGTGTAGAGCACACAGACTGCAGCAATGGTCAGGACACCGTGTAGAGCACACAGACTGCAGCAATGGTCAGGACACCGTGTAGAGCACACAGACTGTAGTAATGGTCAGGACACCGTGTAGAGCACACAGACTGCAGTAATGGTCAGGACACCGTGTAGAGCACACAGACTGCAGTAATGATCAGGACACCGTGTAGAGCACACAGACTGCAGCAATGGTCAGGACACAGACTGCAGTAATGGTCAGGACACCGTGTAGAGCACACAGACTGCAGTAATGGTCAGGACACTGTGTAGAGCACACAGACTGCAGCAATGGTCAGGACACCGTGTAGAGCACACAGACTGCAGTAATGGTCAGGACACCGTGTAGAGCAAACAGACTGCAGTAATGGTCAGGACACAGACTGCAGTAATGGTCAGGACACCGTGTAGAGCACACAGACTGCAGTAATGGTCAGGATACAGACTGCAGTAATGGTCAGGACACAGACTGCAGTAATGGTCAGGACACCGTGTAGAGCACACAGACTGCAGCAATGGTCAGGACAGCGTGTAGAGCACACAGACTGCAGCAATGGTCAGGACACCGTGTAGAGCACACAGACTGCAGTAATGGTCAGGACACAGACTGCAGCAATGGTCAGGACACCGTGTAGAGCACACAGACTGCAGCAATGGTCAGGACAGCGTGTAGAGCACACAGACTGCAGCAATGGTCAGGACACCGTGTAGAGCACACAGACTGCAGTAATGGTCAGGACACAGACTGCAGCAATGGTCAGGACACCGTGTAGAGCACACAGACTGCAGTAATGGTCAGGACACAGACTGCAGCAATGGTCAGGACACTGTGTAGAGCACACAGACTGCAGTAATGGTCAGGACACCGTGTAGAGCACACAGACTGCAGTAATGGTCAGGACACTGTGTAGAGCACACAGACTGCAGCAATGGTCAGGACACCGTGTAGAGCACACAGACTGCAGTAATGGTCAGGACACCGTGTAGAGCACACAGACTGCAGCAATGGTCAGGACACCGTGTAGAGCACACAGACTGCAGTAATGGTCAGGACACCGTGTAGAGCACACAGACTGCAGCAATGGTCAGGACACCGTGTAGAGCACACAGACTGCAGCAATGGTCAGGACACCGTGTAGAGCACACAGACTGCAGTAATGGTCAGGACACAGACTGCAGCAATGGTCAGGACACCGTGTAGAGCACACAGACTGCAGCAATGGTCAGGACACCGTGTAGAGCACACAGACTGCAGCAATGGTCAGGACACAGACTGCAGCAATGGTCAGGACACCGTGTAGAGCACACAGACTGCAGTAATGGTCAGGACACAGACTGCAGTAATGGTCAGGACACAGACTGCAGCAATGGTCAGGACACAGACTGCAATAATGGTCAGGACACCGTGTAGAGCACACAGACTGCAGTAATGGTCAGGACACAGACTGCAGCAATGGTCAGGACACAGACTGCAGTAATGGTCAGGACACCGTGTAGAGCACACAGACTGCAGTAATGGTCAGGACACCGTGTAGAGCACACAGACTGCAGTAATGGTCAGGACACCGTGTAGAGCACACAGACTGCAGCAATGGTCAGGACACCGTGTAGAGCACACAGACTGCAGTAATGGTCAGGACACAGACTGCAGCAATGGTCAGGACACTGTGTAGAGCACACAGACTGCAGTAATGGTCAGGACACAGACTGCAGCAATGGTCAGGACACCGTGTAGAGCACACAGACTGCAGTAATGGTCAGGACACAGACTGCAGCAATGGTCAGGACACTGTGTAGAGCACACAGACTGCAGCAATGGTCAGGACACAGACTGCAGTAATGGTCAGGACACCGTGTAGAGCACACAGACTGCAGCAATGGTCAGGACACTGTGTAGAGCACACAGACTGCAGTAATGGACAGGACACAGACTGCAGCAATGGTCAGGACACCGTGTAGAGCACACAGACTGCAGTAATCGTCAGGATACAGACTGCAGTAATGGTCAGGACACCGTGTAGAGCACACAGACTGCAGTAATGGTCAGGACACCGTGTAGAGCACACAGACTGCAGTAATGGTCAGGACACCGTGTAGAGCACACAGACTGCAGCAATGGTCAGGACACCGTGTAGAGCACACAGACTGCAGTAGTGGTCAGGACACAGACTGCAGCAATGGTCAGGACACTGTGTAGAGCACACAGACTGCAGTAATGGTCAGGACACAGACTGCAGCAATGGTCAGGACACTGTGTAGAGCACACAGACTGCAGTAATGGTCAGGACACAGACTGCAGCAATGGTCAGGACACTGTGTAGAGCACACAGACTGCAGTAATGGTCAGGACACAGACTGCAGCAATGGTCAGGACACCGTGTAGAGCACACAGACTGCAGCAATGGTCAGGACACAGACTGCAGCAATGGTCAGGACACAGACTGCAGTAATGGTCAGGACACAGACTGCAGTAATGGTCAGGACACCGTGTAGAGCACACAGACTGCAGCAATGGTCAGGACACAGACTGCAGTAATGGTCAGGACACCGTGTAGAGCACACAGACTGCAGCAATGGTCAGGACACAGACTTCAGTAATGGTCAGGACACCATGTAGAGCACACAGACTGCAGCAATGGTCAGGACACAGACTGCAGTAATGGTCAGGACACAGACTGCAGTAATGGTCAGGACACCGTGTAGAGCACACAGACTGCAGTAATGGTCAGGACACAGACTGCAGCAATGGTCAGGACACTGTGTAGAGCACACAGACTGCAGTAATGGTCAGGACACAGACTGCAGCAATGGTCAGGACACTGTGTAGAGCACACAGACTGCAGTAATGGTCAGGACACAGACTGCAGCAATGGTCAGGACACAGACTGCAGCAATGGTCAGGACACAGACTGCAGCAATGGTCAGGACACCGTGTAGAGCACACAGACTGCAGTAGTGGTCAGGACACAGACTGCAGCAATGGTCAGGACACAGACTGCAGTAATGGTCAGGACACCGTGTAGAGCACACAGACTGCAGTAATGGTCAGGACACCGTGTAGAGCACACAGACTGCAGTAATGGTCAGGACACCGTGTAGAGCACACAGACTGCAGCAATGGTCAGGACACAGACTGCAGTAATGGTCAGGACACAGACTGCAGCAATGGTCAGGACACCGTGTAGAGCACACAGACTGCAGTAATGGTCAGGACACCGTGTAGAGCACACAGACTGCAGTAATGGTCAGGACACAGTGCAGAGCACACAGACTGCAGTAATGGTCAGGACACAGTGCAGAGCACACAGACTGCAGCAATGGTCAGGACACAGACTGCAGCAATGGTCAGGACACCATGTAGAGCACACAGACTGCAGCAATGGTCAGGACACAGACTGCAGTAATGGCTGAATGGGCAGAATGAGCACCTCACCCCATCGGAGAGTGTGGCTGTTGACTCAAGAGTGGGATAGAAGATGGTGTAGGGGGATAGAGAGAGACAACAAGAAGGTGTGTGGGAGCTAACAGGGAGAGATGAGAGAAAAAGGGTGATTGAGGCAATTGTATGCTGATATGTGAGTATCTGAGAGATGGTGAGGGCTGGAAAGTTTAAGCTGAAGGTTATGGAAGAGACTATGGGCAAGAGTATGCTCTGTGTGCACATGTATACTGATATATTCCACCTGACTATAGGGAGAAGATGAGTGGGCATCATTACATGTTTCCACATGTTTGTACGTGTGTGTGTGTGTGTGTGTGCATTTGTGTGTGTTGTGTGTGTGTGTGAGGATGTGTTACATCCATACAGCAGAGCATAGCTTCTTCTCCAGTGACCTTTGACCTCCTTTGCAATGGACAAGACATCGCTCTGTCAAGTCCCTCTGATGGCTGGGGTGCAATGGTCTTCTTAGATTTTAAGAGTTTAGGAATGGATGCTGAATGATTGGCACTGATGTGATGGGCCAAATGGCCTGCTTCTGTGCTCAATGATTTAATGGCTCAGGCAACTTCCACAGTGCAGCAGGAGTTATCCGTGACCACGAGGAACCAGTGTTAGGAAGACCAAATTGCTCAACTGTCTTCATTATCTCTGAGGCATCGCATCATGGAATGTACCAAATGGTTGATCTTGGAAATAAATGTAGATCATAAAATAAGAACACAATCAAAAACAGTCAGACATTCTGCATCAGAGCCAGAATCAGAATCAGATTTAATATCACCAGCATGATTTGTGAAATTTGTTAACTTTACATCAGATGTACAATGAAATACATGATAAATAAGAATAGAGAAAAAACTAGGCTACTTTAAGCATATATCGTATACATATTTATTAGACAGTTAAGTTAAAATAAGTAGTGCAAAATAATTGGAATAAAAATATAGTGAGGTAGTGTTCAATGGTTTAATTTCCATTTAGAAATTGTATCGCAGAGGGGAAGAAGCCTGTTCCTGAATCGCGAAATGTGTACCTTCAGGCTTCTGTACCTCCTTCTCGATGGTAACAGTGTGAAGAGGGAATGTCCTGGGTGATGGGCACCGCCTTCCTACGGCATTATTCCTTGAAGATGTCTTGGATACTATGAGGGCTGATACAGCTGATGAATTTTACAAGTTTCTGCAACGTATTTCAATCTTGTGCAGTAGCACCCCCAAACCAGACAGTGATACAGCCAGACAGACTGCTTTCCATGGTACATTTGTGTTTCAGGTGACAAACCAGCTGTCCTCAAACTCCTAACAAAATATAGTTGTTGTCTTGCCTTTATTGCTGCATCAATACGTTGTGTCCAGGTTAGGTCCTCAGAGATTATAATACTCAGGAACTTGAAATAGCTCACTATCTTCACTTCTGATCCCTCTATGAGGATGGGTTTGTGTTCCCTCATCTTACTCTTCCTGAAATCCACAGTCAGCTCTTTGGTCTTGCTGATGTTGAGTGCAAGGTTGTGGCTGCAACACCGTTCAACTAACTGGAATATCTCACTCCTATATGCAATTTCATCACCATCTGAAATTCTGCCTACAATGATGTACATCAGTGCATTTGTAGATGCTGTTTGAGCTATGCCTAGCTGCACATTCATGGGTGTAGAGAGAGTAGAGCTGTGGGCTAAGTATACATTTCTGTGGAATCCCAGTGTTAATTGTCAACATGGTGGAGAATTAATTTCCAATCCTCACAGATTGTGATCTTCCAGTCAGCATGGAAGATCATCTGAAAGCTGTAGGGAAATAAAAAGGAAATGAGGAATATGAACAATAGGACAGCTTTGATATAAGTGTGTACATGATTCTGAATCATAACTGGTAAAATTAATAGGGTTGATGAAGTCTCAGAGGTGTGATGAGAGTATGTGGTTAGAGATGCCCTGTCAGGTGAAAGGATTATCTACGATAGAGGAATCCATTGGCAGAAGAGCTGATAGAGATGGTATAGCAGAGAGAAGGGGGCAATTGATAGTGTGGGTAAGTTGAGAGAAGATCAGTAACTCATGACAAGGAAAAGGGACTATCAGGTAAGGGACTAAATGAGATAGGGCAGCCAGGACAATAAAAGGGTTTTATTGGAAAGGTTTTACTGTTAGAAGCTAAATCCTTTGAAATGCAGCAGTGGTGATCAAGGGGAGGGGTGATAGCATGCAAGAGGCTAGTGTGCTTGACCTTAGTGCCACAATGTGCAGCGTAGAAAACCACTCTTAGCCATCTATATCCCCAAAGACACAAAAGACTGCAGATGTTGGATTCTAGAGCAATAGGATAAATCCTGCAGATGCTGCATACAAAGCAGCATACGTTGACGCTGGAGGAACTCATCTATGGAAATAGAGTAAAGAGTCATCGTTTTGGGCCAGGACCCTTCTTCAGGAGATCCATTGTTGCTTCACATATTTCCTCCAGCAGACTGTTCCTTCAAAGCCCTTGATGTAAAATCATAAGGTCATTTTAAAACCTTACTCCTTTGCAGCTATCTTCTGTAGTCTTTTTCGTTTACTCCGAGCATTTAATGTCTTGAGACTAACCCCCAAAAAATTGGGAGCTTCATATATAATAGAGACTTAGCAATCTATTTTATATCCAAAAAAATAAATGGCATATGATTGAATTGCTTGCCAAAACTTGATAATATCTTCAGACTCCAAAGATGTGCCTCTTCCAAACCCTTAAAACCCTTGAATCTAGCAACAACAAAAGCAAAAACATTAACTAAGCTGCATTCCAAGTGGCAACTATTAATACATCAGACTTAAAGTGAAATGATTTACTGATGATTTCAGGATCAATTTAATTAATTTAAGATCAACCCAGCAGTTCTTTTGAGCTCTGTCAATGTGCAAACTTTAGTATTAGAAATATTTCGCAATATAATTTAATTCCTTAAAAATGATTTTTAAAATGATTGGAATGAAATAACAATGAGAATCCAGAGAAGGGGCAATAAATCTACCCTGGGTCATCTTACAGGACAGTTCAGAAGAAAAATAGAAAAGCAACCTTTCCATAAATATCATATGCCACACATTATAAAATCAAATTAGTGAGGTGATATACTCAAGGCAAATTCTTAATTTTGAGAACTCGTGCAAATTCTAATTTTATTTTTATTAAAGTAAAATTATCTGCTCCCTCCTACCCTGAGATATCACTGTGTAATTGATAGCAATGTGAAATTGTAAAACTAATTTAATCTATGAGGCATGCTCAGATTACTTAAGTAACAATTACTTTATAAAAATATAAAAATAATTCCATATTTCCCAAGCATTAAAGAATGGCTTAAGAATCATATTGCTTTGCATCTGCACATTCTTCTATCGAGCAGGAACCAAAACAAAGAATAAGGTTTTGCAGAATCTTAGGCACGGGCACTTGGATGAAGAAAGGATTTATTCTCCCATGGTCAGTTAAGCCAGGGCCATTACTCTTCACCTCTAAGTCAGACACTTGTTCTTCATTAAACTTTTTGATGTTTCTGTAGGGACACACCATGCCTGTTTCACCTTCTTTCTTATTATTACTTAGACCTCTCCAAATACAGGATCATAATGACCCAACTAATATGATATTTCCTGCGAACGTACGCTTGTGCACGCTACCACGTCAATCCCATTGACTCCTCCATGCTTTTTTTCAAACCCATCATTCTCTTGAAGACTTGAAGCCTCTTTCATTTCTCAGCACAGTGGAGCTGCCTTTGTTGATTCCAGTTACAGGTTTCCCCCGCAATCCAAAGGGAGAGCGTTCCTATGAAACCGTTTGTAAACCGAAATGTCGTAAAGCAAAGAAGCAATTAACAGTAATTTATATGGGAAAAGTTTTTGAGCGTTCCCAGACCCAAAAAATAACCTACCAAATCATACCAAATAACACATAAAACCTAAAATAACATGAACATAAAGTAAAAGCAGGAATGATATGATAAATATACACCCTATATAAAGTAGAAATATTGTAGGTATGGTGTAGTTTCACATATCAATATCAGAAAGACAGCGAACCAAAATCAATTTGGAGAAAAAAAATTCGACATGTACACACCTATGCACGTACACGCATGCACAAACAACTGCCCGCACAAGGCTTCACAGTCATTGTAGTCTAATGTGGGTAAACACATATAAAGTGGGCATCACTTTTTCGTAAAAGCGAAAATCCTCTTTGGTTAGCGAAAACAGGTACTAATGTAGGTCCTTTGTAACAGCGAGTTGTCGTAAAGCAATCATTCGAAAAATGGGGGGCACCTGTACTCACCTGGTCATGCCCTTTAACATCATTCCCTCCTGCTCTGCGTTGCTACCTTCAGAGTTCTGTGAAGATTGGGCCTTTCGTTTCCTTATTCTCAGGCTGGCCTCAGATGGGTTTGGCTGAAGCATGCAAAAATACTGACATCCAACACTTCCTTTTTCTTTCCTCTGTAAACTATACACTAAGACACAATATATTTGTTGAATGTTAGAGTCTTAGAGTCAGACAGTTGTATAGCACAAAAAAAGACCCCTTGGGCCAGCTCATTCATGCTGATCAAGGTATCTACCTGAGCTTGTCCCATTTCTCTGCATTTGGCATATCTTTGTATCAATTCATCCAACTGTCTTTAAAATGTTGTAATTATACCTACTTTTACCACATCCTTTGGCAACTCATTCCACATACTTACCACTCTGTGTGTAAAACAAAAATTCCCCTCAGCTCCCACCACCTTTAAAATTTTCCCCTCTCTCCCTATGTCCTCCAATTTTAGACAGCCCTATCCTGGGAAAATATTATAACCATCCACCTTCCCTTTGCATCTTGTGATTCTATGTATCATGATAAGGTCACCCTCAGCCTTCTTTGTTCCAAGGGAAGCAGCAAACTGCCTAGTCTCTCCTTATAACTTAAGCCTGCAATTCCAGATAATATCCTTGTGAATCACTTATGCACCCTTTCCAGTTTAATGAACTCCCTTTTCTAGCTAGGCAACCAGAAATAAACACATTGCTCTGTTTAGTTTATGAAGTTTCCAACAATGTTCTTCCTATAATGAAGTGACCAGAACTGACACAATACTCCAAATGTAGTCTAACTAGATTTTTATAGAGTTTCAACATTACCTCACTGCCTTTAAACTCATTCATCAACTAATAGTCAATACCCCAAATGCCTTGTTAAATATCCTATCAACGTGTATGATGACTTTAAGGGATATGGAGCCCCAGTATTCCTCTGTTCCTCCACACTACCATTAACTCTGTACTCTGCCTTCAAATTCAACCTTTCAAAATGTGTCACTTCCCACTTTTCTAGATTGAACTCCATCTACCACTTCTTAGCCCAGATCTGCATCCTATCCATGTCCTGTTGTAACCCACAACTATTTTCCTCTCACATCCCAGAGACATGCAAGCTTGGTGAGCTAATTGTCCCTAGCACGTAGGTGAGCGGTAGAATCTGGGGCTGTTGAGAATGTTGGGCTAAAAAGCATGATTAGTGTAAAGGGGTGATCGATGGTCAGCATGGACTCAGTGGGTCAAAAAACCTGCTTCCCTGTAGTATTGCTCTAGGACTCTATGTAATTTGAAAAGCAAATGGAATGTTGGCCTTGATTGAAACAAAGTGCAATATAAAAGGAAGAAAGGACTGTAACAACGATTCGTGATGTTGGTAAGTCCACATCCTAAAAGCCACACACAGATTTGATCTCTTATTTCAGGAGGAACATACTTGCATTGAAGGTTAGTGGGTTAGAAAGTAAATAATGGATCTTGGAGACACACTAGACTGCATATAAATCTGAACAACACACAAAATTCTGGAGGAACTCAATTGTTTAGGCTGCATCTATGGAGAGAAATGGATTGCCAACACCTTGGGTCAAGACTCTTCAACTGAACTCCAACGTACCTTGATGGGGTCTTGTCCCGAGGTCATGTTATTAAAACATAATTGGCATGGGAGTTCTCTTAGACAGGCACTAATTTGTCCAAGGAATGAGGAATAACTTCACTTGATAAACATCTGACGCCCAAATTATGTCAAAACCAGATGTGCAATTCACACCAGGAATCCCATGGTTGAATTGTAAGAGTGATAGGAAACGACACAGAAATGTTCACCACAGGAATGCTTCATTTTAACCATCAATTCTTACTACATATTTGATTATTTTTGGGCCAATGCATTTTCAAAATAGTTGGCAATACATTCATTTTTAATGCCAAAGTTAATTGGAATTAAATTTACTCAAATCTAAACACTGGTTTATCTTTCTTCTCACATTCCTTTCCAAACTTTGTTCAGCTGGTGGGAATCCAACAGGGTTAAACATGAAAATATACTTAATCTTGCAGTGACTATGCACACGTTTTGAACTAGTGAGTGTGTATCATCCCTCATCAAACACAGCTCCTCCTTTTATAAAATAAATACAAAGAGAAATGTACTGGAATTGTTCTGTTGGAATTGACTGACGATAAAAGGGTTTCACAGTCAGACCCTTCCTGTGGAGATAAAAGATCATCCCCAATGCACACTACCCTTGGGAAGGTTGTGGTGGGAAAAGAGTCTTCGCAGACTGTGGAGAAGGGAGGGTCCATCCCCAGCAGCTCTGCAACAGAGAGTTTGGAACGTGGTTGCCAGAAGATTGAGAGGAGATTTGATAGAGGCACACAAAATGATGAGAGATACAGAGAGGGTAAATACAAGCAGTCTTTTCCCACTGAGGTTGGGTGGGACTACAACCAGAGCTCTTGGGTTAAGGGTAAAAGGTGAAAGGTTTAAGAGGAACATGAAGGGAAACATCTTCAGTCAGAGAGTTGACAGAACGTAGAACAACCTGCCTTCACAAGTGGTGCAAGCAAGCTCGATTTCAACATTTAAGAGAAGTTTGGGCAGGTACATGGATGCGAGGGAGATGGATGGTTATGGTTCCATTGCAGGTTGGTGGGAGTAGGTAGTTTAAATGGTTCAGCACAAACTAGATGGGCCAAAAGGCCTGCTCCCATGAGGTTCTTTTCTATGATTCTATGAATCTATGAATTCCTGATCTCCATTAGGCTCTATAATAAGTCCACCTGTAGCCAGGTGACCCTCTCCTGTTAGAGGTAACCTATTTTTTATTCTTTCTTATTTCTCTTCTGATATTTGTGTGCACTTGTAATGCTACTGCGTCACAGTAATTTCCTTTTGGGATCAATTAAGTATCTACCTATCTATCTATCTAGCTATTTACAGTATCTATCTCTCCAATCTCCGATCTAGTCTTAATTCCTGGGCAAACTCTGAGACAGACATCATGTGCTGCTGGAGAATCATTAGTTCAGCGAAGCATATCCTTAACTTTCTGTCAATCCAAACCTATAGGTCTTCCAACACAGTGAGATGTCTTTAAGGAAATACTGCGGGCTGGCTCGGTCCAGGCTACAGGAAAACGCTCTGAGGGAGAAACTGAAAACCAATGCAGCCAACGTAAAGGCTCTGTGGGGAAGAACCATAATCTAGGTTCCTTCTGCTACTGTGCATAGAGGAGCTGAGGAAGGATGGGAAAGGCCCTCAAACATTAAAATAGTGCATCAGCCAGGGGCCCACATATGACTCTCATGGCTTAAAATATTAACACTATATTCAAAGTTCAAAAAATGACCAAAGTATGAAAAGGATTTGCACTGTTTGATTTTTTTTGAAAATCTATTTTATTATTAAACAACTTATAATGTGAGAGTAAGCATTCGGCATGGACTAGAAAGGCTGAGATGGCCTGTTTCTGTGCTGTAATTGTTATATGGTTATATGGTTATGAATAGCACTTATTTTTGAAGTAAAGAAAATAATCCACTGGGTATACAATGAATGCAATACTCCTGGCAAAGTGGGTAAGTGGGCCAAGGAATGGCATATGAAGTTTAATTCCAGCAACTGTAAAGTGTTGAATTTTGGGAAAACAAATAAGGATAGTATTTTCACAGTGATGGTAGGGTGCCCAGGAGTGCTGTAGAAAGAGGGACCTTAAAGCATTAGTACTGAGTTGGGTGTTACATTGGGATATCATGTCACATTTGTATAAAATGTCGGTGAGACCACACTTGAATATTGTGTTAAGTTTTGGTCACACTGCTATATGAAAGATGCCATTGAAATGGAAAGAGTGCAGAGAAGATATACATGGATGTTGCCAAGACTCAAGAGTTTGAGTTCTAGACAGAGATGGAGAAGGATTGGGACTTTTCCCATTGAAGCACAAGGAAATGAGGAGTGATCTTATAAATGTGCATAAAGACATGAGAACACAGATAGAGTAAACATGCACAATCTGTTTCTCGGGGTTAGGGAATCAAGAACTGGAAGGCATATGTTTACGGTGAGAGTGGAGAGATTTAATAGGAATCTGAGGAATAACTTATTTAGCAAGAAATTGGTCAATATGTGGAATGAGCTGCTAAAGGAAGTGATTGAAGCTGGCACATTAACATTATTTAAAAGGGACTTGGACAGGTACATGGACAGGAAAGGTCTAGAGGGATAAGGGTCAAATGTGGGCAAATGGGATGAACTTAGGTAGGAATTGTGACCAGCACGGACCAGTAGCACATGACCACTGTTGCCGTGCTGTGTGGGCAGACAGTGAATGCTGGGCAGGAGGTGATATCTCTGGAATCATTCTACATTGTAATAAATATTACATTAATGTAATAATCAAATAGAAAGGCAAAATAGCCTGGATCCTTTCAACGTTACATGACATTCAATATGAAATTTACAACATCATTCCAAAAATCCTTTCTTTTCTCCCCAGCTGTCAGCACTCTTGATCATGAAATCCTCTGTTTCCCATCATTGACTTCATTAACTTTGCCTCCAACTTTCACCCTGCCCTCAAATTTACCTGGTCCATTTCTGACAGCTCCCTCCCCTTTCTTGATCTTTCTGTATCCATCTCTGGAGACGGCTTATCTACTGATATCTACTATAAGCCTACAGACTCTCACAGCTACCTGGACTATTCCTCTTCCCACCCTGTCTCTAGCAAAAATGCTAACCCCTTCTCACAATTCGTCCGTCTCCGCCACATCTGCTCTCAGGATGAGGCTTTTCATTCCAAGATAAAGGAGATGTCTTCCTTTTTTAAACCAAGGGGCTTCCCTTCTTCCACCATCAACTCTGCTCTCAAACTCATCTCTCCCATTTCCCGCACATCTGCCCTCACCCCATCAGCCCGCCACCCCACTTGGGATAGGGCTCCCTTTGTCCTCACCTACCACCCCACCAGCCTCCAGGTCCAATGTATAATTCTCCGTAACTTCTGCTACCTCCAACGGGATCCCACAACCAAGCACATCTTTCCCTCCCCCACTCTTTCTGCTTTCTGCAAGGATTGCTCCCTACGCAACTCCCTTGTCCATTCGTCCCCTCCCATCCCTTCCCACCAATCTCCCTCCTGGCACTTATCCTTGTAAATGGAACAAGTGCTACACCTGCCCTTACACTTCCTCTGTCACCACCATTCAGGGCCCCAGACAGTCCTTCCAAGTGAGGCGACACTTCACCTGTGAGTCGGCTGGTGTGGTATACTGTGTCTGGTGCTCCCAGTGTGGCCTTTTATATATTGGTGAGACCCAACGCAGACTGGGAGACCATTTCGCTGAACACCTACGCTCGGTCCGCCAGAAAAAGCAGGATCTCCCAGTGGCCACACATTTTAATTCCACGTCCCATTCCCATTCTGATATGTCTATCCATGGCCTCCTCTACTGTCAGGATGAATCCACACTCAGGTTGGAGAAACAACACCTCATATACTGGCTGGGTAACCTCCAACCTGATGGCATGAACATTGACTTCTCTAACTTCCGTTAATGCCCCTCCTCCCCTTCTTACCCCATCCCTGACATATTTAGTTGTTTGTTTTTTTCTCTCTCTCTGCCCATCACCCTGCCTGTTCTCCATCTCCCTCTGGTGCTCTCCCCCTCCCCCTTTCTTTCTCCCAAGGTCTCCCATCCCATGATCCTTTCCCTTCTCCAGGTCTGTATCACTTTTGCCAATCACCTTTCCAGCTCTTAGCTTCATCCCAGCCCCTCTGGTCTTCTCCTATCATTTTGCATTTCCCCCTCCCCCCACTACTTTCAAATCTCTTAGTATCTCTCCTTTCAGATAGTCCTGATGAAGGGTCTTGGCCCAAAACGTCGACAGCGCTTCTTCCTATAGATGCTGCCCAGCCTGCTGTGTTCCACCAGCATTTTGTGTGTGTTGTTTGAACTTCTAGCGTCTGCAGATTTCCTCGTGTTTCCCATCATTGTTAGTTTTACGTTGCATATGATAGATCCTCCCAGTGCCTTGCTGGAGATCATTACTCCTCCTGACAGGACAAGTCCCTTCCCCTTGTGCTCTGCGTAATGCATGATTTTCTCAACAAAATGCCCTCTGACACATCCACCCGGCATCAGGGCTCAGATTCTTGCAATCTCTTGACAAAATGGTGTAAAATCTTAAGATCATGTAATATTTCTAACCAGCTGCTTTTTAACCAAGATCCACAAAGATGGCTGAATCATTTTATGCCAGAGTTAAGATAAGATTTGCTTCATTTGTCACAAATACATCAAAATATACAGTGAGATGTGCCATTTGTGACAACAAACAATACTGTCCAAAGATACGTTAGGGGCAGCCCACAAATGTTGGCATGCTTTTGGTGGCAACACAGAAGGCCCGTAACTTGCTAAGCTTAGCATTTTGAATGTAGGAGGAAGCTGGAGCATCTGAAGGAAACCCGTGTGGTCACATGGTAGGTTGCTAGGGTTTGTATTTTCAAAGAGATTCAGTCATTCATTAATTTTTTTTAGCAGAGTTGTTATCCTAGAAGCACCAGTAAGAAGGATACAGCCCATCAAGAAGTGAGATGTGGGCTATTAAAGACAAGAAAAGTGGTTTCAGAAGTAGGACAAGTGAGATAGGAAGAAGATTGGGTTACTTCAAGAGGAGGAGGAAATGTTAATATAGAGGACGAAGAGAGACTGATTCAGAAACTAGGACAATTAAAATAAAATACAGGGATTAATATAACAGAAAATCAATAGTTCTGATCTACAGTAGCAGTCACTGACTCTGGGACGATCTAGGCTATGAATGAAATTTTCCAGAAACTGTAACAGCAAAATGGAAAAAGAGGTGAGAATCTTTGTAATAAAAGCAGCGGAGAAAAGCAGCAGCTCAGAAACTCAAGCTGTTGAAATAGTTAGAACCAAGAAACAAGGAGCTCAGTAGGCATTGATGGAAGCAGGTTATTGGCTCCTGAAGAGGACGTACCGTCGGGTAGTATAGAGATGCACATAACAAGGGATAACAGGAACTTTAATCTCTATGCAGACTAGATTTGTAGAGATAAACGTAGAAATTGGATTGTGGCCGCTGCTATTTTTCAAATGGTGCATAATCCAGTTTAGATTTTACCAGGAGTAAGTAATGCCAGTGAGCTTTTACACATGAAATTTCACTAATCGCCAAAATGTGTCAGCTACTCCTCGCAGTTCACATAGAAACATGGAAAACCTACAACACAATATAGGCCCTTCGGCCCACAAAGTTTTGCCAAACATGTCCCTACCTTAGAAATTACCTAGGGTTATCCATAGCCCTCTATTTTTCTAAGCTTCATGTACCTAACCAAAAGTATCTTAAAAGACCCTATCGTATCTGCCTCCACCACCATAGCTGGCAGCCTATTCCACACGCTCGCCACTCCTTACGTAAAAAACCTACCCCAGACATCTCCTCTGTACCTACTCTCCAACACCTTAAACCTGAGTTCTCTTGTGGCAAAAAGCCTCTGGCTATCCACACTATCAATGCCTCTCATCATCTTATATACCTTTATCAGGTCACCTCTCAGCCTTCATCGCTCCAAGGAGAAAAGGCCAAGTTCACTCAACCTATTCTAATGAGACATACTCCCCAGTCCAGGCAACATCGTTGCAAATCTCCTCTGCACCCTTTCTACGGCTTCCACATCCTTCCTGTAGTGAGGCGACCAGAAATGAGCACAGTACCCCAATGGGGTCTGACCAGGGTCCAATATAGCTGCAATATTACCTCTCGGCTCCTAAACTCAATTCCACGATTGATGAAGTCCAATATACTTCTTAACCACAGAGTCAACCTGCACAGCTGCTTTGAGCATCCTATGGATTCAGACCCCAAGATCCCTGTTATCCTCCACACTGCTAAGAGTCTTACCATTACTAAACATACCAAACATAAACTGTTTGCATATGCAGCTAATGACATTCTAGGGTAACGTGACTGGGAGAAATGTACACAATTCACAACCATCGAGATTGAACTGGAGTTTCACTTTAAGAGGCTGGTCTGATGTAATGACGTGGTTACATAGCATTTTTAGCTTGCTTTGGTTGTGTAGGTTTTGGAGTTCAATAAAGCATGTTACAAATTTCATTAGGCATAAAACGCCTCACCTTGTTTCACTTGTGTAAACCTACCTAGGTGATCCTGATGTTCTAGAGCCATTTCCGAGTTAGTGAACATGTCGGCCAACGCAGTTGTTTTGAAACTGCCGGAGTTTTGGGAGCAAAGTGGCTTCACTCGGTTTGTACAAACTGATGCAAAAAATCTCCGCCAGCAACACCAAATCCAACCATGTGGTAGTGTTGCTGAGCAATTGTCTCACTCAGACAGAGAGAGTGGTGACTATGCTTGGACGCCCGCCTAAACATGATAAATACCGATCACTGAAAACTCACCTTCTACAGACTGTTGGACTATCGGGGTCTGAGAGCACGAAACAGTTGCTCTCCTTACCCAGTCTTGGTGATGCTAGGCCTTCAGAGCTAATGGCCCCCATGCTGTCTCTCCTGAGAAATCACCATCCTTGTTTTATTTCTAAAGAACTCTTCATGCAGCAAATGCCTGATCAAGTTTGGATAACCCTCCGTAATGCACCCGTGAAGGACTATAGGGAGCTTGCTAAGATGGCTGTTAGTCTACACTCAGCCAGGCAGTGGTGCATCGTTCCCCCTCCTTTCTCTACCTTAGTAAGCCCGATCAGCAAGGCCCTCAATGTAAGGACGCCCGTGACAACAAAACAGACCATCTGTGCTTTGACCATGCTCACTTTGGTATGAACCCTAGGAGCTGTCGACCGCCTTGCAGTTTCGACAGTGCCAGCGCATCGGGACATTGGAGGTCTGTGAACACTGTGGGTTCCAGCTTCCAGGGTTGTCTACTGTTCATCACGGACACCCTTTCAGGGTAACACTTCTTGTGTGACACGGGTGCTCAAGCCAGTGTAGTGTCACCATCGCTTATTGATGAGAAGGCAAGGAGCAATGAAACCCTGCTGGAGGCTGCCAATGGAGGCAGGATCTAGACTTACGGGATGCAATGGGTGATGCCATTACACATGGGACTTTGTCCTGGCTAAAGTGGTTAGACCTCTGCTCAGTGCAGATTTCCTGTGTGCCCAAGGATTGTTAGTGGATCTTAAGAATTGCCGGCCAGTGGATGTCAAGGACTTTGGGTCATTACCCCGCTCCACAGTAAGTTCCCCACAGCAACTCCGTCAAGCACATACACCACTGCATGTAAGTTTACTCCACTGCAGGGCGAATTCCCAGACCACAACAAGCCCATGTTCTCCGTTGCAGTTACAAAACATGGGATCAAACACCATAGTCCCACAACTGGCCCACCAGTCCATGCTTGCGCACATAGAGTGGACCTAAAAAAAACGGGGAACTGCGAAAGCTCAAGGCCTCAGAGTTTGGAATTCAATCTTATCATCCTCTGTATGTCCTCCTTGTGGAATGCGTGTTTCCCCCCACCGTCCAAAGATGCACCGGTTAGTAGGTTAATTGCTCATTTTAAATTGTACAGTGTAGGGTTTACAGTGTAAATTGTACAGCTAGGGTTAATTTGGGGGTTGCTGGTGGTATGGCTTAAGGACTGGAAAGGCCTGTTCTGTGCTGTGTATCAAAATAAATAAATGTACTTTCTATCTCTGCAGATGCTGCCTCACTGCTGAATTGTTCCAGCGTTCTACTTTTTTAAGAATCACAGTCCTGTTTCTGGTCTGAGCCTTCTGGGTTAATGCGTATGAAGGGTACTCTGCTCCAGTAAGCCCCAACCCCTGACTCCTTAGTAAGCTGCTGTCTGGCAGCTTACTGATGCCCAGTGTAACTCCCTGAGGCACCTGTTAGTTTCTTCTGTTGCATTCATCATACTGCATTAGGGTTAGGGTTAGGCTTGAGATGCTGTTGGGGGTGGAGGAGGCAGATGTGTCAGCCCCTCTGGTCAGCACTTGCATCATCACCCACCCCTTCTTCTTCTCCCTGCAGACTTCCATCCAGTGCCAGCTGATAATGTTCACAAAACAGTGGAAATGGATGCCTAGAAATTGGATTTCATTTATATACGGTAAAACATCACTCTAACCAACGGAATTCCCATTAAAAATATTGACAACTTGGTGAAAACACTAGAAGTGTAATTTACACCCCACAAAAAAAAAGTAAACTTGGCCCATGTTTTATCCATTGTTCATAATTTGTACTAAAAATACATTCCATTAGGAAGGAAAAGTCACAGGAAAATTAACAAACAACTGCCAGCAGAGGGCGCTACATCAGGCACACACATGATGATAAATGAATCAGCTTGTGGTAGGGGTAATGGTGAGGTGGTGTGTGAAAGAAATTGTCCAGAACGGGATATTGTTTCTAATTATGTTACTATTTTTTACTTAACAGATTACACAGATGAAGCTAGACAAACCAATACATAAAGTAATTAACTCTGAGATGTTGCTGTCAGAAGACAGAAAGCAGATGATGATGCATAGAGTCCCTGAATCCATACATCATGCCCTGTCAACCATTCTGTCTGGCCTCAGAACTATGGCAAGACTTTGATGTTGTATACACTGCACTATATCTGTCAGGATCTAACTGGGCAAGGTGGACAAAGAGCTAAAGACAAATAGTTTTAAGAAAAAAAACACACAAAACATCAGTAATGAGAACTGGAGCAATGAGAGAGCACGTGGTGAAATCTTTGATGAGACAATGACAGGTGAAGAGAATCCACGAAACCAAATGCAAACTGGAACTACAATAAAGATGCAAAGATCAAACAACAATGCCAATGTTTTTCAAGCATAGTTAATAATGAAATTGAAAGATTTATCCTCTATCCTTACAGAGAACAAGAATACTCTTAAAACTTTACAGATGGCAAGTTACAAGTTGCAACATCATCAAAATACCAAACCATATCAGAGGAACTGGTGTTGGAAGGAAGACCCACAAGTGAACTCAGATTGTGTCCTTGGACAGCTAAACGTCATTGGTATGATCAGAGTAATCCTAACCACACGAGTAATCAACATCCACAGCAACCCACAAGTCACTGGAGGAATTCAGCAGTTCAGACAATGTTTATGGAGGGAAATGCTTTGGGTCGAGTCCTTTCATCTGTATTGGAAAAAAAGCAGTTGTGAATAGAGAGTCGGAGGGAAGTGGGAAATTTGATCTGGCAGGTGATTGGTGGATACAGGGGAGAGGAGTGATAGCAAGCTGAGGAAGGATGGAGTGTGTGAATGAGGTTAGAAGCTGAGAGGTGATAGGTGGAGTTAACAGAGGTTGAGGACAATGGAGGAAGGAGACAATTCTGTGGAAGAGAGTCTCGGTGAGCACATGGTCAAAGATGACAGAGGAGAATCTCACAGAACTCCCAGTGAAACAAGGAGGAAACCTTCTTTGAGGTAGGCATACCATGAAGAAACTGCAGAAGAGCAATAAAATAGAACAACAAAACTTCATTAGCATTCAAATTTCTGACTTCTGGTTCAACCAGTCCTTCAGCATGTCAGCCTTAGCTCAATGCAGAACAGGAGGGCACTTGTTGTTTCATCTGCTAGGGAGGTTAGGTTGGCAGCTGCACACAACGGAATGATAGTATCTCGTCAAAAGATATCAGTGTGTGCAGTAACGGACCGGTGGCAGAGGTGAGTAGTGAAGCCTCTCCCAACGTTATATGAAGATACAGAGAAGTACTAAATTCTAGAAATATGTTGGTTTGAAGGTGGCTTTGGACAAAACTGTGAAGACAAAAAACATTACCGCTCTTATGATTTGAATTCCAAAGTAGTTTTCACTGTATATGATGAAATGAAAAGCTGGCTCATGGCTATATTTTTTCCAAAAGAAGATTTGATGGATGCTATCCAGATACATCTCAATTTTCTTTGAACTCCACAGCAAGGTTGGGTTATTTTACAAAGATCATCCATCCCCACTGCTTCACTGTCAGTATAACTTGACTGGACTTCTGAATATGCTTGAGATAATTCCTCGGAATAAACTACAGCCAACAACTGAGTACAACCATCCTCAGAATCAGTGATAGGAATTGGTATTCTAGATATGGTTTCTGAGAGAAACTACAATAATTTTTGCCAATGTCATTGGCAATTTGCAACAATAAATTACCATAATTGCAGGACAGAGGTAAAGATAGCATTGAGATTCTTTCACTAAACTGCCTAGGTAACTGCACAAGTACTTACTTTCAATGCAAGCAACTGAAACCATTTCTCATTAATTCTTCTGTGCCCATAGCGGAGAACAAATCAATGAACAGTGTGGACATCCTCCTGGACTTCCCAACCAATGTTTAGCTAAAGACTGAGATCCAAGTCTATGTGAAAGCAGAGCAACCCACAGTGTTGAACAAGAATGATGAGGCTTCAATTTATTGATGTGAAAGCAGATTTTCATCACTTTCTGCATCAAGCATCATGTGACTCAACTACCTCTCATCCTCCAAATATCATATTGTCAGTGCTTTAAATATGCAGATTATTTGATGTCTCTAGGGCTGTGTTTAGAATGAATGGGGAATCTCATTGAAACTGACCAGATACTGAAAAGCTTGGTTAGAGTGGACATAGAGAGGATGCTATCATTAGGAGAGTCCAGGATCCAAAGAGGGAGCCTCAGAATAAAGGGATATTTGTTTAGAACTGAGATGAGGAGGAATTTCTTCAGCCACATGGTGATGAACCTGTGGAATTCCTTGTAATGTAGTACAAGTCATTGGTGTATATAAGGAACAGAGAGATTGGTTTCTGATTGTTAAAGGGGTTAAGGGTTATGGGAAGAAGGTAGGAAATGGGGTTGAAAAAAAAACAATCATGATGGAATGGCAGAGCAGACTCGATGGACTAATTC
Source organism: Hypanus sabinus (assembly GCF_030144855.1). Classification (NCBI taxonomy): domain Eukaryota; kingdom Metazoa; phylum Chordata; class Chondrichthyes; order Myliobatiformes; family Dasyatidae; genus Hypanus; species Hypanus sabinus. The sequence goes on along the minus strand of NC_082732.1, from coordinate 7,036,491 downwards.
AGCTCCTATGTCTTAGGATGTTATCCTTCATGCTGAAGCAAGCATATTGAATGGAACGGCTCACTTCTTACATGACTGTGGACTGATATTCAATTGTGTCTGCTTTACTTACCATGAGTCTTCAAGATGGTGATGCGACACAGTTTTCAGCGGCCTCTCTGGAGCTGATATCTGTTATTTGTCATCCTAATCTGATGGAAAATGGACGTGGGAGCACGGAGGAACATCTGGAGATCTCCAGGAAGGCCATCTTCTGTTGTTGTGAGGTCCGGGTCTCTGCTGGGAAGAACAGGGCCCCCACTCCTCAGGGTCACGTTGCCAGTAGCTGGTGACTGGGGCATTGTAGTGCGCTTGGCAGAGGATGGTGCTCAGAGAGGCTGTGCTGGAGGCTCGGAGGTTCGATGGACTCGGAGTCCGCTGCAGTCGGGGAGCTTTCACTGTGTGCTGTGTCTGCAAGTCTGAGTCTGGCGGCGCCTTGGATGTCCATAGCGGGGGTATTCCCTTCTGCTGCCTGTGTGGGATGACGAGTCTGTCGGGACCCTGAGGACTTGTGGAAACTATGTGGTGGTTTCTTTTGAACTTATAGTATTTAACATTTTTGGACTATTTTTACTATGCCCATGGTCTGTTTTCTTTAATCAATTGTTTGCACTGTTGTAATTATATGTTGTTACTATGTGGTTTTGTGTAGGTCTTGTAGTTTTAGTTTTTGGTTTGTGGGGTGGTAGAGTTGGTCTCCTGACTTGGTGTGTCTGGGTAGTCTTGTTTTGTCTGGTGGGTTTGGAGCATTTTCTCCTCTCCAAACGTGCTAAGATGGTAGCACGATATTAATACTCAGCAGCCTCTCTGGACTCTGGATTGGGGATTGCAAAACGTTATGTGGATTTTCTGGTGTAGTCTGTTTTGTTATGTGCTTTTGTGATATCATTCTGGAGGAATGTTGTTTCCTTTTTTAACTGCTTGGCAGTTGTGGTTTCTAAATGACAATACAGTCGGTCTTCCTTATCCATGAGGGATAGGTTCTGGGACCCCTCGCAGATACTAAAATTCATGGATGCTCAAGTCCCTTATTCAACCTGTCTCAATGTGGTGTTCCTTCAGACCCAGCGGAACCCCAGACCTTATTCAACCTGTCTCAATATGGTGGTCGTTCAGACCCAGCAGAACCCCAGACCTTATTTAACCTGTCTCAGTGCGGTGGTCCTTCAGACCCAGCAGAACCCCAGACCTTATTCAACCTGTCTCAGTGCAGTGGTCCTTCAGACCCAGCGGAACCCCAGACCTTATTCAACCTGTCTCAATATGGTGGTCCTTCAGACCCAGCAGAACCCCAGACCTTATTTAACCTGTCTCAATATGGTGGTCCTTCAGACCCAACAGAACCCCAGACCTTATTTAACATTAGGACCCAGCGGCAGAGATCTGAATCCGCAGCGTTTTTGTTCACGAAAATAATCATGATCATGATTGAAAATAAAGTAGAAATAGTAAAGCAATCGGAAAGAGGTGAAATGCCATCGGTCATTGGAAAAGCATTAGGTTACGTCGGTCAACGATTGGAACGATTTTAAAGGATAAGGTGAGAAAGGCTCTGCCCCAATGAAAGCTACAATTATTACTAAGCAACGCAATGGTTTAGTTCTAGGGTTTTGGGGTTTGGGGTTTTTGATCCTCCACATCGACTCGGCATGGTGGAGAGTACACTCAGGAGTGATCTGTCACTACATCGAACTCGGGAACTTCCATTCCCGACGCTAAACTGATGCTAAATAATACCAAATGTACCTGTTCCGACTTACCTAGTAAGACAACTTCCAATTTTTTTTCAATCTCGATGCACGATAACCCACGCACATCCTCCCATATACTTTAAATCATCTCTAGATTACTTATAATACCTAATACGATGTAAATGCTATCTAAATAATTGTTATACTGCATTGTTTAGGGAATAATGACAAGAAAAAAAGTCTGTACATGCTCGAACAACAAGTGCTGGAAGAGCACTTCCGGGTTTTCGCGATTCTTGGTTGGTTGAATTCGCGGATAAGACTGTAAACCAAAATTCAATTCAATTCATAAAAAACACTGTGCTCTTGTACATGGCAATAAACTCAACTTGAGAGATGGCGGAGGGGTGTGGGAATTAGTTGGGTGATGTTTTGGGCAATATCTGGCTCATCAAGAGTGACCAGAAGAAAATGCAATGTGTGGCAGGATGGATGGCTGCAATCCGTGGCAAAGAAGATGAAGTATAATGGTAGGTTTACATCTCATTGACCTGCCTGCATCTTTCTTCTTTCACAGACATTACAGATGTTATGAGTATGCAGCTCTTGCTTGACACCTCCTCTCTTCTGCTTGCTTCTTGATTTTTAGATAACCAAGAGCTTCCACTAGACGTGGCCATGCATCATGTGAGCAAAGAAGGCCACACTAGTCCTTTGAAACTGCCAGCCCCACAACCATTCAAACACTCTGAATGGTAACCTGGATAAAAACGCTTCATATGGTAAATCTTCGGACATTGACGACCTGGAAAGAAATGGTGGACTAGGTACCATTAATTTCTCTCTAGGATACCCCATCAATACTTTCATCTGTTCTAAGGACTCAGATGGAGATTTTAATGGGACAGCTAGAGAATAATATTGATAGAGCTAGACAACAGGATACCTGGTACATTGTCCGGTTGTCTTGTGGGTTAAAGAACATGGGAGGATAGGAGCATGGAAAATGTTGCGCACCAACTTGCACATTGTCTTACTGCCCAACAATTCCACTGTGGGAGCCATGGTCAACTCTCCTTTAATATTTGCAGATTCCACTATCCTCTGATGGACATTCTAAAGGTGTTGCTGTGGTCTAATGAGAAGTCATCCCATGTCTCTCATATTACAGTGGAAGCTCTGCGTTCTGCTGTCTAAATCAGCTAGCTGCCAGTGTCACCATCATAGACCTGGCCACCAACAATAGGAAACGGTCTTCAAGATACCACGGTACTCCAGCGAGCTGTCCACCAACAGATTACAAAGGTTGCTGGATACTGCCCTACAGAGAAGTGAGCTTGCTGGAGGAAGCAAGTGCTCTGCTCTCCAAGGATAATATTCTTTCTGCCAAGGAGTGTATTTCTATGTTACATTGACTGTTCTATTTGTTATAAATTATTATAAATTACTATGATTGCACATTGTACATTTAGACGGAGACGTAATGTAAAGATTTTTACTCCTTATGTAATTGAAGGATGTAAGAAATAAAGTCAATTCTAATTCAATTCTTGTCCATGCCAAACCTGCCCAGTTGCATCAGCCTGCACCTTGACCATAGCTCTCTACACTCCCCCCCATTCACTATCTATCTGAATTTCTTTTAAATGTTGAAATCGATCCTGCATCCACCACCTGTGATTGCAGCTTGTTCCACATTCTCACCACCTCTGAGTCAAGAAGTTCCCCTTCACGTTCCTCTTAAGTATTTCACCTTTCCAATAGCATTGCCATAACTGACGTCAGGCTCACCTGTCTATAATTTCCTAACTTATCCTTACAGCCTTTCTTAAACAATGGAACAACATTTGCTATCTTTTGATCATATGGCACCTCATCCGTGGCTAAAGATATTTTAAATATCTCTGCTAGGGCCCCTGCAATTACTGCATTCTACTTCCACAGAGTCCAGCCGAACACACTGTCAGGCCTTGGGGAATTTATCCATACTAGTTTGCCTCAAGACAGCAAGCACCTCCTGTATATGTAATCTGTATAGGGCCAGTGACCATGCTGCTGATTTGCCTTTGTGTCCATCTCCTGAGTATACATAGATGCAATAAATCCATTTAAAACCTCCGCCATCTCTTTTGGCTGCACACATACTGTAGATTACCACACTGATCTTCCAGAGAACCAATGTTGTCCCTTGCTATCCTTTGCCCCTAATGTATCTGTAGAAGCTCTTGTGAATTTCCTTCACCTTGTCAGCTAGAGCAATCTCACGTCTTCTTTTAGCCCTCCTGATTTGCCTCTTAAGTGTTCTCTTGCATTTCTGATACACTTCAAGCATCTCACTTGTACCTGCTATGCACCTACATTTTTTTTGAAACCAGGGCTTAAATATTACTCAAAAAACAACGTTCTCTAAACAAATTATCCTTGCCTTTTATTCTGACAGCCTTTGTACTATCAAAATTTCACTTTTGAAGGCCTTCCACTTCCAAATGTACCTTTGTCAGAAAACACCGTGTCCCAATCCACACTTGCCAGTTCCTCTCTGATACCATCAAATTTGGCCTTTCTCCAAAGTAGAATCTCAACCTGAGAATCAGAAGGGTCTTTTTCCATAATTACCTTGAAACTATTAATAATAGTTTGTGTATAGTTTTAAAAATTGTTTCTATTGTATTTCACTCTTCTGCCTTGAATGCCTGAAAGGAACAGAATCTCGAGATAGTGTATGGTGATAAATAGGTACTTTGATAACAAATTTACTTTGAACTTTGATCCTGTTATCTCTGACTAGGAGACTGACGTCAGGTGTGAATCCTTACAAATTGCTCAGCTGTGAATGCATTCCTGGCAGGGTTCGGAGACACTCTGCCAAACATCTGGCTGGAGTTTTCAAGGACATCTTCGATCTTTCACTGTTGCAGTCAGAGGTCCCTATCTGCTTCACGACCATGGACTCTGCTGCCGAGTTGGGATGCCTTCACAAGCAGTTTGCGGAACTGGGTTGGCATCCACACTCATGAGTATATATTTTCCAGCCAATTAGTGCTTCATTGTGATTGGCTGTGGTTCAGCAGCTTACTACCAACAGTCAGACTCAGGTGGCAGCAATTTCCACTCTTGCTACAACAACTCAGCAGCCTTCAGCCAGATCCGTCCCAATCCTGGCATCTTCCGCACCTTCCTCATTAACAGTCTCATCCCCCTTAGCCACTAATGCCCTAAAACCGTGACAATGTTTTTCTCCACTAGGCAGATACTCCAGTAATCCTGACAGCTGCAGGAATTTTATTACCTAGTGTGAGCCCAGCCAGTCTGATCTGGTGAAGAAGTATGTAAGCTAGCTGACATGGTGAATCTCTGTGAAGGACTCCCATTCAGCCATTTCAATGCTCTACAAGAACAGTGTTCTCTGCAGCCCAGTCCTCCCAACAATTCATGGTCGAGTTCAAGAGAAGGTTTTGTCCTTCAGTATGGGATCAGGAGGCAGCCCACTGACTCCTGGATCTGCTCCAAAGGAAAGGAACAGTGAGAGACTACTCAGTAAATTTCCACACACTTGTGACTGAGATGGGATGGAACATAAGACCCCTCATTCCGACTGTCTAATGTGATATAACTGCAGGAGCTCAAAGTGAGATCGCAGACAGTGACGAACAGGACAACTTGGATGATCCCATAAATTTGAATTGATAACTAAAGAACAGAGTGAGAAAAAATGCCTCAGCCTTCCTACTCTTTCGAACACTCTCTGTCTCGTTGCTCAGTACCCAATCCACAGAGGAGCCCATGCAGGTAGGGCACATGTCCCTATCGGAGGAAGAATGAGATCGGTGCAGGAGAACAGGTTTCTGCTTCTACTGTGATGATTCAGGACACTTCATGTCCCAAGTACCCAGTAAAAGAGGATACCTATCAGCAGGAAGGGAAATTCTAATGGGTCAATTCTCCTTGCAAGCATCTTCCCCTAATCTCATAATGCTCCCAGTTTCCTTGTCGTAAGGGTCCCAGACCCATGAGCTTCAGGCCTTTATTGGCCTCAGGGTAGATGGGAATCTTATGAATATCTCTTTGGCTCAGTGTACTGACTCAGCTATTGAGAGAGAATATCAATATCAACCCTCTGGATGGCCGACCTCTGGGCACCAGCAAGATCAAACTTTCCACAAAACCTCTTCAACTTTTCCCAGAACGCAACCACAGGTCTCCTTCTACCTTGTTGATTCACCTGAAATGCCACTGGTGTTTGGCCTTCTCTGGCTAGCTTGACACAACCTGCAGTTCGATTGGTCACTCAAGGTGCTGCAAGAGTGGGGACCAGCATGTCTGTCTACCTGTCTGGTTCCAGCTCGAGCCCCTGTTGGCGGATCTCCTCCTGTGCCAAATTCTAGTGTGGTCCTCTCCAGCGTTCCAGCTGAATATGCCGATCTTCTTGAGGTCTTCAGTAAGAAGGGAGCCTCTTCCCTGCCTCCACAACTGAACCATTGAAATCTTACCCAGTGCTAGACTTCCCCAGGGCTGGCTTTTTGCCCCTCTCTCATCCTGATATGGTGGCCATGGATGTTTACATCCAGAGAGCATTGGCATTGGGTTTATGCTAACAGGGACAGGCTTCTTTTTTGTGAGCAGGAAGAATGGCAAGCTCTATCCCTGCATTTTAATATCCCTCAACAATATCACAGTGAAGAAACAATACCCTCTTCCACTGCTTGCCTGTCTGTTTGAACATCTCCAAGGAACAAGCATACTGTCCAAGACTGATCTGTGCAGTGCTGACTACCTGGTTCAAAACCAGGAAAAGACGAGAGGATGACAGCATTCAACACCCCCACTGGCCACTGTGAGTACCTCGTGATGCCGTTTGGGCTACAGTCAAACAGATGAGGCGCGCAAACTTTTATCACCGCTACATCAGAAACTTCAGTTCCATTGTGACTCCCATAGATACACTTACCAAGGAGACTTCTGCAGGATTCCTAAGGACAAGTGGGGCAGACCGAGCATACTCAGAACTGAGTGGTGTTCCACCACTGCCCTGGTGCTGCAACATCCAGACCTATCCCATCCATCCATCGCGGTGCTTGATGCAGTAGATGTCAGTATAGGAGCCGAACTCTCCCAATGCTTTTCTGAGGATAGTCAGCTGCATCTTTGTGCTTTTCTTTCTAGTCACCTGACTCATTCTAAGTGTAATTACGGTGTTTGGAACGGAGAACTTCTAGCTGTTAAGGAGGCCCTGGAAACATGGAAACACTGGCTTGCAGGGTCCATAGAAGAAAGGGACAGACCACAAGAACTGCACCTACATTTGGAATACCAAGAAATTCAACTCCCGTCAAGCCAGTTGGGTTGTCTTCTTCATGTGGTTTAATTTCACTCTCACCTACTATCCTGACAGCAAAGGCACCAAAGCTAATGCTCTCTCCTCCAGTTTGACATCTCTGAGGACAACATCAATCCAGAGGCCATCCTTCTTCACTGGTGCATTGCTGCTGCAGTGATTTGGGGGATAAAGGCAAAGGTGAGGGTTGACGAACAGTTGAATCCAGGCCCAGGTGGGAGACCTCTCAACCAGCTGATTTTTCTCGCCACATTGTGCCCCAGACTGGTTGAGTGGGGTTGAGTGGGGGATATCTGGGAATTTTCAACGGACCCTGGAATTTACAAAGTGATGATTTTGGTGGTGTCTGTATCCCAGTATGTCCAAGACATTGATGCTGCCCACACCACTAATACGGAGAACAAGATGTCACACCAGCACTGCTCACTGCCTCAGTTCATCCAGGACTTAGTGGCTGATCGGGTTCCACAGTTCACGTCCTGCTTTGGGAAGGCTGTCGTTCTCTTTTGGGACCCATTGCCAGCTGCTCATCAGCTATCCACCACCAGTCTAATGGCCAGACTGAGAGAGTGAATCAGGAACTGGAGACAACCCCGTGTTGCCTTGTCTTTTTCAACCGCATGGCCAGGAGGTTGCAATGGGATGGGCAGAGTTTGCCCATAAGAACATACAGACATCATTCACTGACATGTTCCCCTTTTTATTTCAGAAGGAATTACAGCCATCACTTTTCCCGACCAAGAGACTTATATTGGAGTTCCTGTTGCTGAACAGCGGGTCTGACGCTACAACTGAACGTGGACATGGATCAGGTCTTCTCTGCTGCACATTCAGAAATAATATGCCCAGAGACTGATCAACTCTGCCAACAGGCTGGCTTTCTCTAGCCAGCTGAGAAAGTCTGGCTGGTGTCCAGAGACCTTCCTTCAAATGTTGAGGGCTGTAATTTGACCCCACGCTATGAGAAGGCTATCAACAGAGTCTCTTGTACACTGTGCCTACCATCATTCATGAAGATTCACCCAGTGTTCCATGTTTCCCAGCTCATGGCTGCCTCTCCCCTTGCTCCAGTCACCACCCCTCCCTGCTTGGTGGATGGGTCTCTGTTCTGACTACTGGCAACTTGATAGGTGTGGGGCAGGGTCCAGTGTCTCATAGATTGGGAGGTGTATAGTCCTGGGGAAGATACTTGGGTTCTGCCCATGACACCCTGGACAACTCTCTCATCTGGGACTTCTAGAGAGCACAGGTCTGGCAACTCCGGATCCACGCCTAGAAAAGGGAGGCCCTGTCACAACCATGGAATTTGTCGCAGTGTCGGGATGCCCTCCCAGGTGGACTACAGAATGGGGTCAGCATGGGTACACATGTTCCAGCCAATTAGCATCACATTGTGCTTGTATTTAACTACCTTCGTCTCCTTGTAAAATCTTAACCGAAAGCAAAGCAACGTCAACACCCCCTGCTTAGTTTTCTCCTTATTCCAGGAAGGAAGACTGCTGTTTAGATTGATGCTGTAAAGAAATGATAATTATTTAGTACTAAGTTACTGCTTCCAAGCCACTATGTAGTATTAGCTGTCCGTTTGAGAGTTTTAATTAACAGCCCTGTAGGCCTGACGTTACTGTGTTTTTCTTCTTTAATTTTGCACATTTCTTATTAAAAGACAGTGAACTGTTTATCCACTTCAGTGTCTCTCCCTCTGCACTTGGGCCATAACCGCACATTCCTGTCAATCTGCTCCAAGAAGAAGAGCAGGGTGAGCTGCCTCATCAACTACAGTCTGGCCAGCCTGGTGGCATCCACATTTACTAAGATGACATGCTTTCAGAGGTGGGTCATGACTCATTCCTACCGCAGTAAGGACCTGGACCCACTGAATCTTGCCTACCACCACAGCAGGTCTACAGCGGACATGACCTCACTGACACTGGAGCACCTAGACAACTGTAATGTGTATGTCAGTTTGCTGGTTACCATAACAGTTTGACATTCAATACCATCATTCCCTCAGCATTAATTACAAGCTTCAAAACCAGGGCCCCTATACCTCCCTCTGCAACTGATCCCTAACTCATCGGGAGACCACGGTCAGTATGGACTTACCACACTGAACATCAACACAGGTGCATCTCAAGGATGCATGTTTAGACCACTGCTCCACCTTCTCTACATTCATAACCATGTGGCTAGGCATAGCTCAGATGGCAATGAGGAGGTGTACAGAGTAAGGTAGAGCAGCCAGTTGAGAGGTGTGGCAACAAAAACATCGCATTCACTGTCTACAAGACAAAGGAATTCATGTGGACTTCAGGAAGAGCAAGTTGGAAGAAGACACTCCGTCCACACTGAGGAGCCAGTGATGGAAAGGGTGATCAGCTTCATGCTCCCGAGCATCAATGTCATGGAGAGTATTCTGACTGGTTAATGACCAGCTGGTACGGAGGCTCCAATGCATAGGGTCTCAGAGGTTGCCGAGAGCTGTACACTCAGTTATTTCAATCACGGTCACCACCCTCCCCATCATCGAGGACAAGTTGAAGATTTGATGCCTCAAGAAGGCAGCACCCATGATTAAAGACACTCAACATTCCGTATTTACATAACTACCATCGGGGAGGAGGTACAGGAGCCTGAAGACCCATACACATTTTAGGAACAGTTTCTTTCCCTCCATGGTTCGGATAAGTCTTGTGTTCATGATAAAAAGCCAAGCAGATATGGGGGTGAGTAGCGACCAGGGAAAGGCAATGCTTGAACTCGACTGTTTGTATCAGTGATGTAACATTAACTTCAGTCCTTGTGGAGAAGGTATTCCAATATGCTGTCAAAGAAGGACTAAGAAGAATTACAAATAATTTTTTTAAGTGCACGATCAGTCGGTGAACTTGCAAGTGACTGTGAACTCATATAATTGCTGCCCTTGCCAGCAGCTAAAGAGGACTCACCATGTAACTGCCATGGAAATGCTACACCTCAGAGTTCTGATGTGCTGCTACTGGATGGAGTGAAGGTTTAGTGGGAAGACTAATAAAAACAAGAGACCTGGTTGGTCTAAACTTCTCAGAGTTGATGGAACAACATGCTTCATGACAGGAGAGGAATCTATCTTCATTTTGTATCTTTTCAGTGGTGATACGGCTCTGAGTTGTAGAAAGGTGAGTGTCTGAAAAATACCCAGCCTTGCAGCCACAGGAACTGCCTGGCTGGTCTAATTGAGTTTCTAGTCCAGGGTAGAGCATTACCTCAGATCCTGAACAGCTTAAACAAGATGGACTAGTGGCATTCATGTCCCACAATGCTACTTACCAATATCTGATTTACTGCATGCAGGTGGAGACTACCATTGTGAATCCTGACCATTAAAATCATCCCTGCTCATTAGGTGAAGCAAAGGTCAATTTACCAAACAGCACACTGTTTCTGGGCAGAGCTTTGCATTAGTCTGCCTTTTCCTCCTCTTGGTTTTTATGTTATGAACAGAGACAATCCACAAACAACCATGCAGAATGGCAAAGCGGTAACCCTCTCTGAAATGTGTGAGAGTGATTCCATCGATTGCAACTTCTGCCTCAGGATTGCAGATGCAGTTGTCCGCATATCACCCATTACCCTGGAGAGTAACTACAGCACGGAAACAGGCCATCTCAGCCCTTCAAGTCCATGCCGAACGCTTACTCTCGCAAGTAGAGCCAGATGTTAAGAGAACAGCTGCTTCACCCAAAGGCCACATGCTGGTCCAGCATGAAACATAGCTATGCAGAAAGAGCAGACAGCACAAATATAAGAGGCATGGTAACAACCAGTGATTTATTGATAAGCATTCTGAAGTTCTCTGTGTAAATCCAGAATATTGGAATGCCAGGGCAGAAAACCATCTGGGAGATCTTGTGTGGAACCCTTAATGCTTTGGAACTGTCATCACCTCTGCATTGTAAAAAAGCCCATCATGTTAGCATAACTGCACGTTCATGCTTCCTGCTGCATTCTGCCCCGGGGGACGTGAATTCCTCATTCTTCAAAAAAATATCCAACTTCATCAGTACAGAGCAAGCTGGAAGATATGGCTGTTACCTGCTAGGGCACCCAAGAACAGGAGGAAATACCTAAGCATTGTGTCACTGCATTACATACTGTAATAAACTGTGTGTGCATTGTTATATGAACTTGTACAATTTAAACATTTCAAATAAACCAGCTATGCTTTCCGAAGCTCTCCTGTCTCCCACAGAACACACTGCAAGCTCTTTACATCACTTGTCTTGAGGCCAGGTACCACAGGTACACATGTACTGCACTTGTGTTACAGAAAAGAAATGAAGCTGTCTGCAGTGACAAAGTCATCACGTACATCAAGAACTATATATTTATGAAGACACAGGAGACTGCAAATGCTGGAATCTGGAGCAAAGAAAAACTACTAAGTTTCACCAACAGGTTAAACAGCATTTGTGAGGGGAAAGAAGTTCAATACAAACAAGAGAAAATCTGCAGATGCTGTAAATCCAAGCAACGCACAAAATACTAGAGGAACTCAGCAGGCCAAGCAACATGTTTGGAAAAGTGTAAACAATTGACGTTAAAGGCCAAGACCCTTCATCAGGACTGGGAAAAAAAGAGACATTGACTGTTTACTCTTCTCCACAGATGCTGCCTGGCTTTCTGAGTTCCTCCAGCATTTTGTGTGTATTACTTCAATAGTTCCAATTAACATCAGAGAACATATACAATATACAACCTGAAGCTCTTGTTCTTCACAGACATCCATGTAAACAGAAGAGTACCCCAAAGAATGAGTGACAGTAAAAATGTTAGAATGCCAAAGCCCACCTACTCCCCCTCCCATGCACAAGCAGCAAAGCAATCCTCCCCCTCCCCCACTTACTACATTAAAAAGATTAAGAACATTAAAGGGTAAAAATCAAGGGGAAAAATTGTCTATAGACCACCGAATAATATCATTACAGTGGCACAGGCAATAAACACAGAAATATCTGAGGTAGGTAAGGATGAAACATCAGTTATTGTGGGGGACTTTAACTTGCACATAGATTGGGTGAATCAAGCTGTTCGAGGCAGCCTTGAGGAGGACTTCATAGCTTTCTTGAACAGCATGTTACCGAACCTACAAGGGAACGTAATTCTGGTCCTGAGCAATGAGACAGGTAAAATCAGCAATCTTGCAGTTAGGGATCCTTGTGGAAAGAGTGATCACAGAATGATTGAGTTCCTCACACAAATTCTCTGACAATCCCCTGGTCCTGATGGAATGTATTCCAGGATACGGAAAGAAATGGCAGAGATTATAGTTGAGGCTTTGGTGATAATTTACCAAAATTCTCTGGACTTTGGGCAGGTCCTGAGTATATTGGAAAAAGGTGAATGTCATGCCACTGTTCAAAAAATGATGTAGGCAAAAGGCAGGTTACTATAGGCCAGTTAGTTTGACATCTGTAGTTGGGAAAATGCTTGAAGCTCCCATTAAAGAAGAAATAGCAAGGCATCTGGAAAGAAATGGATCCATTAGGCAAATGCAGTATGGTCTGTTAGACAAACTTACTGGAGTTCTTTGAGGATATAACAAGCACAGTGGATAGAGGGGAACAGATGGACATTATTGAACTGATTTTCAGAAGGCATTCAATAAGGTGCCACATAAAAGACTAATCCAAAAGAACTGGTTAACCAATAGAAAGCAAAGAGTGGGAAACATGGGTGTTACTCGGGTTGGCAATCAGTGGTGAGTGGTGTGCCACAGGGGTCAGTGCTGGGCCTGCAACTGTTCATAATATACATTAACGATCTGGAGAAGGGGACTGAGTGTAGTGTATCTAAGTTTGCTGATGACACTACATTGAGTGAAAAAGCAAATTGTGCAGAGGATAATGAGAGTCTGTAGAAAGATATAGATAGGTTAAAGTGAGTGAGCAAGAGTCTGGCAGATGGAATACAATGTTGATAAATGCGAGGTCATCCTCTTTGGAAGGAAAGATGAAAGAGCAGATTATTATTTAAATAGTAAAAAAGATTGCAGCATGCTGCTGTGCAGAGGGACGGGAGTGTTTGTGCATGAATCACAAAAGGTTGGTTTGCAGGTGCTGCAGGCTGTCAAGAAGGCAAATAGAATGTTGGCCATTGCAAGAGGGATTGAATTTAAGAGCAGGGAGGCTATGCTGCAATTTAATAGGGTACTGGTGAGGCTGCAGCTGGAGTATTACGTGCAATTCTGGTCTCCTTACTTGAGGAAGGATACACTGGCTTTGGAGACGGTGCAGAGGAGGTTCACCAGGTTGATTCCAGAGATGAGGGGGTTAGACTATGAGGAGAAATTGAGTCACCTGGGACTGTACTCACTGGAATTCAGAAGGATGAGAGGAGATATTATAGAAACATATAAAATTATGAAAGGTTTATATAAAATAGAGGGAGGAAAGTTGCTTTCACCGGTAGTTGAGACTAGAACTAGGGGACACAGCCTCAAGATTCGAGGAAGCAAACTTAGGATGGAGATGAGGAGAAACTCCTTTTCTCAAAGAGTGCTGAATCTGTGGAATTCTCTGCTTAATGGAGCACTGGAGGCTACCTCAGTTCATATATTTAAGACAACATTGGACAGGTTTTTGAATAGAAGGCGAATTAAGCCTTATGGGGAAAAGGTAGGTAGCTGGAGATGGGTCCATAGTCAGATCAGCCATGATCTGATTGAATGGCAGAGCAGGCTCGATGGGTTAGATGGTCTACTCCTGCTCCGATTTCTTATGTTCTTAATTTCAATAGGAACAATTAAGACCACGATCAGCAGTACAACAAAAGCTAATTAATTACATGACAGTTCAACATACTACAAGCTCTCCCTCTCCGCAGTAAATGGGCAGAGAGGTGTCACTCAGGGAGAGGGGAGATTTAAATAATTCAACTCGCTGATTTAAAGTTGCTTTCTTCACCACATTGAGTTCTCTGACTCGCGTATTGACAACAAACTGCCGTAAACCAGCGAGTTGTTTGTTACATCTCCCTGCTCGCTGGGAAAAAGGAGACACCTCCTTCTCCTTACCAGGGAGGGAGAGAACCTGTGTTATGTCAGGTACTAAGTGAAATGCCAAGTCTTTGGGGTAACTGCAAGTCTGTGCCTTTGCTCACACTGTGTGCTCGACGGCAGGTGCCGATGCTTTTTTATGCCGGTGGAGGGAGGGGGGATTGTTTCTTGCTGCCGCTTACGCACGGGAAGGAGGGGAACTGAGGGGACTTTGGGGTTCAAACATTTAACTGTTGTGCATTCTTTGGGACACTCCTCTGTTTTCATGGATGGTTGTGAAGAAAAAGCAATTCAGGATGTACTTTGTATGCATTTCTCTGACTTTAAATTGGACCTTTGAACCTTTGAACCAAACTCTCCCCCACCAACAAGAAAGAGAAGGAGATAGTGTTCTGAGTATAGAACTTCCAACAGGGTTTGTGATTGATCCCCATCCAAAGGAAAAAGGGAGACTTTAAAGTTAGAAACTTATCTGTTTCCACAGATGAGCTCGAAGGAGTGTTGTCCAGCACAATCACTGTCTAGCACCAACCAACATTTCAAAGATCCAATTTAATGTCAGAGAAATCTAGACAATGTACATCCTGAAGTGCTTTTACTTCGAGAAGCATCCACAAAATCAGAGAAGTGCCCCAAAGAATGAATGACAGTTAAACGAGAGAACCCCAATATCCCCTCCAGCTTTCCCTCAGCGCATGTAAGCAGCAACAAGCACCGATACCCAGCTTCCGCAACCCCCAGCAAAAAAAAATGCACCCACTACCGTGCATAAGTGTGAGCTAGGCGGTAGCAAAGTCACAGACCTTGCAGTTACCCCAAAAACTATCACATTTCATCCAGCATTCGGCAACCCACGGGTTCTCTCTCTCACTACTAAGGGAGAGGGAGATGTCCCCCATTTTCAAAGCTAGCAGGAGACATAACAACAACCCAATGGTTAACAATGTTAAAAAGTTTGTTTCTTTGCTTTTTTACGAACTCTGAGCCTGAAGATCGCAAAGATCTTGGGTCTTCGGGCCCACAGAGAAAAATCTTCTGGCCACCCCGATGATACATGAGATTCCTGCCGTGACACAGACCCTCGATCCGCCCGTTTACAGAGCACCGAGATCTCAGGCTTCCAAAGACGAGGCCGAACCATTAGCACGCTAGTCCTGAAACCCCGAGAACGGGTCCAATTCCTGCAAAGTAGATCCATGTCAGGGTCTTCAGAAGAACCCAGAAAGGGTAAAATAAAGATATTAAGATGGAAATAGAGCATTTTCCAAAGATGCAAGCAAAGGAGTGGCTATTTAGTGTCATTTTGACTCCACCTCCAACTGCATTTCAGAACAAACCTTTCCAACAAGACCACCATACTACATATGTATATCAGTCAAAGGAACATCAGCATGGAGATCTGTGATGACAGGACCCAAGACCACCATACTACATATTTATATCAGTCACAGGAACATCAGCATGGAGATCTGTGACGACAGGACCCAAGACCACCATACTACATATTTAAATCAGTCAAAAGAACATCAGTATGGAGATCTGTGATGACTAGACCAAAGACGACCATGCTATACATTTTCTCAATCACAGGAACATCAGCATGGAGATCTCTGATAACAGGACCAAGACCGCCATACTACATATTTATATCAGTCACAGGAACATCAGCATGGACATCTATGATGACAGGACACAAGACTAACAGACTAGACATTTATAACAGTCACAGCAACATGAGCATGGAGATCTGTGATGACTGGACCCAGGTCCAGCAAACAACATATATATATCAGTCACAGGAACATCAGCATGGAGATCTCTGATAACAGGATCAAGACCACCATACTACATATTTATATCAGTCACAGCAACATCAGCATGGATATCTGTGATGACTAGACCAAAGACGACCATAGTCCACATTTACTCAATCTCAGGAACATCAGCATGGAGATCTCTGATAACAGGACCAAGAAAGCCATACTACATATTTATGCAAGTCACAGGAACATCAGCATGGAGATCAGAGATGACAGGACCCATGACCACCATACAACTTAATTATATCAGTCTTAGGAAAATTAGCATGGAGATTTGTTATGACAGGACCCAACACAACCATTCTACATATTTATATCAGTCACATGAACATCAGCATGGAGATCTGTGATTACAATACCGAAAACGATCATAATAGATATTTATATCAGTCAAAGGATCATCAGCATGGAGATCTGAGATGACAGGCCAGCATACTACATAGTTATATCAGCAAACTGACCATCACCATGTAGATCTGTGATAACAGGACCCAAGACAACCATACTATATATTTATATCAGTCACAGCAACATCAGCATGGAGATCTGTGATGACAGGACCCAGGACCAGCATCCAACATATTTATATAAGCAATCTTACCATCAGCATGGAGATCTCTGATAACAGGACCACGACCACCATACTACAAATTTATATCAGTCACAGCAACGTCAGCATGGAGATCTGAGATGACCGGACCCAAGACCAGCATACCACATATTTATATCAGCAAACTGACCATCACCATGTAGATCTGTGATGACAGGACCCAAGACAACCATACTACATATTTATATCAGTCACATGAACATCAGCATGGAGATCTGTGATGACTGGACCAAAGATGACCATAGTCCACATTTGCTCAATCACAGGAACATCAGCATGGAGATCTCTGATAACAGGACCAAGACCGCCATACTACATATTTATACCAGTCACACGAACATCAGCATGGAGATCTGTGATGACAGGACACAGGACTAACAGACTACACATTCATATAAGTCACAAGAACATCAGTATGGAGTTCTGTGATGACAGAACGCAAGTCCACAATACTACATATTAATATCAGTCCCAGCAACATCAGCATGGAGATCTGTGATGAAAGGACCTAAGACCACCATACTACATATTTATATCAGTCACAGGAATATCAGAATGGAAATCTGTGAGTACAGGACACAGGATCAGCGTACTACATATTTATATCAGCAAACTTGCCATCAGCATGGAGATCTGAGATGACTGGACCAAAGACGACCATACTACACATTTCCTCAATCACAGGAACATCAGAATGCAGATCTCTGATAACAGGACCAGGAAAGCCATACTACATATTTATACAAGTCACCAGAACATCAGCATGGAGATCAGAGATGACAGGACCCAAGACCACTATGCTACAAATTTATATCAGTCACAGCAACATCAGCATGGAGATCTGTGATGACTGGACCAAAGACGACCATAGTACACATTTGCTCTATCACAGGAACATCAGCATGGAGATCTCTGAAAACAGGACCAAGACTGCCATACTACATATTTATACCAGTCACAGGAACATCAGCATGGAGATCTCTGATAACAGGACCCAAGACCTCCATACCACATACTTATATCAGTCACAGGAAGATTAGAATGGAGATCTGTGATTACAATACTGAAAACGACCATAATACATATTTATATCAGTCAAAGGATCATCAGCATGGAGATCTGAGATGACAGGACCCTAGACCAGCATACTACATAGTTATATCAGCAAACTGACCATCACCATGGAGATCTGTGATAACAGGACCCAAGACAACCATACTATATATTTATATCAGTCACAGCAACAGCAGCATGGAGATCTGTGAGTACAGGACAGAGGATCAGCATACTACATATTTATATCAGCAACCTTACCATCAGCATGGAGATCTATGATGACAGGACACATGTCCACCATACTACATATTTATATCAGTGACAGGAACATCAGCATGGAGATCTGTGATGACAAGACCAAAGACCACCATACTACATATTTATATCAGTCAAAAGAACAACAGCATGGAGATCTGTGATGACTGGACCAAAGACGACCATAGTACACATTTACTCAATCTCAGGAACATCAGCATGGAGATCTCTGATAACAGGACCAAGACTGCCATACTACATATTTATACCAGTCACAGGAACATCAGCATGGAGATCTGTGATGACATGACCCAAGATGATCATACTACACATTTTCTCAATCACAGGAACATCAGTATGGGGATCTCTGATAACAGGACCAAGACCACCATACTACAAATTTATAACAGTCACAGCAACATCAGCATGGAGATCTGTGATGACAGGACGCTGGTCCACCATACAACATAATTATATCATTCACAGGAATATCAGCATGGAGATCTGTGATGACAGGACACAAGACCAGCATACTTCATATTTATATGAGTCGCAAGAAACTCAGTATGGAGATCTGTGATGACAGGACCCAAGACCACCATACTACATATTTATATAAGCAAACTTACCATCAGCATGGAGATCTGTGATGACAGGACCCAAGACCAGCATACTACATATTTATATCAGTCACGGGGACATCAGCATGGAGATCTGTGATGACAGGACCCTGGTCCAGCATACAACTTAATTATATCATTCACAGGAATATCAGCATGGAGATCTGTGATGACAGGACGCAAGAACACCATACAACTTAATTATATCATTCACAGGAATATCAGCATGGAGATCTGTGATGACAGGACCCAAGATGATCATACTACATATTTTCTCAATCACAGGAACATCAGTATGGGGATCTCTGATAACAGGACCAAGACCACCATACTACAAATTTATATCAGTCACAGCAACATCTGCATGGAGATCTGAGATGACCGGACCCAAGACCAGCATACCACATATTTATATCAGCAAACTGACCATCACCTTGTAGATCTGTGATGACAGGACCCAAGACCACCATACTACATATTTATATCATGACAGGAACATCAGCAGGGAGATCAGAGATGACAGGACCCAAGACCACCATACGACTTAATTATATCAGTCACAGGAAAATTAGCATGGAGATCTGTTATGACAGGACCCAACACAACCATTCTACATATTTATATCAGTCACACGAACGTCAGCATTGAAATCTCTGATTACAGGATCCAGGACCAGCATACTACATATTTATATAAGCAAACTTACCATCAGTATGGAGGTCTGTGATGACAGGACACAAGACCACCATACTACATATTTATATCACTCACGGGAACATCAGCATAGCGAACTGTGATGACAGGACCCAAGACCACCATGCTACATATTTATATCAGTCACAGGAATATCAGCATGGAGATCTGTGATGACAGGATGCTGGTCCACCATACAACATAATTATATCATTCACAGGAATATCAGCATGGAGATCTGTGATGACAGGACCAAAGATGATCTTACTACACATTTTCTCAATCACAGGAACATCAGCATGGGGATCTCGGATAACAGGAACAAGACTACCATACTACAAATTTATAACAGTCACATCAACATCAGCATGAATCTCTGTGATGACAGGACCCAAGACCTCCATACTACATATTTATATCAGTCACAGGAACATCAGCATGGAGATGTGTGATGACAGGACACAAGACCAACATACTTCATATTTATATGAGTCGCAAGAAACTCAGTATGGAGATCTGTGATGACAGGACCCAAGACCACCATACTACATATTTATAAAAGCAAACTTACCATCAGCATGGAGATCTGTGATAACAGGACCCAAGACCAGCATACTACATATTTATATCAGTCACGGGGACATCAGCATGGAGATCTGTGATGACATGACCCAAGATGATCATACTACACATTTTCTCAATCACAGGAACATCAGTATGGGGATCTCTGATAACAGGAACAAGACCACCATACTACAAATTCATAACAGTCACAGCAACATCAGCATGGAGATCTGTGATGACAGGACACAAGACCACCATACTCCATATTTATATCAGTCACAGGAATATCAGAATGAAAATCTGTGAATACAGGACACAGGATCAGCATACTACATATTTATATCAGCAAACTTGCCATCAGCATGGAGATCTGTGATGACTGGACCAAAGACGACCATACTACACATTTTCTCAATCACAGGAACATCAGAATGCAGATCTCTGATAACAGGACCAGGAAAGCCATACTACATATTTATACAAGTCACCAGAACATCAGCATGGAGATCAGAGATGACAGGACCCATGACCACTATGCTACAAATTTAAATCAGTCGCAAGAACATCAGCATGGAGATCTGTGATGACTATACCCAGGTCAAACAAACAACTTATTTATATCAGTCACAGGAACATCAGCATGGAGATCTGTGATGACTGGACCAAAGACGACCATAGTACACATTTGCTCTATCACAGGAACATCAGCATGGAGATCTCTGATAACAGGACCAAGACTGCCATACTACATATTTATACCAGTCACAGGAACATCAGCATGGAGATCTGTGATGACAGGACACAGGACTAACAGACTACACATTTGTATCAGTCACAGCTACATCAGCATGGAGATCTCTGATAACAGGACCAAGACTGCCATACTACATATTTATACCAGTCACACGAACATCAGCATGGGGATCTCTGATAACAGGACCAAGACCACCATGCTACAAATTTATATCAGTCACAGCAACATCAGCATGGAGATCTGTGATGACAGGACCCAAGACTAGCATACTACATAGTTATATCAGCAAACTGACCATCACCATGGAGATCTGTGATGACAGGACCAAAGACGACCATACTACACATTTTCACAATCATAGGAACATCACCATGGAGATCTGTGATAACAGGACCCAAGACAACCATACTATATATTTATATCAGTCACAGCAACATCAGCATGGAGATCTGTGAGTACAGGACAGAGGATCAGCATACTACATATTTATATCAGCAACCTTACCATCAGCATGGAGATCTGTGATGACAGGACCAAAGACCACCATACTACATATTTATATCAGTCACAGGAACATCAGCATGGAGATCTGTGATGACAGGACCCAAGACCACCATGCTACGTATTTAAATCAGTCAAAAGAACCACAGCATGGAGATCTGTGATGACTGGACCAAAGACGACCATAGTACACATTTACTCAATCTCAGGAACATCAGCATGGAGATCTGTGAGTACAGGACAGAGGATCAGCATACTACATATTTATATCAGCAACCTTACCATCAGCATGGAGATCTGTGATGACAGGACCAAAGACCACCATACTACATATTTATATCAGTCACAGGAACATCAGCATGGAGATCTGTGATGACAGGACCCAAGACCACCATGCTACGTATTTAAATCAGTCAAAAGAACCACAGCATGGAGATCTGTGATGACTGGACCAAAGACGACCATAGTACACATTTACTCAATCTCAGGAACATCAGCATGGAGATCTCTGATAACAGGACCAAGACCGCCATACTACATATTTATACCAGTCACAGGAACATCAGCATGGAGATCTGTGATGACAGGACACAGGACTAACAGACTACACATTTATATCAGTCACAGCAACATCAGCATGGAGATCTCTGATAACAGGACCCAAGACCACCATGCTACATATTTATATCAGTCACACGAACATCAGCATGGAGATCTGTGATGACTGGACACAGGTCCAACATATGACATATTTATATCAGTCACAGCAACATCAGCATGGAGATTTGTGATGACAGGACCAAAGACCACCATACTACATATTTATATCAGTCACAGCAACATCAGCATGGAGATTTGTGATGACAGGACCCAAGACCAGCATACCACATATTTATATCAGCAACCTGACCATTACAATGGAGATCTGTGATGACAGGACCCAAGACCACCATGCTACGTATTTAAATCAGTCAAAAGAACCACAGCATGGAGATCTGTGATGACTGGACCAAAGACGACCATAGTACACATTTACTCAATCTCAGGAACATCAGCATGGAGATCTCTGATAACAGGACCAAGAAAGCCATACTACATATTTATGCAAGTCACAGGAACATCAGCATGGAGATCAGAGATGACAGGACCCATGACCACCATACAACTTAATGATATCAGTCATAGGAAAATTAGCATGGAGATTTGTTATAACAGGACCCAAGACAGCCATTCTACATATTTGTATCAGTCACATGAACATCAGCATGGAGATCTGTGATGACAGGACACAAGACCACCATACTACATATTTATATCAGTCACAGCAACATCAGCATGGAGATTTGTGATGACAGGACCCAGGACCAGCATCCAACATATTTATATAAGCAATCTTACCATCAATATGGAGATTTGTGATAACAGGACCCAGGACAACCATACTATATATTTATATCAGTCACAGCAACATCAGCATGGAGAACTGTGAGTACAGGGCACATGATCAGCAAACTACATATTTATATCAGCAACCTTACCATCAGCATGGAGATCTGTGATGACTGTACCAAAGATGACCATACCACACTTTTTCTCAATCACAGGAACATCAGCATGGAGATCTCTGATGACAGGACCCAAGACCACCATGCTACATATTTATATCAGTCACAGGAATATCAGCATGGAGATCTGTGATGACAGGACGCTGGTCCACCATAAAACATAATTATATCATTCACAGGAATATCAGCTTCTGGATCTGTGATGACAGGACCAAAGATGATCATACTACACATTTTCTCAATCACAGGAACATCAGCATGGGGATCTCGGATAACAGGAACAAGACTACCATACTACAAATTTATAACAGTCACATCAACATCAGCATGAATCTCTGTGATGACAGGACCCAAGACCTCCATACTACATATTTATATTTCATACAGGAACATCAGCAGGGAGATCTGTGATGACAGGACACAAGACCAACATACTTCATATTTATATGAGTCGCAAGAAACTCAGTATGGAGATCTGTGATGACAGGACCCAAGACCACCATACTACATATTTATATCTGCAAACTTACCATCAGCATGGAGATCTGTGATGACAGGACCCAAGACCACCATTCTACATATTTATATCTGCAAACTTACCATCAGCATGGAGATCTGTGATGACATGACCCAAGACCACCTTACTACATATTTATATCAGTCACGGGGACATCAGCATGGAGATCTGTGATGACAGGACACAAGATGATCATACTACACATTTTCTCAATCACAGGAACATCAGCATGGGGATCTCGGATAACAGGAACAAGACTACCATACTACAAGTTTATAACAGTCACATCAACATCAGCATGAATCTCTGTGATGACAGGACCCAAGACCACCATACTACATATTTATATAAGCAAACTTACCATCAGCATGGAGATCTGTGATGACAGGACCCAAGACCACCGTACTAAATATTTATATCAGTCACAGAACATCAGTACGGATATCAGTGATGACCGGACCCAAGAGCCCCATAGTACATATTTATATCAGGTAACACGAACATCACCATGGAGATTTGTGATGACAGGACCCAAGATCCCCATACAACATTTTTATTTGGGCAAAATGACCATCAGCATGGAGATCTGTGCTGTCAGGAACTAAGACCACCATACTACATATTTATACTAGTCACAGGAACATCAGCATGGAGATCTGTGATGACATGACCCAGGACCACCTTACTACATATTTATACCTGCAAACTTACCATCAGCATGGAGATCTGTGATGACAGGACACAAGACCACCATAGTACATATTAGTATCAGTCACAGGAACATCAGCATGGAGACCTGTGATGACTGGACCTAAGTCGAACATACAACATATTTATATCATTCACAGGAACATTAGCAGGCAGATCTGTGATCAAAGGGCCAAGAAACACCATAATACATAGTTATATCAGTAACAGGAACATCAGCATGGACGTCTGTGATGACATGACCCAAGAACACCATACTACATTTTTATATCTGTCACAGGAACATCAGCGTGGAGATCTGTGATGACATGACCCAAGACCACCATATTACATACTTATATCAGTCACAGGAACATCAGTATGGAGATCTGTGATGTCAGGACCCAAGACCACTATACTGCATATTTATATCAGCAAACTGACCATCAGCATGGAGATGTGTGATGACAGGACCCAAGACCACCATACTACATATTTATATCAGCAGACTGAGCAGCAGTCACAGGAACATCTGCGTGGACATTTGTGATGACAGGAACCAAGTCCACCATATGACATATTTATATCAGCAAACTGACTATCAGCATGGAGGTCTGTGATGACAGGACCCAAATCTCCATACTGCATATTTATATCAGTGACAGGAACATCAGCATGGAGATCAGTGATGACAGGACCCAGGACAGGCATACTATGTATTTATATCAGGAAACTGACCACCAGTCACAGGAACATCAGTATGAAGATATGTGATGCCAGGATCCAAGACAACCATACTACGCATTTATATCAGTAAAATAAACCACAATCACAGGAACAACAGCATGGAAATCTGTGATGACAGGACACAAGACCACCATACTACATATTTATATCAGTCACAGGAAGATTAAAATGGAGATCTGTGATGACAGGACACAAGACCACCCTACTACACATTTTCTCAGTCACAGGAAAATCAGGCTGGAGGTCTGTGATGTCAGGACCCAAGACAATCATACTACATATTTATATCAGTATACTGACCATCATCATAGAGATCTGTGATGACAGGTCCCAAGACCACCGTACTACATATTTATATCAGTCACAGAACATCAGAATGGACATCAGTGATTACAGGACCCAAGACCACCATACTGCATTTTCATATCAGTCACAGGAACATCAGCATGGAGATGTGTGAGGACAGAACCCAAGACCACCATACTACACATTTATATCAACGAACTGACCATCAGTCACAGGAACATCAGTATGAAGATATGTGATGCCAGGACCCAAGACAACCATACTACACATTCATATCAGTAAACTAAACCTCAATCACAGAAACAACAGCATGGAGATCTGTGATGACCGGACCCAAGACCACCATATGACATATTTATATCAGCAAACTGACCATCAGCATGGAGGTCTGTGATGACAGGACCCAAATCTCCATACTGCATATTTATATCAGTCAGAGGAACAACAGAATGGAGATATCTGATGACAGGACCCAAGACCACCATACTATACTTTATATCAGTCACAGGAACATCAGCATGGAGATTTGTGATGACAAGACCCAAGACCACCATACTACACTTTATATCTGTCACAAGAACAGCAGCATGGAGATCTGAGATGACAGGACCTAAGACCACCATACCACATATGTATATCAGTCACCAGAACCTCAGCATGGAGATCTGTGACAGCAGGACGCAAGACCACCATACTGCACATTATCTCAGTCAAAGCAACATCAGCATGGAGAACTGTGATGACAGGACCCAAAACGACCATACTACACATTTATATCAGTAAACTGAATCTCAGTCACACGAACATCAGCATGGAGATCTGTGATGACAGAACCCAAGACCACCATAGTGCATATTTACATCAGTCACAGGAAGATTAGAATGGAGATCTGTGATGACAGGACACAACACCACCGTACTGCACATTTTCTCAGTCACAGGAACATCAGCATGGAGATCTCTGATGACAGGACCCAAGACAATCATACTACATATTTACATCAGCATACTGACCTTCATTATGGAGATCTACGATGAATGACCCAAGACCACCGTACTACATATTTATATCAGTCACAGAACATCAGTATGGATATCAGTAATGACAGGATCCAAGACCACCATACTACATATTTATATCAGGTAACAGAAACATCACCATGGAGATCTGTGATGACAAGACCCAAGACCCCCATACTACATTTTTATATGTGCAAAATGACCATCAGCATGGAGATTTGTGATGACAGGACCTAAGACCACCATAGTACATATTTACATCAGTCACAGGAATATTAGAATGGGGATCTGTGATGACAGGACACATGACCTCCATACTACATATTTACATCAGCATACTGACCTTCATCATGGAGATCAGTGTTGACAGGACCCAAGACCACCATACTACATTTTCATATCAGTCACAGGAACATTAGCATGGAGATCTGTGAGGACAGGACCCAAGACCACCATACTACATATTTATATCAGTCACAGGAACATCAGTATGGAGATGTGTGATGACAGGACCCTAGACCTCCATACTACATATTTATATCAGCAGACTGAGCAGCAGTCACAGGAACATCTGCATGGACATCTGTGATGACAGGAACCAAGACCACAATACGACATATTTATATCAGTGACAGGAACATCAGCATGGAGATCTGTGATGACAGGACCCAGGACAGGCATACTACATATTTATATCAGCAAACTGACCATCAGTCACAGGAACATCAGTATGAAGATATGTGATGTCAGGACCCAAGACAACCATACTACACATTCATATCAGTAAACTAAACCTCAATCACAGGAACAACAGCATGGAGATCTGTGATGACAGGACACAAGACCACCATACTACATACTTACATCAGTCACAGGAAGATTAGAATGGAGATCTGTGATGACAGGACACAAGACAACCCTACTACACATTTTCTCAGTCACAGGAAGATTAGAATGGAGATCTGTGATGACAGGACACAAAACAACCCTACTACACATTTTCTCAGTCACAGGAACATCAGGCTGGAGGTCTGTGATGACAGGACCCAAGACAATCATACTACATATTTATATCAGCATACTGACCATCATCATAGAGATCTGCGATGACAGGTCCCAAGACCACCATACTACATATTTATATCAGTCACAGAACATCAGTATGGAGATCAGTGCTGACAGGACCCAAGACCACCATACTACATTTTCATATCAGTCACAGGAACATCAGCATGGAGATCTGTGATGACAGGACCCAAGACCACCTTACTACATATTTATACCTGCAAACTTACCATCAGCATGGAGATCTGTGATGACAGGACACAAGACCACCATAGTACATATTAGTATCAGTCACAGGAACATCAGCATGGAGACCTGTGATGACTGGACCTAAGTCGAACATACAACATATTTATATCATTCACAGGAACATTAGCAGGCAGATCTGTGATCAAAGGGCCAAGAAACACCATAATACATAGTTATATCAGTAACAGGAACATCAGCATGGAGATCTGTGAAGACAGGTCCCAAGACCACCATACTACATATTTATATCAGTCATAGGAACATCAGCATGGAGATCTGTGATGACATGACCCAAGAACACCATACTACATACTTATATCAGTCACAGGAACATCAGTATGGAGATCTGTGATGTCAGGACCCAAGACCACTATACTGCATATTTATATCAGCAAACTGACCATCAGCATGGAGATGTGTGATGACAGGACCCAAGACCACCATACTACATATTTATATCAGCAGACTGAGCAGCAGTCACAGGAACATCTGCGTGGACATTTGTGATGACAGGAACCAAGTCCACCATATGACATATTTATATCAGCAAACTGACTATCAGCATGGAGGTCTGTGATGACAGGACCCAAATCTCCATACTGCATATTTATATCAGTGACAGGAACATCAGCATGGAGATCAGTGATGACAGGACCCAGGACAGGCATACTATGTATTTATATCAGGAAACTGACCACCAGTCACAGGAACATCAGTATGAAGATATGTGATGCCAGGATCCAAGACAACCATACTACGCATTTATATCAGTAAACTAAACCACAATCACAGGAACAACAGCATGGAAATCTGTGATGACAGGACACAAGACCACCATACTACATATTTATATCAGTCACAGGAAGATTAAAATGGAGATCTGTGATGACAGGACACAAGACCACCCTACTACACATTTTCTCAGTCACAGGAAAATCAGGCTGGAGGTCTGTGATGTCAGGACCCAAGACAATCATACTACATATTTATATCAGTATACTGACCATCATCATAGAGATCTGTGATGACAGGTCCCAAGACCACCGTACTACATATTTATATCAGTCACAGAACATCAGAATGGACATCAGTGATTACAGGACCCAAGACCACCATACTGCATTTTCATATCAGTCACAGGAACATCAGCATGGAGATGTGTGAGGACAGAACCCAAGACCACCATACTACACATTTATATCAACGAACTGACCATCAGTCACAGGAACATCAGTATGAAGATATGTGATGCCAGGACCCAAGACAACCATACTACACATTCATATCAGTAAACTAAACCTCAATCACAGAAACAACAGCATGGAGATCTGTGATGACCGGACCCAAGACCACCATATGACATATTTATATCAGCAAACTGACCATCAGCATGGAGGTCTGTGATGACAGGACCCAAATCTCCATACTGCATATTTATATCAGTCAGAGGAACAACAGAATGGAGATATCTGATGACAGGACCCAAGACCACCATACTATACTTTATATCAGTCACAGGAACATCAGCATGGAGATTTGTGATGACAAGACCCAAGACCACCATACTACACTTTATATCTGTCACAAGAACAGCAGCATGGAGATCTGAGATGACAGGACCTAAGACCACCATACCACATATGTATATCAGTCACCAGAACCTCAGCATGGAGATCTGTGACAGCAGGACGCAAGACCACCATACTGCACATTATCTCAGTCAAAGCAACATCAGCATGGAGAACTGTGATGACAGGACCCAAAACGACCATACTACACATTTATATCAGTAAACTGAATCTCAGTCACACGAACATCAGCATGGAGATCTGTGATGACAGAACCCAAGACCACCATAGTGCATATTTACATCAGTCACAGGAAGATTAGAATGGAGATCTGTGATGACAGGACACAACACCACCGTACTGCACATTTTCTCAGTCACAGGAACATCAGCATGGAGATCTCTGATGACAGGACCCAAGACAATCATACTACATATTTACATCAGCATACTGACCTTCATTATGGAGATCTACGATGAATGACCCAAGACCACCGTACTACATATTTATATCAGTCACAGAACATCAGTATGGATATCAGTAATGACAGGATCCAAGACCACCATACTACATATTTATATCAGGTAACAGAAATATCACCATGGAGATCTGTGATGACAAGACCCAAGACCCCCATACTACATTTTTATATGTGCAAAATGACCATCAGCATGGAGATTTGTGATGACAGGACCTAAGACCACCATAGTACATATTTACATCAGTCACAGGAATATTAGAATGGGGATCTGTGATGACAGGACACATGACCTCCATACTACATATTTACATCAGCATACTGACCTTCATCATGGAGATCAGTGTTGACAGGACCCAAGACCACCATACTACATTTTCATATCAGTCACAGGAACATTAGCATGGAGATCTGTGAGGACAGGACCCAAGACCACCATACTACATATTTATATCAGTCACAGGAACATCAGTATGGAGATGTGTGATGACAGGACCCTAGACCACCATACTACATATTTATATCAGCAGACTGAGCAGCAGTCACAGGAACATCTGCATGGACATCTGTGATGACAGGAACCAAGACCACAATACGACATATTTATATCAGTGACAGGAACATCAGCATGGAGATCTGTGATGACAGGACCCAGGACAGGCATACTACATATTTATATCAGCAAACTGACCATCAGTCACAGGAACATCAGTATGAAGATATGTGATGTCAGGACCCAAGACAACCATACTACACATTCATATCAGTAAACTAAACCTCAATCACAGGAACAACAGCATGGAGATCTGTGATGACAGGACACAAGACCACCATACTACATACTTACATCAGTCACAGGAAGATTAGAATGGAGATCTGTGATGACAGGACACAAGACCACCCTACTACACATTTTCTCAGTCACAGGAACATCAGGCTGGAGGTCTGTGATGACAGGACCCAAGACAATCATACTACATATTTATATCAGCATACTGACCATCATCATAGAGATCTGCGATGACAGGTCCCAAGACCACCATACTACATATTTATATCAGTCACAGAACATCAGTATGGAGATCAGTGCTGACAGGACCCAAGACCACCATACTACATTTTCATATCAGTCACAGGAACATCAGCATGGAGATCTGTGATGACAGGACCCAAGACCACCTTACTACATATTTATACCTGCAAACTTACCATCAGCATGGAGATCTGTGATGACAGGACACAAGACCACCATAGTACATATTAGTATCAGTCACAGGAACATCAGCATGGAGACCTGTGATGACTGGACCTAAGTCGAACATACAACATATTTATATCATTCACAGGAACATTAGCAGGCAGATCTGTGATCAAAGGGCCAAGAAACACCATAATACATAGTTATATCAGTAACAGGAACATCAGCATGGAGATCTGTGAAGACAGGTCCCAAGACCACCATACTACATATTTATATCAGTCATAGGAACATCAGCATGGAGATCTGTGATGACATGACCCAAGAACACCATACTACATACTTATATCAGTCACAGGAACATCAGTATGGAGATCTGTGATGTCAGGACCCAAGACCACTATACTGCATATTTATATCAGCAAACTGACCATCAGCATGGAGATGTGTGATGACAGGACCCAAGACCACCATACTACATATTTATATCAGCAGACTGAGCAGCAGTCACAGGAACATCTGCGTGGACATTTGTGATGACAGGAACCAAGTCCACCATATGACATATTTATATCAGCAAACTGACTATCAGCATGGAGGTCTGTGATGACAGGACCCAAATCTCCATACTGCATATTTATATCAGTGACAGGAACATCAGCATGGAGATCAGTGATGACAGGACCCAGGACAGGCATACTATGTATTTATATCAGGAAACTGACCACCAGTCACAGGAACATCAGTATGAAGATATGTGATGCCAGGATCCAAGACAACCATACTACGCATTTATATCAGTAAACTAAACCACAATCACAGGAACAACAGCATGGAAATCTGTGATGACAGGACACAAGACCACCATACTACATATTTATATCAGTCACAGGAAGATTAAAATGGAGATCTGTGATGACAGGACACAAGACCACCCTACTACACATTTTCTCAGTCACAGGAAAATCAGGCTGGAGGTCTGTGATGTCAGGACCCAAGACAATCATACTACATATTTATATCAGTATACTGACCATCATCATAGAGATCTGTGATGACAGGTCCCAAGACCACCGTACTACATATTTATATCAGTCACAGAACATCAGAATGGACATCAGTGATTACAGGACCCAAGACCACCATACTGCATTTTCATATCAGTCACAGGAACATCAGCATGGAGATGTGTGAGGACAGAACCCAAGACCACCATACTACACATTTATATCAACGAACTGACCATCAGTCACAGGAACATCAGTATGAAGATATGTGATGCCAGGACCCAAGACAACCATACTACACATTCATATCAGTAAACTAAACCTCAATCACAGAAACAACAGCATGGAGATCTGTGATGACCGGACCCAAGACCACCATATGACATATTTATATCAGCAAACTGACCATCAGCATGGAGGTCTGTGATGACAGGACCCAAATCTCCATACTGCATATTTATATCAGTCAGAGGAACAACAGAATGGAGATATCTGATGACAGGACCCAAGACCACCATACTATACTTTATATCAGTCACAGGAACATCAGCATGGAGATTTGTGATGACAAGACCCAAGACCACCATACTACACTTTATATCTGTCACAAGAACAGCAGCATGGAGATCTGAGATGACAGGACCTAAGACCACCATACCACATATGTATATCAGTCACCAGAACCTCAGCATGGAGATCTGTGACAGCAGGACGCAAGACCACCATACTGCACATTATCTCAGTCAAAGCAACATCAGCATGGAGAACTGTGATGACAGGACCCAAAACGACCATACTACACATTTATATCAGTAAACTGAATCTCAGTCACACGAACATCAGCATGGAGATCTGTGATGACAGAACCCAAGACCACCATAGTGCATATTTACATCAGTCACAGGAAGATTAGAATGGAGATCTGTGATGACAGGACACAACACCACCGTACTGCACATTTTCTCAGTCACAGGAACATCAGCATGGAGATCTCTGATGACAGGACCCAAGACAATCATACTACATATTTACATCAGCATACTGACCTTCATTATGGAGATCTACGATGAATGACCCAAGACCACCGTACTACATATTTATATCAGTCACAGAACATCAGTATGGATATCAGTAATGACAGGATCCAAGACCACCATACTACATATTTATATCAGGTAACAGAAACATCACCATGGAGATCTGTGATGACAAGACCCAAGACCCCCATACTACATTTTTATATGTGCAAAATGACCATCAGCATGGAGATTTGTGATGACAGGACCTAAGACCACCATAGTACATATTTACATCAGTCACAGGAATATTAGAATGGGGATCTGTGATGACAGGACACATGACCTCCATACTACATATTTACATCAGCATACTGACCTTCATCATGGAGATCAGTGTTGACAGGACCCAAGACCACCATACTACATTTTCATATCAGTCACAGGAACATTAGCATGGAGATCTGTGAGGACAGGACCCAAGACCACCATACTACATATTTATATCAGTCACAGGAACATCAGTATGGAGATGTGTGATGACAGGACCCTAGACCACCATACTACATATTTATATCAGCAGACTGAGCAGCAGTCACAGGAACATCTGCATGGACATCTGTGATGACAGGAACCAAGACCACAATACGACATATTTATATCAGTGACAGGAACATCAGCATGGAGATCTGTGATGACAGGACCCAGGACAGGCATACTACATATTTATATCAGCAAACTGACCATCAGTCACAGGAACATCAGTATGAAGATATGTGATGTCAGGACCCAAGACAACCATACTACACATTCATATCAGTAAACTAAACCTCAATCACAGGAACAACAGCATGGAGATCTGTGATGACAGGACACAAGACCACCATACTACATACTTACATCAGTCACAGGAAGATTAGAATGGAGATCTGTGATGACAGGACACAAAACAACCCTACTACACATTTTCTCAGTCACAAGAACATCAGGCTGGAGGTCTGTGATGACAGGACCCAAGACAATCATACTACATATTTATATCAGCATACTGACCATCATCATAGAGATCTGCGATGACAGGTCCCAAGACCACCATACTACATATTTATATCAGTCACAGAACATCAGTATGGAGATCAGTGCTGACAGGACCCAAGACCACCATACTACATTTTCATATCAGTCACAGGAACATCAGCATGGAGATCTGTGATGACAGGACCCAAGACCACCTTACTACATATTTATACCTGCAAACTTACCATCAGCATGGAGATCTGTGATGACAGGACACAAGACCACCATAGTACATATTAGTATCAGTCACAGGAACATCAGCATGGAGACCTGTGATGACTGGACCTAAGTCGAACATACAACATATTTATATCATTCACAGGAACATTAGCAGGCAGATCTGTGATCAAAGGGCCAAGAAACACCATAATACATAGTTATATCAGTAACAGGAACATCAGCATGGAGATCTGTGAAGACAGGTCCCAAGACCACCATACTACATATTTATATCAGTCATAGGAACATCAGCATGGAGATCTGTGATGACATGACCCAAGAACACCATACTACATACTTATATCAGTCACAGGAACATCAGTATGGAGATCTGTGATGTCAGGACCCAAGACCACTATACTGCATATTTATATCAGCAAACTGACCATCAGCATGGAGATCTGTGATGACAGGACCCAAGACCACCATACTACATATTTATATCAGTCACAGGAACATCAGCATGGACGTATGTGATGACATGACCCTGGAACACCATACTACATATTTATATCAGTCACAGGAGCATCAGCGTGGAGATCTGTGATGACAGAACCCAAGACCACCATACTACATATTTATATCAGCAGACTGAGCAGCAGTCACAGGAACATCTGCGTGGACATTTGTGATGACAGGAACCAAGTCCACCATATGACATATTTATATCAGCAAACTGACTATCAGCATGGAGGTCTGTGATGACAGGACCCAAGACAACCATACTACGCATTTATATCAGTAAACTAAACCACAATCACAGGAACATCAGCATGGAGATGTGTGAGGACAGAACCCAAGACCACCATACTACACATTTATATCAACGAACTGACCATCAGTCAGAGGAACAACAGAATGGAGATATCTGATGACAGGACCCAAGACCACCATACTATACTTTATATCAGTCACAGGAACATCAGCATGGAGATTTGTGATGACAAGACCCAAGACCACCATACTACACTTTATATCTGTCACAAGAACAGCAGCATGGAGATCTGAGATGACAGGACCTAAGACCACCATACCACATATGTATATCAGTCACCAGAACCTCAGCATGGAGATCTGTGACAGCAGGACGCAAGACCACCATACTGCACATTATCTCAGTCAAAGCAACATCAGCATGGAGAACTGTGATGACAGGACCCAAAACGACCATACTACACATTTATATCAGTAAACTGAATCTCAGTCACACGAACATCAGCATGGAGATCTGTGATGACAGAACCCAAGACCACCATAGTGCATATTTACATCAGTCACAGGAAGATTAGAATGGAGATCTGTGATGACAGGACACAACACCACCGTACTGCACATTTTCTCAGTCACAGGAACATCAGCATGGAGATCTCTGATGACAGGACCCAAGACAATCATACTACATATTTACATCAGCATACTGACCTTCATTATGGAGATCTACGATGAATGACCCAAGACCACCGTACTACATATTTATATCAGTCACAGAACATCAGTATGGATATCAGTAATGACAGGATCCAAGACCACCATACTACATATTTATATCAGGTAACAGAAACATCACCATGGAGATCTGTGATGACAAGACCCAAGACCCCCATACTACATTTTTATATGTGCAAAATGACCATCAGCATGGAGATTTGTGATGACAGGACCTAAGACCACCATAGTACATATTTACATCAGTCACAGGAATATTAGAATGGGGATCTGTGATGACAGGACACATGACCTCCATACTACATATTTACATCAGCATACTGACCTTCATCGTGGAGATCAGTGTCGACAGGACCCAAGACCACCATACTACATTTTCATATCAGTCACAGGAACATCTGCATGGACATCTGTGATGACAGGAACCAAGACCACAATACGACATATTTATATCAGTGACAGGAACATCAGCATGGAGATCTGTGATGACAGGACCCAGGACAGGCATACTACATATTTATATCAGCAAACTGACCATCAGTCACAGGAACATCAGTATGAAGATATGTGATGTCAGGACCCAAGACAACCATACTACACATTCATATCAGTAAACTAAACCTCAATCACAGGAACAACAGCATGGAGGTCTGTGATGACAGGACCCAAGACAATCATACTACATATTTATATCAGCATACTGACCATCATCATAGAGATCTGCGATGACAGGTCCCAAGACCACCATACTACATATTTATATCAGTCACAGAACATCAGTATGGATATCAGTGCTGACAGGACCCAAGACCACCATACTACACATTTATATCAGCAGACTGAGCAGCAGTCACAGGAACATCTGCATGGACATCTGTGATGACAGGAACCAAGACCACAATACAACTTATTTATATCAGTGACAAGAACATCAGCATGGAGATCTGTGATGACAGGACCCAGGACAGGCATACTACATATTTATATCAGCAAACTGACCATCAGTCACAGGAACATCAGTATGAAGATATGTGATGTCAGGACCCAAGACAACCATACTACACATTCATATCAGTAAACTAAACCTCAATCACAGGAACAACAGCATGGAGATCTGTGATGACAGGACCCAAGACCACCATACTACATTTTCATATCAGTCACAGGAACATCAGCATGGAGATGTGTGATGACAGGACCCAAGACCACCATACTACATATTTATATCAGTCACAGGAACATCAGTATGGAGATGTGTGATGACAGGACCCTAGACCTCCATACTACATATTTATATCAGCAGACTGAGCAGCAGTCACAGGAACATCTGCATGGACATCTGTGATGACAGGAACCAAGACCACAATACGACATATTTATATCAGTGACAGGAACATCAGCATGGAGATCTGTGATGACAGGACCCAGGACAGGCATACTACATATTTATATCAGCAAACTGACCATCAGTCACAGGAACATCAGTATGAAGATATGTGATGTCAGGACCCAAGACAACCATACTACACATTCATATCAGTAAACTAAACCTCAATCACAGGAACAACAGCATGGAGGTCTGTGATGACAGGACCCAAGACAATCATACTACATATTTATATCAGCATACTGACCATCATCATAGAGATCTGCGATGACAGGTCCCAAGACCACCATACTACATATTTATATCAGTCACAGAACATCAGTATGGAGATCAGTGCTGACAGGACCCAAGACCACCATACTACATTTTCATATCAGTCACAGGAACATCAGCATGGAGATCTGTGATGACAGGACCCAAGACCACCTTACTACATATTTATACCTGCAAACTTACCATCAGCATGGAGATCTGTGATGACAGGACACAAGACCACCATAGTACATATTAGTATCAGTCACAGGAACATCAGCATGGAGACCTGTGATGACTGGACCTAAGTCGAACATACAACATA
Organism: Hypanus sabinus; assembly: GCF_030144855.1. Lineage (NCBI taxonomy): Eukaryota > Metazoa > Chordata > Chondrichthyes > Myliobatiformes > Dasyatidae > Hypanus > Hypanus sabinus. The sequence goes on along the minus strand of NC_082732.1, from coordinate 6,999,389 downwards.
TTTATATCATTCACAGGAACATTAGCAGGCAGATCTGTGATCAAAGGGCCAAGAAACACCATAATACATAGTTATATCAGTAACAGGAACATCAGCATGGAGATCTGTGAAGACAGGTCCCAAGACCACCATACTACATATTTATATCAGTCATAGGAACATCAGCATGGAGATCTGTGATGACATGACCCAAGAACACCATACTACATACTTATATCAGTCACAGGAACATCAGTATGGAGATCTGTGATGTCAGGACCCAAGACCACTATACTGCATATTTATATCAGCAAACTGACCATCAGCATGGAGATCTGTGATGACAGGACCCAAGACCACCATACTACATATTTATATCAGTCACAGGAACATCAGCATGGACGTATGTGATGACATGACCCTGGAACACCATACTACATATTTATATCAGTCACAGGAGCATCAGCGTGGAGATCTGTGATGACAGAACCCAAGACCACCATACTACATATTTATATCAGCAGACTGAGCAGCAGTCACAGGAACATCTGCGTGGACATTTGTGATGACAGGAACCAAGTCCACCATATGACATATTTATATCAGCAAACTGACTATCAGCATGGAGGTCTGTGATGACAGGACCCAAGACAACCATACTACGCATTTATATCAGTAAACTAAACCACAATCACAGGAACATCAGCATGGAGATGTGTGAGGACAGAACCCAAGACCACCATACTACACATTTATATCAACGAACTGACCATCAGTCAGAGGAACAACAGAATGGAGATATCTGATGACAGGACCCAAGACCACCATACTATACTTTATATCAGTCACAGGAACATCAGCATGGAGATTTGTGATGACAAGACCCAAGACCACCATACTACACTTTATATCTGTCACAAGAACAGCAGCATGGAGATCTGAGATGACAGGACCTAAGACCACCATACCACATATGTATATCAGTCACCAGAACCTCAGCATGGAGATCTGTGACAGCAGGACGCAAGACCACCATACTGCACATTATCTCAGTCAAAGCAACATCAGCATGGAGAACTGTGATGACAGGACCCAAAACGACCATACTACACATTTATATCAGTAAACTGAATCTCAGTCACACGAACATCAGCATGGAGATCTGTGATGACAGAACCCAAGACCACCATAGTGCATATTTACATCAGTCACAGGAAGATTAGAATGGAGATCTGTGATGACAGGACACAACACCACCGTACTGCACATTTTCTCAGTCACAGGAACATCAGCATGGAGATCTCTGATGACAGGACCCAAGACAATCATACTACATATTTACATCAGCATACTGACCTTCATTATGGAGATCTACGATGAATGACCCAAGACCACCGTACTACATATTTATATCAGTCACAGAACATCAGTATGGATATCAGTAATGACAGGATCCAAGACCACCATACTACATATTTATATCAGGTAACAGAAACATCACCATGGAGATCTGTGATGACAAGACCCAAGACCCCCATACTACATTTTTATATGTGCAAAATGACCATCAGCATGGAGATTTGTGATGACAGGACCTAAGACCACCATAGTACATATTTACATCAGTCACAGGAATATTAGAATGGGGATCTGTGATGACAGGACACATGACCTCCATACTACATATTTACATCAGCATACTGACCTTCATCGTGGAGATCAGTGTCGACAGGACCCAAGACCACCATACTACATTTTCATATCAGTCACAGGAACATCTGCATGGACATCTGTGATGACAGGAACCAAGACCACAATACGACATATTTATATCAGTGACAGGAACATCAGCATGGAGATCTGTGATGACAGGACCCAGGACAGGCATACTACATATTTATATCAGCAAACTGACCATCAGTCACAGGAACATCAGTATGAAGATATGTGATGTCAGGACCCAAGACAACCATACTACACATTCATATCAGTAAACTAAACCTCAATCACAGGAACAACAGCATGGAGGTCTGTGATGACAGGACCCAAGACAATCATACTACATATTTATATCAGCATACTGACCATCATCATAGAGATCTGCGATGACAGGTCCCAAGACCACCATACTACATATTTATATCAGTCACAGAACATCAGTATGGATATCAGTGCTGACAGGACCCAAGACCACCATACTACACATTTATATCAGCAGACTGAGCAGCAGTCACAGGAACATCTGCATGGACATCTGTGATGACAGGAACCAAGACCACAATACAACTTATTTATATCAGTGACAAGAACATCAGCATGGAGATCTGTGATGACAGGACCCAGGACAGGCATACTACATATTTATATCAGCAAACTGACCATCAGTCACAGGAACATCAGTATGAAGATATGTGATGTCAGGACCCAAGACAACCATACTACACATTCATATCAGTAAACTAAACCTCAATCACAGGAACAACAGCATGGAGATCAGTGATGACAGGACCCAAGACCACCATACTACATTTTCATATCAGTCACAGGAACATCAGCATGGAGATGTGTGATGACAGGACCCTAGACCACCATACTACATATTTATATCAGCAGACTGAGCAGCAGTCACAGGAACATCAGCATGGACATTGTGATGACAGGAACCAAGACCAGAATACGACACATTTATATCAGTCACAGGAACATCAGAATAGAGATCTGTGATGACAGGACCCAAGACCACCATATGACATATTTATATCAGCAGACTGAGCAGCAGTCACAGGAACATCAGCATGGACATTGTGATGACAGGAACCAAGACCAGAATACGACACATTTATATCAGTCACAGGAACATCAGAATAGAGATCTGTGATGACAGGACCCAAGACCACCATATGACATATTTATATCAGCAAACTGACCATCAGCATGAAGGTCTTTGATGACAGGACCCAAGTTCGCCATACTACATATTTATATCAGTGACAGGAACATCAGCATGGAGATCTGTGATGACAGGACCCAGGACAGGCATACTACACATTTATATCAACGAACTGACCATCAGTCACAGGAACATCAGTATGAAGATATGTGATGCCAGGACCCAAGACAACCATACTACACATTCATATCAGTAAACTAAACCTCAATCACAGAAACAACAGCATGGAGATCTGTGATGACAGGACACAAGACCACCGTACTACATATTTATATCAGTCACAGGAAGATTAGAATGGAGATCTGTGATGACAGGACCCAAGACCACCATACTACATATTTATATGAGCAAAATGACCATCAGCATGGAGATCTGCGATGTCAGGAACTAAGACCACCATACTACGTATTTATATTAGTCACAGGAACATCAGCATGGAGATCTGTGATGTCATGACCCAAGTCCACCATACTACATATTTATATCCGCAAACTTACCATCAGCATGGAGATCTGTGATGACAGAACCCAAGACCACCATAGTACATATTTACATCAGTCACAGGAAGATTAGAATGGAGATCTGTGATGACAGGACCCAAGACAATCATACTACATAGTTATATCAGCATACTGACCATCATCATAGAGATCTGTGAAGACAGGACCCAAGACCACAATACTACATATTTATATTAATCACAGGAACATCAGCACAGATATCTGTGATGAGAGGACTCAAGACCACCATAATACATATTTATATCAGCAAACTGTTCATCAGCATGGAGATCTGTTATGACAGGACACCAGACCCAGATCAGGCACCTAAGAAATAATGCATATTACATGCTAATTATCAAGTATTAGACTTTCAATTTTTGAGGTGAGAATGGTGCAAAATAGCATATTAGACAGTTACCTAACTAATATGAAAGCTTGGAACTTATGACAAAGCATATTCAGTCTACAGTTCTTTTTTTAGGACAAAAAGCATTATTTAAATTGAGGGTAACAGTGAAAATGAGGCTGATAAAAATGAAGCCGTAGAAGCAATGAAATGGATATCAGCATAGGTTTCTCTGTGTGACTGCAGAATCCTTGAATATCAAGGCACAGAAGGATGTATCTGGCGGATCTTATGTGGAGCTCTGAATGCTTTGGGGCTGTCCATTACTTCTTCACTGTAAAACAGCCTATCATCACTGAAAATCTACATGCCCATGCATCTTATCGCTTTCTGCCCAAAGTGGAGGTGAATTCCTTGCTCCAGGTAATGGCAAGCTTTCTGGTGCCAAGCAAGGCAAAATATGATTCCCTTGATGATGTAATCGATTGCAGAATCACTTAACTCAGACACCAAGGTGCAATTTAAAATCAGAATGCAAAGTTTGCACAAAACCATTATTGATGATGCTGCGGAGTTGAAGAACATGTCCCAATGTTGTAATTGTCGTGCTTTTCTCAACTGAGCAAAGTTTGTATGAGTTTCAACAGACCTACAATTTCAATCTAAGTTACAAAATGTGCAAGACTCAAAATCTGAGCCTGTGAAATTACAGCATCAGTGGAGGCAGCTTCCAAAACACAGAATAAATTTGTTAATGTTGTGCTCTTGACAGCAGCAACAAAGGCAGAAGCTCCAATGTTCATCTCGACTCATATAAGTGAATTTCACACAAGTTGTAGGACTGGTGGGGAGAGTTATGAGCAATGCGTATGAGATTATCCATCACTGGGATGCCAATAAATGCAGTGGGACATTTCAGTTGTGAAAAGAAAAAGCATGTGACCTGAGTGAGAGAGGACTGGCCAGAATAAGATCAAAACTTAAGCAGTGGGAAGCTTTGAAAAATTGAAGTGCATCAATGATCACTGTATTTGATCCAAAGTTAGAAGAGAACGGGAATGCTAGAATGTGAAGTAAAATACAAAGTACTGGAGGACCTCACCAAGCCAGAGTATATCTGTGATGGGAAACGGACATTCAATGGTTTGGATCAAAAGCCTTCACCTGCACAAAATGAAAAACTATACGCCTGTTCAATCTTGATGATGAGATGAGATTTGTACATCAAGCTGTTAAGAAATGAGGCATTTACATAAAATCAAATTGATTCTAAGGCCATATTCTAAGGTGAGACACAGAGAAAGTTGAGGTCAGGCATGATCCCTCATTTCCAAAAACTAATGTTTCCTCTACGTTTTCTGAAACATATGGAAGAGTGAAGCTGCCAATCAGCAGCTGACTACACAAAGAGAATAAATCAGTTAGAAGAAGATTGAAGTATTTGAGGTGAATTGGAAGGACATATTTATTTTGAGCTCCACATTTGGATCTACTTCCAGGGCAATATGAAGATAGATCCAAAGAAATTTAAAAGAGCACTGAGGCATTCGTTCCCTTTGCATTATGAAATACTATGCCCATTCAAGCACAAGCCTAAAGACTCAGGCAGAGGAGTTGAACAAGCCTGAATGATGCCATGCATTCATCAAAACTGTACTGAATCTTTGTCTTGATTCCCACTGACAACTAATGTGAAGATTTCCCCGGATGCTACCTGACCTGCTGAATTCCTCCAGCTTTTTGTGTGTTTTGCTGACGATTAAAGTGTCCAGTTTTGTGGGTATTATAAGGCAGCTTAAATTCATGGCTTGGGTCTGAATAGTACTCTTTACCTAACTTCCAAGATCTGCATGCTGAATTGACAGTGGGTAGACTCATGCAGAAACATACTTCAACATGAACTTTAAATGAGTTAACACTGTTTCTCATTCACCACGCTGCACTGTGTTTCAGCAATCTTTGCACTTTAGGCCTCTGCGACATTGTGCTAAATGGAAACTACCACTATCACTGCAACCGAGGTGATGTTTTGATTGCAACCATCACTTAGAAGGAAAATGCCACACTACATCAAGAGGTTTAAGGATTCTCAAGAGCATAGCATTAAGTTGCAGAGGTATAAAGGTGTCTTTGGAAGTAGTTTACATGCACTGATCTAGGAAAAGGCTGAGTTCATTCTTAAGGATATCAAAACTGAGTATGTCACTGAAGTATAATACTTCCAAGATACATTCCAAGATTCTGTCAGTCACGACACCACTGTTTCTACACCTGAAATACGAATGATTAGGGTAGGGGGACAGTTTGCAGAAGAAGAACCTCCATTTGGGAAGTCATAACTCTGGAGCCCACCACCTGTACGAAGTGTTGCACACCGAAACAGTAACATGTGATTTACGAGCAGGTGATGATTTATTCGCTGAAGCATAACCTGCTAGTCAACAAGATCATGACTGACCTGACTAACTTTAACTTTGTACTTTTATAAACCTTTGTTTATCAAGAATCATTTTACCTCCATCTTAAAAGTATAAATGACTCTGACTGCACAGCTGTTCGGGATTTCAAAGAGTCACAACATCTGAGAGATTAAGATATCTTCAAGATCCCAAAACTAGTCAAATGGGCAGTTATGTCACATCATCTTTCCTGTTATCCACATGAATAAATAGTGAGAGGAAGAATGTTCAGATAAAAGAGGAATCATTGAGTAATACACTTGGAAGCAAAAGTTCTGTTAAATCAATCATTTATGTTGGTCACTGACCATATACTTTTAGTTATTCCTGGATCCAAGTCATTCCCATACTTGTGGTAAGAATTCAGCAGAGGTCATCTTCCTGAACTTACATTGAATATTGAGCTTAAACAAAGTTTACAGTGGATGCATTATCAGAACTGTAGTTTGAAGACACTGATATTGACAGAGTGTGTAGTAGTGAAATGGAGATAATGATGCTGTTGCAGAACAATTGGACATTGAAATGAGTATGAGTATACTTAGGTGGCTGAACTGATTCTGACACCAAATTTGGATGAGAATATGAAGTTTCTTCATCACAAATGTTACAAGGATTGCAGAGCAAGATATAGGTCCTAAGGGCAAAATTGCTGTATTAGAGGGAAAGGAGAGATTGCTGCATTTTCAGTTTCATTAAGACTTGGCTCAACCCACACACTGGACACTGGACGCAAGGGGTTCTCAATCCACCATAAGGACCAGACAATGTCATCAGGAAAGTGGTACTATCTTCATGATAAATTCATCATGATGTTTGGATATAATGGTCTTTTCTCACTCTTTTTCACCCGACCAGAAACATCTAATGATTAAGTGCTGGCTGTTCCACTTACCAAGAGAGTTGACCATTGTAATCCTGACTGCAGATTACGTACAAACAGAGGTAAACATCAAGCATGCATTCAATGTATTGAGTGCTATGATTAACAAACAAGAAACAACCTATTCTGATGCCTTTTGTATCCTTCCCTGGGACTTCAACATGGCTAGCTTGAAGCCGCTCCGCAAAGTTCCCATCAGCACACGACCTGCAGCTCTAAATGACCCAACATATTCAACCACTGCTACACTACCATCAAGAAGCCTACTGTTCTATCCTTCAACTATGTTTCAGGAAATCTGAACATCTGGCTACCCTCCTCCTACGTGGAAAGGCAGAGACTAAATAGCACGACACTAAGACGTAAGGACACAGGAGGCACAGGGATTGCTTTGAGTTGGTAGACTGGGCCATGTTCAAGGACTCAGAAGAGGACCTGAATGAACTTGCCACAGTTGTCATGGACTTTATAAGTACATTTATTGATAAGTGTGTTCTCACAAAATCATTTAGAGTCTTCCCCAATCATAAGCCCTGGATGAACCACGTGATACAAAATCTACTGAGAGTAAATCAGTGGCTTTTAGGACTGGAGATCCAGCAAAGTAAAATAGGTCCAGGTCTATGTTCCTGTAAACTGTGCGCGTGTGCGCATACACACGCGTTTTTCAAGCAGCGCACAAAGGAAATCAATGTGTGCACAAAAGGTTAGTTACCTAAAGTAATGCAGCAATTAATAATTACATCTATTAAAAACAATCTTTTAGCTAAATGTTTCTGTTAACTAGTTAGTTGGTTTTTCAAATACCACAATGCACGTCACGAATTTACGTCACCTCACCTTTCCTGTTCCGGTTTGTACAGCTGCATCACGGTGGCAGCCATCTTTGGCAGACAGTGTTCATATCATAAAGTTTACAAAGATCTGCTTCAAATTCTGTAGATAGCTTATTAATTTTTTGTTGAAAAAAAATATTGATTCACTATGTCGAATTCAAAAGAAGTAAATAGTGTGAAGCGCAAATTTGTTTAAAGTTAAGCGGCTCAACAAAATAGTAGAAACTGCTACACCAAAAGCTCATGAGGCCATGAACATGCAGCTATGAGAAATACTTACGTATGATTCGGAAACTGGAGTTATCTGTTTGTATTGTTGTGATGCGAAAGTTGCTGGAGAATTTGCTAATGGAAACAAGTGGAACGATATTTGGGAACTTGACTTTTTGAAGCGTCTTTGGCAAGTAAATCGCATTTGGGTGGTGTACAAAAGCTCATGAACCCATCATTGCTCGTTACAGGAGTGCTACGCATGTTACGGTTGAGTGCAGATGAGCAGGAGCGAAAACGATCAAACCCAGAGAAGATCAAAAAATAAGTAAATGCCAAAGACAGGAGAGAGAAAAAAATAACTGAGTGACTTAAATATGTATGTTATTTTGTTTTTATTCTGTGCAGTTTTATGTCAAATATTTTGTAAACCCACATAAACTGTGCCATGTGTGTACTCAGTGTGCACATACTTTTGTCACAGGAAAAAATTTGCACAACATAAAATTTTTGCGGACTATGACTACTAAAAATTAGACGGAACATTGGTCCAGGTATAACCAGCTGAAAGCCATGTTACACTCAAAGTGGCAATTCCAAACTAAACTTGAATCACAGAATGTGGACAGCTGAGCAGGGCTTGAACACCATTACTTCCTATTAAGCAAAACGGCACCAAGATCACCAAAAACTCAACAAGCTTTTATAAATGCAGAGTGCAGAGTATTCTAACTAGTTTCATCATGACCTGGTATGGTACACCTGGTACACCAATGGTATAGGAAGTGTGGATATAGCCAGTACATCACATGGAAAGCCCTCCATTGCCACAAGAAAACAGCATTAATCATCAAAGATCCACACCATCCAGACTATGGTGTCACAACTACCATTGTCAGGAGGTACGAAAGCCTTATCCCACATCACCAGGTACAGAAACCGTTATTACCCTACAACCATCAAGCTCCTGAACCAGCATGGATACCACAACTCTGAACTGATTCTACAACCAACAGACTCACTTTCAAGGACATTTTACAATTCATGTTCTCAGTATTATTTTATATATTTGCACAGTTTGTCTTCTTCTGCACATTAGTTGTTAGTCTTGGTTTATGTATAGTTCTTATTTGTAAATCACTGTCTAGTATAGGGTGGGGGGCTACTGTACAGGACCGAAAGAAGCTGCAGAGGGTTGTAAGTTTAGTGGCTCCATCTTGGGCACTGGCCTACAAAGTACCCAGGACATTTTCAAGGAGCGGTGTCTCAGAAAGGCAGCGTCCATTATTAAGGACCCCCAGCACCCGAGGCATGGCCTTTTCTCACTGTTACCATCAGGTAGGAGATACAGAAGCCTGAAGGCACACACTCAGCGATTCAGGAACAGCTTCTTCCCTCTGCCATCTGATTCCTAAATGGACATTGAACCCTTGAACACTACCTCACTTTTTTGATATATATTATTTGTTTATTGCACGATTTTTAATCTATTCAATGTGCTTATACTGTAATTGATTTATTTATTTTTTGCATCTATATTATGTATTGCATTGAACTGCTGCTGCTAAGTTAATAAATTTCACAACACATACCGGTGATAATAAACCTGATTCTGATTCTGATTCTGATAAATTCTATTGTTTTTCCTTATTTTCCTGGAAATGTCTGCAAGAAAACAAATTTCAAAGTATACTATGAGAACATACAGTTGATATACTTTGATATAACGTACTTTGATATAAATATCCTTTGAAATTTGAGCAGTTCATAGATCAAGACTGAATCTCGGGTGGTTTCGTCAAAGAGGCAAGGGACAGAATATTACAGGGTCAACACCTGGAACATTTGGCCATTAGTAATATGAAGGCAATGTCATAGTAAAGGGAAAGATAGCTAGTAAGGGTCAAGCAAATCAAGCAATGGAGATCACCATTCCATAGTTAGTTGTGGTCGATACAGTTCATTCTGAGATGGTATACTGGATAGCATGGAAACACTTGGGATGACACATCATACAATGTCTTGTGGAGCATTTCTAATCCATTGTCTATTCACACTACTGGAGAATGAAGCATATAAACATAGAAAACCTACAGCACAATGCAGGCCCTTCAGTCCACAAAGTTGTGCCAAACATTTCCCTACCTTAGAAATTACTAGGCTTATCTATAGCCCTCTATTTTACTAAGCTCCACGTACCTATCCAAAAGTCTTTTAAAAGACTCTATCATATCCACCTCCACCACCTTTGCCAGAAGCCCATTCCACACACTCACCACTCTCTGAGTAAAAAACTTACCCCTGACTTCTCCTCTGTACCTGCTCCCCAGCACCTTAAAACCTGTGTCCTCTTGTGACAACCATTTCAGCCCTGTGAAAAAGCCTCTGTCTATCCACACGATCAATGCCTCTCATCATCTTATATACCTCTGTCAGGTCTCCTCTCATCCCCAATCCAGGCAACATCCCTGTAAATCTCCTCTGCATCCTTTCTATGGCTTCCACATCCTTCCTGTAATGAGGCGACCAGAACTGAGTACTGACCAGAACCAGCACAGTACTCCAAGTGGGGTCTGACCAGGGTCCTATATAGCTGCAGCATTACCTCTCGGCTCCTAAATTCAATTCCACGTTTGATGAAGGCCAATACACCATACACCTTCTTAACCACAGAGTCAACCTACGCAGCTGCTTTGAGCGTTCTATGGACTCGGACTCCAAGATCACTCTGATCCTCCACACTGCCAAGAGTCTTACCATTAATACTATATTCTACCATCATATTTGACCTACCAAAGTGAACCACTTCACACTTATCTGGGTTGAACTTCATCTGCCACTTCTCAGCCCAGTTTTGCATTCTATCAATGTCCCACTGTAACCTTTGACAACCCTCCACACTATCCACAACACCTGAACCTTTGTGTCGTCAGCAAACTTACTAACCCATCCCTCCACTTCCTCATCCAGGTCATTTATAAAAATCACAAAGAGTAATGGTCCCATAACAGATCCCTGAGGCACTCCACTGGTGACTGGCCTCCATGCAGAAGATGACCAGTCTACAACCACACTTTGCCTTCTGTGGGCAAGCCTGATCTGGATCCACAAAGCAATATCCCCTTGGATCCCATGCCTCCTTACTTTCTCAAAAAGACTTGCATGGGGTACCTTGTCAAATGCCTTGCTGAAATCCATATACACTACATCTACTGCTCTTCCTTCATCAATGTGCTTAGTTACATCCTCAAAAAATGCATTCAGGCTCGTAAGGCACGACCTGCCCTTGACAAAGCCATGCTGAGTATTCCTAATCATATTATATCTTTCCAAATGTTCATACATCCTGCTTCTCAGGATCTTCTCCATCAACTTACCAAACACTGAGGTATGACTCAGTGGTCTGTAATTTCCTGGGCTATCTCTACTCCCTTTCTTGAATTTGGGAACAACATCTGCATAACCTCCAATCCTCGGGAACCTCTCCTATCCCCATTGATGATGCTAAGATCATTGCCAGAGGCTCAGCAATCCCCTCCCTCACCTCCCACAGTAGTCTGGGGTACATTTCGTCCGGTCCCAGCGACTTAACCAACTTGATGCTTTCCAAAAGCTCCAGCACATCCTCTTTCTTAATATCTACATGCTCAAGCTTTTCAGTCTGCTGCAAGTCATCACTACAATCACCAAGATCCTTTTCCATAATGAATACTGAAGTAAAGTATTCATTAAGTATTCATATAGAATAAGAAATTGTCAAACATTGCTTCACATCTGTGCATCACCTAATCTCAAACACAAAAGCTGAGGCATTAATAAAGCATAAATAAATGTTTATAAATAAAGCAAGTGACACAGGGCTGATCAGCCTAACAAGAAATCACTGACTCCACATTCTGTACTACAGATCAACATCACTCTCTGTGATAGGAAACAGTACTGTAGAAATACTGATACACAGAAACTCAGACACTTTTGAGTCTGGTTCATTGAGGAACGGAAGGAAGGGGGAAGAAGGGCAAATAAAATAAAGCAAATTTCACAACACTTGCTGTGAAGAGAAAAGGTCCTGATCACATAAATTTAATGCTTTGATACCATGGGGTAGGTCAACAAGGAGACAATGAAATACTGGAGAAGTCGTGAAGATATACTGTACTTATCCAAGTTATTTTGTAGGAGTGGAGGAGAGATTCAGGATCAGAATCAGGCTTATTATCACCGGCAAGTGTTGTGAAATTCATGAACTTAGTAGCAGCAGTTAAATGTAATAAATAACATAGAAGAAGAAAAAAAATTGATAAATAAATTACAGTATAGGTATATTCAATAGATTAAAAATCATGTAAAAACAGAAATAACATATATTTTAAAAGTGTTCATGGCCTTCAGATTTCTAGTCCAATGCCCTAACCACTTGGCCACATGCCACACACTGGCTATCAACTGATGTTCTAATTTGGTTTAGTTAGCTCTTGTGTTCCCTTTATAGACCCTGCTGCCCTCTCACCACCAAATCTATTTTCTCAGGAACAATCTCATGAAAACTTAACAGATTTCCCCTATGTAATTTTTTTTCCACAAATCCCTCAATCTGATCATTATTTTCTCAGTTCCTGCCTCCACTTACTTTCTACCAGTTTTCCTCCTTCAGCTGATGGACTAACCACAGGTATTTGTTAATTTTCTCTCACGTCTTCCTTAAACAATGGAGTTATATTTGCCACTTTCCATTTAGTGGTGACTGTTCTAGAATCCATCGAGATGCAGAAAATGATCACCAGTGCAACTGTTTTATCCAACCTCCTTCAAAGCCTTACACCCAGGTCATCATATCCTGGGGTTTGTCAAGATCTAGTCATTATTTCTCCAGCACTGTTTCAACACAAATATTAATTTCAACTCTGCATTAACTTCCCCATTATTTCTCATACTCCATGCAGACAACAATAAAATATACATTTCTTTATTCCCCAATATAATTTCCCTTTTTATCTGTCTTGAAGGGACATATTAATTATTACTGTTATTCTGTACTTATTCACAGAAGATTTCAAAGGTTCAAAGTATGTATACATTATACAACCTTGAGATTCGTCTCCAAACAGGCAGCCACAAGACAAAGAAACCAAAAAAAAATCACATTATGTCCATAAGAAAAAATAAACCCATAAAAGGACCTTCAAATACCCAGTGTGCAATGAACAAAAATAAAACATCCTGCAAACAGTAACCACAAGCAAATAGTGTTTCTGAACTGAAGTCCACAAGAGAGTCGAGTCCCATCGTTCAGCGCAGAACAGAGTAAATATCCCGGAGCAGCGATCTGAACCGGCTCATACCTAATTGCTTCGAGCTCCAACACGCTGAGTTTACCAATCTGGCCCAGTGCTTAACTCTCCATTTGAATATCAGGTTTTGCTGCTTCGAACAGCGATCTGACCTGGTCCAGACCTTGACACCCTGACCTTTTCAATCAGGCCGGACCCTTAAATGGTTGTCCTAACATTAGGTTCTGCTGCTTGGAAAAACCGGACTTCGCGGCTTCAATTCAGCCTGTTAATCTCCGTCCGCACATCGTGCTCAGTCGCACATGGAGCCCGCGGCTTCGATTCAGTCTGTTAAACTCCGTCCGCACATCTTGCTCAGTTCCACATGGAGCCCGCGGCTTCAATTCAGCCTGTTAAACTCCGTCCGCACATCGTGCTCAGTCGCACATGGAGCCCGCGGCTTCGATTCAGCCTGTTAAACTCCGTCCGCACATCGTGCTCAGTCGCACATGGAGCCCACGGCTTCGATTCAGCCTGTTAAACTCCGTCCGCACATCTTGCTCAGTTCCACCTGGAGCCCGCGGCTTCAATTCAGCCTGTTAAACTCCGTCCGCACATCGTGCTCAGTCGCACATGGAGCCCGCGGCTTCGATTCAGCCTGTTAAACTCGGTCCGCACATCGTGCTCAGTTCCATCTGGAGCCCGCGGCTTCGATTCAGCCTGTGCCCGGTCTTCCACATTCTTCCGTGCTCTCAGCGACGGACCCATGGCCTCGCCTTACCTCGGTTCTGCCATGTCGAATTGCGTCAATATCCAAAGGGAAATTACAGATTACTACTCTGTAGTGGTAATTGCGATAATCGATTTCCTGAAAAAGTGTGGTTAACGAAGTATTTAATTGTTTCCCTTGTTTCGTTAGTCACCAGCTAGAAGTCACTGAGGTTTTCCAACGCCATTTTAAAACGGCTTCTGAGTCTGCTTTAATGTTCCTCGTTTTCTACTTTTTTTCATCCTTATCCAGATCTTTTGTCCTTCTTTACTAAAACTTGAACATTTCCAAATTTTGGCTCCTTTTAGCAACATTATAGGATTCTTGGTTCATCAAGTTCTTCCAACAGACATGGCTGCAAAGGACAGGTATTTAAATGACTGGATGTATTTGTCACATGTACATAGAACTATTAAAGCATACAGTGTTTGCATCAAATCAAATCAGCCAAGGCTGCCTGTTAGTGTCCAAAGTTTGAGGTAAATTTATTATCAGAATACATAAATGTTACAATATTCAAAAGTCAGATTCAAAAAGGTTCATGTTGACCTTTTGATTTTCACACAAGATAGCATGAGAACAGTGAGGAAGATAATGAATCAAACCATTGCCCTGAAGGGAGCGTTCTGGTCACTGAAGGAGAGCTGAGGCAGAACACAATGGAGCACATTCTGTGTGTCCAGAGGTAGATGGTGTATCACACATCTGTCTCCAGGGTCAGCATCAGTCTAGTTACATAAACTGATGAAAATTTGAAACCAGGATCAGATAAACCTAATTCATTAATGTTGTTCAACTCGTTTCACCTTTTTTGTTTCTTTTATTTCTAGTACATTTGGATAAATATGATGCCCCTGCACGATATACTGGGCCATGACATTGTGGTATGCATGCACACTTTGTGACAAGAATTTATAATAAACGGGCCACACTCTCTCTCTCACGATTTGCTCTAAATGCTCCATGCAGGTAGAGATGTCCAGCCTTGGTCGGTGACAAATCTCTGGTCCTAGCACCCATTTGTGACCCCAACAACCCCAGAGAAATAGCCTGAGGTTATATTTTTTTCTTGATCAGACTCACAGGATCTGTATTCCTCGGCCCTCCTGGCCAGGATCTTTCTCCTCTTCATCCATCCGCTGCTCAGGAGACTTTGTATGGAGATCCTGTCTCTTTCCACTTCCCCTTTTGCCAGAGGCCCAGTGGACTCCGGAGGAACAGATCTCTGAGACCTTAACATCAGACACAAGTATCTCCCTTACCTTGTACAAAGACACTTAGAAAGTTATAAACATATTAATCCCCAAGAAATCCTATAACTCATTGTAGGAGGAGTTGTTCTTCCTGCTAAAACCAGGCTTCTGCTGCGTGCTTCCCAATGGTTTGAAATATGACAGGCACACTTCAGGTCAACATCGCATGCAAGCTGGACAAGTGCTTAAACGTGCCCCTACAGCTCCTCCCACAACAACATTAGGGCCCCAGATGGTCCTTCCAGGTGAGGCAACATTTCACCTGCAAGTCTGTCAGGGTCATCTACTGTATCTGATACTCCCAGTCTGACCTTCTTTACATGGATGAAACTTGACGTAGATTAGGGTACCACTTCATCGGGAACCTTTGCTCCACTGAGCACAAAAGGCAGGATTTCTTGGTGGCTACCATTTTAATTCCATTTCCCATTCCCATTCCAACATGTTAGTCCAGGGCTACCTCGACTGCAATGATGAGGCCACACTCAGGGCAGAAAAGCAACACTTCATATTCCATCTGGGATGTCTCCAACCTAATGACATAAACATCAATTGCTCTAACTTCCAGTAATTTCTTTCCCCTCCCCTTCTTTATTTTCTCATTCCCCATTCTGGCTCCACTTCTCATCCATCACCTTCCTCTCATGCCCCTCCTCCTCACCTATAGTTCTCTATAGTCCTCAACCCTCTCCTATCAAAATTTTCTTCTTCAGCTCTCTACTTTTTCTAACTATCAATCACCTCCCACTTTTCACTTCATTCCCCACTTCCTCACCCATCCATCTACCCCCTCAACTGGTTTCCCCTATCACCTAACAACTCGTATTCCTTCCCCTTCCCTCCCCCCACCTTCTTATTCTGGCCTCTTCCCCATCCCTTTCCATTCTCAGGTTGAAGCATTGACTGTTTACTCTTTTCCATAGATGCTGCCTGACCTGCTGAGTTCCTCCAGCATTTTGTCTGTGTTTCTTGATGCCTGAGTCACCAGCTACCTTTTCTGAAGGGTTCTGACCTTCAGTGAGATGTCCTATGCAGTATACTATTTTCTTAGAAATGATGTCCTATATTTGCAAAAAACATTTAAACTGGAATAACTAGCTTTAATATAGTAACATGACAAAGAAAAAATGCTATTTTGGCTCATTGAAGTTATGTTGACTCACAAAGAAATCCCATTGTCCAATGATTTTCCTATTTTCCCCATATTCCCATCAACTCCCTCCCCACCACCACAAAAATTCTTGTACACACCTCCATTAGGGGGTCTTGGCCCAAAATGTGGACTGTTCATTTCGCTTCACTGATCTTGCCTGACTTGCTGAGTTCCTCCAGTACTTTTGTGTATTACAACAGTCAGTGACTTTACCAAACCATGTCTTTGAGATGTGAGAGTCTATGAGCAACACATGCTGTAACAGAGGGAGCATCCTAACTTAGCCCAGAAATGGACAAAGATTACAGGAAATGTGCGGTGGTGGCTCCACTAGCTGCGCTATAATGCCAATAATATGGCCTCATGTGGGAAAACGTTGTGGCCAATCTTTTTTAAAATATACAAGTGGAGAAATTTGACATCTGAAGAGTGACAATAAAAGAATGACACAGAGTTCTGAATACAGACCTGATAGTACTGACGACAAAGATAGAGTTTTATGTGTGAAGTGAATCAAGAAACATGAAGGAGAGGATGGAGTTAAAGACAAAAATCAGTCAGGGTGTTATTAAGTGGTTGAACCAGTCTGAAGACTGGAATGGTCCACAATGCTACCAATTCTTGTATAAGACAATGAAAGGATACATATCTTTTTGCAGAAGGATTTTTGAGATACTGTAAAAAAAAAGTGGCAGAAAGGTTTGTGGAGTCTGAGTAAAATATTTCTTCACCAAAGTAATATCGAGGGTTCAGAACTCGTTACCTGAAGGGGTGGAGGCAGTGACCACTACACGATTTAAAAGAAACTGAATATGCAACATGCTCTGCTGTGATGGTTACAGGCAGAGCAGTGGCGCAGCGGGTAGTGCTGCTTCCTCACTTCTCCAGAGACCCGGCTTCGAGCCTGACCGATTCTGCCTGTGTAGAGTTCATGCGTTGTCCCTCTGACCAAATGGGTTTCCCCTGAGTGCTTCTGTTTTCCCCCGCATCCCAAAGACATTTGGTCAATGTGAGATGGGCAGTAAGAGAAGCAAAGTGGAGTAAGTGGGCTCATGAGATTGTTATACATAGTCAGCATGATCTTGATGGGCTGAATGTCCTTCTATGTGTTAAAAATATATAAAATATAGGACACTTAAAAGAGAAATACGAATAAACTGCTTACCTCCTGCTCAGTTGGAATGGACACAAAGTATTAATTGTGTTTTTTGTCTGAGGATTCCATAATCTTTGGAATCTTATGACTTTGGCTTCATTTCAAGCACAGCAACAATGCAAGAAAATGGTGAATTACGATTACTGTTTAAGTTTGGCCAATATGTGCACAAGAGGGATTTACTGTGAGTTTTCTCCTGAGTTCCATTTATTATCAGGTATGTAAAGGCTCCATTGCTTGCATAGGTCATTATCAAAAACAACAGTTGAAGTGCTCCAGTCTGTGGTACTTAGATGGGGCAGTGGCATTCCTCACACTCCAATCTAGCTGGTTACATAGCTCTCTCTTTAATTTCTATTTCTAAATAGCATGTTCCACAGACATCAACACTTGGCTCCTAGGTGCATAACGGCTGAGATTTTGTGCTGAAGAACCCCCCCCCCCCCATCCTGAGTGTGTTCAAATATGAACATGTAGACTGTAAACCAACACACAGTAAAACACCACATCACTTCTACTCCTTGTGCTGACATCCTCTTCAAGGACAAACACACCTTCTTCAGAAAATGTTGTTGGGCTTGGACAATTAACAGCATTCATTGCATATATAGCTTAATATTTACATTCAAACTGAGCTATTCCCAGGTTTTCAGAAGATGAAATGATTCCAACCTGGAACAAATGATAAATCCCTCTTCAAGCTGTCAGCAAGTATGATACCTTTGAGTTTGCAGCATTTGCAGTTCTTCATCAATGCCAATTCCTTCTAAACCTGTTGACTGTATCTCTACTGAGTATCAATTAGCTTCAGTCACAATGAAGAAATCTTCCAGTCAGATAAATGCAAATAAGTTCTTCTCACATACACCTTAGACTGATAAAACATCACATAAATCTCAGCAAGTTCTCTTTAATTAATTGGTCTGTCAGTAACTGTAGCTTTGCACACAGCACATCTGTTGTTGTAAGGTATGTTTAAACCTCTCAGTGGACTGTCAGTGCATCTTAACTACCAAACACACATTCACAAAATATCATTAAAGCCTGATGGTAAAAGGAAATTTTCAAACTGCTAACTCAGCTGCTTTGAACTTTATCCAATTAAATAAACATTATCAGACTTTTGTAGCATTCAATATCTCATAAGCATAAGAAATTTTGTAGATGCTGGGAATCCAAAGCAACACACACAAAATGCTGAAGGAACTCAGCAGGCCAGGCAGCACCGATGGAAATGAATAAATAGTCAACATTTTGGATCAAGACACTTCTTCAGTGACTCAGTAACTCAGCTGTTGAGCCAGCTGTCAATATGAAAATATTAATATAAATATAATATTAATATAAATTACTTTATATAAATTACTTTATATTAAAAATATATTTGTAAAAAAACAGTAATTGTACAATATATAATATGTATAATACAATGGGCAATATAATATTATAAGTAAGGAATGTTGTGCTGACTGTGAGGAGGGTCCAGAGGAGATACACAAGAATTATTCTGGGAATGAAAGGTTAATCAACTGCTATCTTAATGGAGTTCAGAAAGATAAGGGGGGATCTTATTGAAACCTTACAAATACTTCAAGACCTGGATAGAGTGGACTTGGAGAGAATGTTTTCATCAGTAGGTGAATTTAAAGTCTGAGAGCACAGCATCAGAATAAAAGGATGTCGCTCTGTAACTGAGGTAAGAGAGATTTCTTCAGCTAGAAGGTGCTGAATGGTGGAATTCATTCCAATGGAGAAGGTAGAGCCATGTCATTGGGTGTATTTAAGGTAGCAATTGACAGGTTTTTGGTTGGTAGGGGGGTTAAGGGTTATGTAGAGAAGGCAGGAGAATGCAGTTTAGAAACATCAGCCATGATTGGTGGAGCAGACATGATTGGCTAAATTGTCCACACTTCACTGGCTTCAGACAATGCACATACTGAACTCTACGCATACATTGGACATGCAATATCCACTGGGTGGCCGAGAGTTACTGCAAGCATTAAACCCATTGGAGATCATGCATTCACTGCCATACTACTATCACTCAAAGGACATCAGAAGCAGCACAAATTGCACTCGTGTTATACAATATGATTAACGTGTTGTTGCCATTTAACTGCTGGAAGTAATGCTGCTTCCAGCCCATTCACTGGAATGATTACACACATTTAGTCTTTGAAAGTGACCTTGGGAAACTCTGAGACAGCATTGGTAAAGGGATAAATAAAGAAATTTCTCAAAGCATTTCTCTCACTGCTTAAAGTGTCTAAAATCAGAGGGAATATCTTGTAGGTACAACATTAGACTGATCTTCTACTGCAAGCTCAGGTTAAACTTTCAACACTGCAATTTGCTGCAGGTGTGAGTTTCTAATGATCTGCCAAAGCTTGGGACCATATGTATATCTCCAAAATGAAAGTGAGCTATCTGAAGCAGAAAGGGGAGAGGGATATATTCAGTTCTGGAGGAAGGGGGAGGAGTTTTACATTATAACTCAGCCTAAACCCTGATGTTAATGGAGAGCATGCAAAATGTTGGCAACTGATTTTCTCCCATCGAGTTGTTCCTGAACTCTTCGCTTCATTCACTGGTGATCCTGGAAACCATAGGTGATCCATCAACTCTGCTGGCAGGCGCAAGCCTGGGACCTCAAGAGTTCCAAGTTGTTAGTAACTATAGTGTTGTTGACAAAACGTGACCTGACCACACAGCCCCGCTCCTAAACTCTCCTTTTGGCTGGACTTAAATCAGCAGCCTCACAGACTAATGGATGGACAACTAGGTAGTGTATCTATTAGCCAGCCTATAATCAGCTACTTAAACAATCTGTCAGTTCAAATTCAAACCCATTCTCAATATAGATGGAGACAAAGACAGCATTAAATCTTCAAATTATTTAAGAGATGGGATGTGATTCACTAGACCATGATGAAACTAGTTAGGATACTTTCCACTGTGCATCTATAGTAGTTTGTCAGAGTTTTTGGTGATGTGCCAAATCTACACAAACTTCTAAGAAGAGGTGCTTCTTTTTGATGACACTTTGTGTTGGTCCCAGGCAGATCCCTTGATGTACTCATGCTAAGGATGAAAGCTATTGATCTCGGTACCTCTATTTCCCTGTTCAGGACTGGCTCATGGACCCCTGGCTTCTTCATCCTGTAGTCAATAATGAGCTCTTTAGTTTTGCTGTTACTGAGTTAAAAGGTTGTTCTCGCAGCACTCAACCAAATTTTCATTCTGCCTCTCTATATGTCGATTTGTCGCCATCTTTGATTCGGGTAGTGACAGTGGTGTTGGCAGCAAACTTAAAATAAGGCATTGGAGCTGTACTTAGCCACAGAATAGTAAATATAAAGTGAGTAGAGCAAGGAAGCTAAGCACACAGGAACATGGTGCACCCGTGCTGATGGTGAATGGAGAGGTAGTGTTATTGGCCATTCAAATTGCCAGTGAGGAAATTGCTGATCCAGTTACACAAGGAGCCACCAAGGCCTGGTCTTGAGGGGATGGCAGTGTTGAATACTGAGCTGTAATTGATGAAGAACATCCTGATGAACACACCTTCATTGTCCAGATGTAACTGAGCTGAGTGAAAAGCCAATGAAATGGCATCTGCTGTTGGCATGTTGTGATAGTAGGCAAATCGGAGTAGATGCGGGTCACTTCTCAAACAGTTCTGGATATGCTTCATGATTTACTTCTGATTGCACCTCACCATGGTGGATGTACAGTAATTGATACTGGACAATAGTCATTGAGAATCAAATGCCTAGGCGAGAGTTTGAAGATATTGGTAAACACTCCAGCAAGTTGATTCACTGTATCCACTGGATAGAATGCTAACTCTAGGTCCACTGAACATACTGCAATTATTGGGGATAATCTCTGGATGCACAGCACTCTGTTGACACCCTGCACGAACCTGAGGCTCTGCTTTTATTACTGGATGCATTAAACTCATTTACATGTTACACTTATTTGTGTTCTGAAACACAGCACACTATTGCCTCACTGATTAAATACACTGTTTCCATGGGCACACCCCACAGCTCCAGATATTGCAGGATTATTGAAGGGAATGACACACGAGTTACATTTGACTGACTTAACATACTGTATTCACCAGCCTCCCTCACACCTTGCAACAATGAAACATGGATACCAACCTACAGGTAGCTGCCCCTTGTCTTAAGTTTGCTATATTCTTTATAATGATAACAGAATCAGCCTTCCCTCAATTGAGGACTATAATTTACAGATCATCTTATCTTTTCTCATTACAATCTTGAAATATTCAGTGCTTCCGTCACTACCTGCGAAAATGCTCTTCCAGTGGCACTCCAACCAGTTCCCAGCTGCTCTCAAGTGCTGGGTTAGTTTCAGCGCAGCCCTTCTTCGGTAGGATTATCTACGTACCAGCCCAAAACACCCTCTTGGAAACATGTTAAGAGTGCCACCCCCACCCCCCAATCCTTTCACAGAGTGTTCCCAGATAATATTGGGGAAGATTGAATTCCTTACCGCTCTAACGCTTTTGCACCTTCACCTCTCCATGCTTTGTCTACATATCTGCTGCACTATCTTCTGCTGATTCTTTGGAGGTTGGTATTATACATGCTGCATCGCGAATGGCCCTTTTTTGTTTGTAATCTCTACCCATGTGGCCTCAGTAGAAAAGACTTCTAGCCACCTGAACTCTACACTCTGTACAGAATGGACTCACTCTAAACATTTGATACAGTGCCTACTCCACACTACTGAAATGATTCCCCCTTAATGCACGACACTCATGAAAAAAATCAGTTGTATTATTGGCAATGAAGAGGATAGTGTTAGGCAAAGAGATGATGCTGAAATGGGCAGTATAACATGAGATGGAATACAATCCTCAGTGGACATCCTACCATAGGCTCCACTCACGAGTCACTGGACGCCCTGTAGACACTGAGTACTGAGCACACATGGAATAAACTGCACATAGCTCTCACCAATTGGACTGTATAGACAGGTCATACTGATTGAATGTACCACGCTGAACACTTTAGAGTACAACATGCATTAGTTTCCTTGTCCATTGCAAATCACATACACATCGAACCACCTACACCGACTGGAGACCCAGCACTCGCTGAACACAAAGCATTTACCTGTTCTAACTGGTCACACATCACCTACTACCTGAATATCTGAATATTCTGAGCACCTGGGCTCCTGAATATCCTGCACTCAGTACACACTTCATCCAATACACCACTGCACTCAATATATTCTATACCCAGGATAGCCTCCACCCAATATACCCATCATACAATCCACACTGCATCCAATAGACCCTATACTCAATAAATTCTGCATCTAATACACCAGTGCACCCAATACACCCTTCATGCAATACACACTGCACCTAATGCACACCTCCCATAATACACCAGTGCACCCAATACACCCTTCATGCAATACACACTGCACCTAATGCACACCTCCCATAATACACCTTGCACCCAATACACTCTACATTCAATACAAATGAAGGAGGAGATATAAAATTATAGGAAACTTACAATGCAGAACAAACCAGCCAGTTGATTGAGTCAGAGAAGATCTATATATATTGAAAATCATCCCAACTGCCAGCAATGGAACATCAGCTTCTTCAAAAACAATGTCACCCTTTCAGTCACTTGAATTCCAGATCTACACCACCTTTGGTGAGAAAAATATTCTTTTATCTTCAGTCTAACCCTTTAACAATTATTCAAATCCACTCCCTTTGGGTTTTGATCCCTTTGTCAGGGGAGATAGATCCACCTCACTTCAGTTAGGGTCCACATGATTGCACACACTTCCCATTTCTGTCCCCTCAAGCCTTCCCTCTTTAGCCCTAGAAACTACCTGACCCTGTACATCCTCACATCCTCTGCACCTCCCTAAGCACATTTGTCCTATAATTTGATTAACCACCATTGTATACACTTCTAGCCCACTGGCAACCACACAGCCAACTTTCTGTATCATCTGTGAATATCTTTATCATGGTCCCCATATTTAAGTTAATATTTAATGTATATCAGAAATCAAGTGACCAAGTTTTGAGCCCTGTGAAACTGCACTAACAGCAGCTTTCCAGTATAAAAGCACCAGTTAATCAATCTCCTTTGCTTCCTGTCTTTCAGCCATTTCAGGATCCAGTTTGTTCCTTTTGCTTGGATTTCACATCCCCCTTTATATTTCCCTGTCTTGTGAGACATAATCACATCAGATTTTACTGTCCATATCAATTTTTGAATATGAATGGAATAAAGGGAAATGTGGATTTGAATGATATTACCAAAGTTTTGGAATTTGTGGATTTATGGACTGTGAATTTCAGTTCAAATTGGTCTCTTTTAGTGTTAAGTTTTTTATATTCTGTGTTTTAGCCCATTCTTTCTTGTTGCCATTCTGCACTATTTGTTAGTTTTTTTGTGCAGAGGGGGTTGGGGTTTGACGTTCTTGCAGTTTGCACAGTTTGCTTTACTGCATAGAGGGAGGATTCTTGTTGCTATTTGCAATTTTTTTTGCGCAGAGGGTTTGATTATCATGCTGCCATTTGCACGATTTGCTTTTGTTGTGCATTGTTGATATTTTTCTTTGAATGACTTCCATGGTTTTCTTTGTTTTGTTGCTATCTGGACAAGACAATCACTGAGTTGTATACTGGATACATACTTCAATAATAAATGAACAGTTCAACCTTTGAATCTTTGAGGGAAAGTGGTACATTGCAAGTTATCAGTCATGGTCTAGCTCAACCTTTTTGGTTTACTGGCACCGTGGCTCGACACCACACCCACATTGCCACATAAGAACATAAGAAATGAGAGCAGGAGTAGGCCATATCTGGCCCATTGAGCCTGCTCCACCATTCAATAAGATCGTGGCTGATGTGGCCATGGATTCATCTCCACCTACCTGCCTTTTCCCCATAACCCTTAATTCCTCTATTATGCAAAAATCTATGCAACCTTGTCTTAAATATATTTACTGAGGCAGCCTCCATTGCTTCATCGGGCAGAACATTCCACTGCTTCACCCCTCTTTGGGATAACAGTTCCTCCTCTTTCTTTATCAAGCTTTTTATTAATTAAAAAACAGTATATATATAAACAGGAGGAGAATTATCTCAAATATCTATATCAATAGTAATTCATATAAAAGGTAAAATAAACATTATCAAGATTGTACATAGTATTACTCTAATAGTATGCAATAAAGAATAAGGTAATTGATTCTCCTCCTATTATTCCATGAAAAGAAAAAACATAGATAAAGAAATGTTTATGATTTTTATATACATAAAAAAGCCACTAAACAAAACAAAAACAAAAAAAAAGAGAGAAAAAAAGGAACTGGGCAGCTCATACTAAGAGTGAAAGCAAGATAAAAAAAAACTTTCTGATCAAATCCAACGTTTCGAGGAGGTAACTGGAAGAGCCATAAATCAAACCATATGAAAATATTGAATAAAAGGTCACCAAGTTTCCTCAAATTTAGAGGATGTATCAAATGTCCAACTTATTTTCTCTAAACTTAAACAGGGCATAATGGAAGTTCCTCCTCATCTCCAACCTAAATCTACTCCCTCGAAACTTGAGGCTGTGTCCCCTAGTTCTAGTCACCTACTAATGGAAACAACTTTCCTCCCTCTACCTATCCCTTTCATGATTGTATATGCTTGTATAAAATCTCCCCTCATCCTTCTGAATTCCAGCGAGTATAGTCCCAGGTGAATTAATCTCTGCTGATAATCTAACCCCCTCATCTCTGGAATCAACCTGGTGAACCTCCTCTGCACTGCCTCCATAGCCAGTATATCCTTCCTCAAATAAGGAGACCAGAACTGCACGCAGTACTCCAGAATGAATTTAAGAACTGTTCTTAAATTCAATCCCTCTAGCAATGAAGGCCAACACTCCCTGTGCCTGCTGCACCTGCAAGCCAACTTTTTGCAACTCATGCACAAGCATTCCCAAGTCCTTCTGCATAGTAGCATCTGCAGTCTTTTACCATTTAAATAATAATCTGATTTTCCATTTTTTCTTCCAAGTGGATGACCTTGCATTTACCAAGATTCTACTCCATTTGCCAGACCCTTGCCTGCTCACTTAATCTATCTATATCTCTCTGTATCCTCTGCACAATTTGCTTTTTCACTCAATTTAGTGTCATCAGCAAATTTAGATACACTACACTTGGTCCCCTCTTCCAGATCGCTAATGTATATTATGAACAGTTGCAGGCCCAGCACTGACCCCTGTGGCACACCACTCACCACTGATTGCCAACCCGAGAAACACCCTGTATCCCAGCTCTCTGCTTTCTATTGTGCGAATATCTATGATTACCAGCCTAACCATTGTTGTGTACACTTCTAGCCCATTGGCAACTACGCAGACAACTTTCCATATCATCTGTTAACTTCTTTATCATGGTCCCTAACATTTAAGTTGATATTTAATACATGTCAAAAGTCCAGTGACCAAGTTTTAAGCCCTGCAGAACTGCACCAATAACAGCCTTCTAGTATAAAAGCATCTGTCAATCAATTTCCTTTGCTTCCTGTCTTGTGAGCCATAGTCACATCAGACTTTACTGTCCATATCGATTTTGAATATGAATGGAATAAAGGGAAATGTAGATTTGAATGATATTACCGAAGTCCTTTCCCTTAACAGCCATTAACTAAAAACAATAAAGAATTTTGATCTACAACACACAATGAAAGAAAATAGGAACCACAAATTAAAAGCAGTGGCAAATAATTGTATAAATTATTCAAATCTTTTTAAAGGTACAAATAAAATTATTTTTGACTTAATTACAATAAAAACAATTTCCATGAACAAATTTAGAGTGTGCATTAGTAGTCCATCTATTTACTACTTCATTGCTTTTTCACCTTTCAATGAGATGGATGAGTTTGGGGCAATGATATCAGCTTCTCAACATCAGGCTGAGTGTTCCTCAGGAGGAATCTCAGATCCCCACATTCAGTAATTTGCCATCTGTTTCACCAATATGAAAGGAATTGAGTGACTGCACTGAAACTGATGTTGGATAGGCAATAAAGAACATCCTCACCTTTTTCCGTAGGGCAGGATAGCATTCAGATATTCTTTTCTGCAACCAAAAGTCATGACATGAACCTCAGCTTCATCTCAAAGTCATTTTGTGGCAAGATCAGCTCTTCCTTTATCCTTCCTGTTAATTCCTCATTACAAGTGTTCAGGAATGGATTTAATATCCTGTCTGGGATCTGGATGGAAGGAAGACCCTGAATCTCCTTTACATATCTTTATGCAGCTCACCCAGGTGGACACAATATATTTAAATATCATCATCTGGTATTCTTTCTTGTACTTCCAACAGAGAGAGGCTCAGAAATTGGAAAGGGTCTTGACAGTCAATGGTGTACTTAAATCAGGTTAACTTGGACGGAAATGTGGAGACGACAGATTTGACTTTAATAAGATTCACAACATTCCCTTGCAATTAAAGACTGATTTTGACAGACATACCTTATTGATCCCGAGGCAAACTGAGTTTCATTACAGCTGCACCAACCAAGAATAGTGAAGAAATATAGCAATATAAAACCATAAATAATTAAATAATAATACGTTAATCATGCCAAGTGGAAATAAGTCCAGGATCAGCCTACTGGCTCAGGGTGTCTGACACTCCAAGGGAGGAGTTGTAAAGTTTGATGGCCACAGGCAGGAATGACTTCCTATGACGCTCAGTGTTACATCTCGGTGGAATGAGTCTCTTGCTGAATGTATTCCTGTGCCTAACCAGTACAATTCATTAAAATTTGAGAGTAATTCTGAAAAACAAGCCATGTCATGCCTAATATTCTTGAATATTCTGAATGAAGCATTTGAATCTTCAAAGAATTTTATGTTTTAAAAGCACATAAAATCACTCAAGCAGTTTGCTTTTGAAAGCCATCAGACTTCTATGTGCATCAGCAAGTGTTCCAACTGTTCATCAGTCTCAGTAAAAAGCTCTTAAAATAGTTGAAAATTGACTGCATGAACTTGATTTTATTTACCACAATGGTAACAGTATTTCATAATTTGTGCAGGCGATCACCTTTTTTGCAACAAGAGGCTGTCTGTGAATTACATGATAAATGGTATATATGATAGGTACAGCTTTTTTCAAGAATGTAAGAACATCGCGATAGTCCTTCATCTGTTCTTGCACAAGCAAGAATGTCAGTGAAAGGAATGTCCTTCTCTTTGAAAAATTGCTCAACAACCCAAAGCATTGCCTTTCCCTTCACATCGGTTTCTAGTCCCCTTGCAAACAGTGACTGTTGAATAATCGTTTATGAAACAAATATAACCGAGTTGCCTGGAAAAGTTGACTCATCAACTGCAGAGCAAATTATGTTGTACAACGTGTCTTCCACAGTGTTAGGGACTGCTAGAGCCTGCGGTTTACGGTTTGGAGTTAGTTTGAGTGATCCAGTGTCTTGCTGAGTCTGAGAAGATTCCAGGAAGCAAGCACGTACTCAGACGGCTTCGATACGAAGAAACTTCATGATGGTTTGTGGGCCAATGTTCAACTCCATTTTGCTGTTGAAAGCATCTATTAATAGCCGATTAAAGCATTGAGGAAGATTGAGACATTGTGATGAATGCAAAAGGCAAGCAAGAGTTTCAGCATCAACTGCTTTTTGATTTCTATCGGAGAAGGAATCTGTGAGTGGCCTGTTGCTGTGTGGCTCACTGTGGCAGGTGGGTAGACCTCTCTGCTTCTTTTTCAATGAATATTGGTGATATCATAGGATGGTATCTTGGTTCTGCGTTTGTGGATTGGATTATTTCATTTATAGACTGTGGACTTTTTTCAGACTCAAGCTTTTTATATACTGTGTTTTTTATCACCCGTTTCTTTACTGTTTTGTGTGAGGGGACAACATTTGAGGGTTGATATTCCGGTTCCTTTTTCTGCGAGGAGAAGGGGATTTTGGGGCAGTTGATGATCAGGGCTGCCATTCATTTTTCTGGGGGGGGGGGTGTGTTTGATATTTCTCTCTGAACAACTTTCATGTTCTTTTTTTATGGCTACCTGGAGAATGCAGATTTGTATAGGGATACATGCTTTGATAATAAATAAACCTTTGAACATTTTTGAACAATCTCAGACTTTTCATCGATTCACCTTTGAACAGATTTGTCACTGAGTAAAATCTGAGACTGACAATAAGACCAGTTCTTGTTTGCTTTAAGAATGTGTTCTTTTAAAATATTCAAGGATGGTTTCAATGTCTCAGTTTTCAAAAAAAACTTTTTCATACAACAGGCATATTTGCTGCTTTTTCTTGCATGGTACTGATAAAAATCAAATCAAATCATATCAAATTCCAGTTTAACTATTATTCAACCATACATAAGTACAGGCAGATGAAATGCATTCCTCTGTGGACAAGGTGCAAAACGTACACAGCACATTCAAAATAGCGAGCAAAAAGAAAGACGCAAAGGAAAGACCCTGAGCGAAATGTCCCGCAGATTGATTGTACTGATTACTGGTGGTGTGGAGCAACTGAAATCCAGCATGTCAGTCTACTGATCAAAGATGGAGAGCAGCACCAACGGGAGAGGCCAGACCCAGCTGAGTATGTACACATTACTGTCATTCAATCAAATCCTCTACATTATGATTGGACCTGATGGTCTCCCTCAGGATGATCAACAACAGAAAGGAAACCCTTGAGAAGAATTAGGACTGGCCACACAAATGAACCCTCATTCTATCCCCTTGCTGCTTCATCACTGATATTAACAATAACAAAACAAAGCATTGCACATTTGGTTCAGTTTGTGCTGTAAGCACTGTAGTAGAAGAAAAAAATGCTGGGAACAATCAGAGAGGGAACTCCAGGTTAAAGAAACTTCCTATTTTTTATTATCCAGAGGAAACTTCAGGGGAGGAGGATTATTGAAAAGCTCCCTTTATGGTTGACACAAGTGAGTGGGATGAAGATTCTGTTTTGGGGCTAATAGATTGCATGACAGTGTCCTAGTCCTTGTGCAAACTTAATTATATACAGGATTTTACATTTAGGTAAGAGACTTAACTTTGCCCAGAGGGATGCGTTGCTTGCTTTATTCAAAGATAAGCTTTCTCACTTGATAACATCATCTGCTGATTTGAAATAGGCAATCCAAAACTATATTCTCATCAGTTTTCAAAACTTAATTCAAATCCAAACATTTGAGTAATCTCACAGGAAAATTAGGTTGCTAATATTAAAAAGCTGGAGTTATGAGTAATAAAGTGAAGATAAATACAACGGAATCAAATTTTGGCAAATGGCTACCAGGCAATTGCTACATTGAGCAACAGCTGGAGATGGGGAAGTTCAATACTTATGTTCTTCAGTCATCTGATACAGTCCTGAGCAGCAAGCAATCTGTTGGAGAAGCTTAGTAGGTCATGTATGCAAACAGTGCTCAACCCACTGAGTTCCTCCAGCAGATGATGAGTGTAACATGAATGTGA
This sequence comes from Hypanus sabinus, assembly GCF_030144855.1. Taxonomy (NCBI): domain Eukaryota; kingdom Metazoa; phylum Chordata; class Chondrichthyes; order Myliobatiformes; family Dasyatidae; genus Hypanus; species Hypanus sabinus. The sequence continues at coordinate 6,969,064 of NC_082732.1, read as the reverse complement.
GGAAGGACAAGTCAATGGTGCTGTTTTTAAATACTCATAGCATTCAGAATAAGGTTGACAAACTCGAGGCACAAGTAGAAATTGATCGGTATGATTGAGTCGTGGCTGAAAGAAGGCCATAGTTGGGAGTTTAACATCAAAGGATATACCACCAGAGGTTCACAAGGATGATTCCAGGAATGAAAGGACTAACATATGAGGAGCATTTGCCAGCTTTGGGCCAGTACTCACTGGAATTTAAAAGAATGCAGAATTACTGAAACCTACTGAATGTAGAAAGGACTAGATGGGTTGGATGTGGAGACGATGCTTCCTATGGCGGGGGTATCAAGAACTAGAGGACACAGCCTCAAAACTGAGGGATGACCCCTTATAACAGAGATAAGGCGGAATTTTTTAGCTACAGAATAGGCCAAGTCCATGTCTATATTTAAGGTGGAAGTTTATCATTTTCTGATCAGTCAGGTGATCAAAGAATAAGTTGAAGAATATGGTGTATGGGTTTGAGTGGATCTGGGACCAGCCATGATGGAATGGCAGAGCAGACTCGATGGCCTGAATGGCCTAATTCTGCTCCTATGTCCTACAGTCTTAACAGATTATTCATTGCTCCAGATTCCAGCACTTGTGTGTTTCTTCAACGTATGTCAATGTCAAGGTGCGTTTCTTCAAGGTTTGACAAAGTTTCCCTCCTCTCTCTGAGGAGGTTCTGTGAGACACTCTTTGCCTGATCCCCATCTGTGGTGTCTTTTCTTGCCGCTCCCCTACTCCTCTTTATATCGGCCAAATCTTTTGGTCCTGATGCAAGGTTTCAACTGAAAACTTCAAAAATTTATTTCTTTCCACGGATGCTACTCGATTTGCTGAGTTCCTCCAGCAGATTGTCGCTCCAGATTCCAGCATCTGCAGTCTCTTGTGTGTTCATATAACCTTGTGGCTCTCCAATTGCATTCAAGTCTGTTGTCATTCCAGAACTTTCTCTTTCTTCAGCAGAGTTAAATCTTCAGAGGATTTGTCAGTTAATTCAGTCAACACATTAACCAAACACAATTAGATAGTTTTACAATAAGCAGTGGGAATAAAAAGTTATAGAGTGCTAGATACACTTTGTTTCACTACAATAAGAATGCTGCTGAATAATGCCACACTTGGCCTATATTTATTATCTTACACTGGGCAAAAGCCTCTGACCAATTCAAATTTATAAGATTGGGAGAACAACATAAGTAATTTATTTCTGGTTGCCAGTACCATGTGATCATTCAGGGGTGACCCATGTTATTTCTGTTTCCTGAAGCTGTGTATTCACAACCAGTCACCAATGAAATGTGGCACTGTGTCGTGTGTTAATGAAGGCGTGCTAACAAGACAGTAAAGATTTTATGATGGATTTGCAATTGGTTGGTTATTATATGCAGCACCAGTTCTGCCTTGGGTGATAATGTGCAATGCTATCAGTGAATATTTGTGGGGGTGATTGTAGACATGTGCAATTGTATAAAATATTCAATAGTGAATCAATGGGAATTGAAATTGCCTGATATGTAAATCGAAGATACCTTTTCTTTATCACTCATTTTATGCTGCTACACAATGACCTAATCATAATGATAAATCAACAGATCTATGCATTACATGTTTAACATGAAACCTTTTTTCAGCTTATTATGACTGACTCTGATAATTTAGATACATCTGATAATTCTACAGACATACCATTCTGACTGGTTCCATGCATATTATCAATAGAGGCTGTAGGGAGTTGAAGACTCCGACATCATGGGACAAGCCCACCATTGAGGACATCTCCTGACGAAGGGTCTTGGCCCGAAACGTCGACATCGCTTCTCCCTATAGATGCTGCCTAGCCTGCTGTGTTCCACCAGCATTTTGTGTGTGTTGTTGTTCAAAGGGTGGTGTCTGATCAAGGACCCTAACCATCTGGGACATGCCCGCTTCTCGCTACTACCACCAGAGAGGAATCTGAAGAGCCTCACTCAGCATCTTCCACTTTGCCATTAGATTTGTGTGTCTGCATGAGTGTGTGTGTGTGATTGTGTGTGTGTGTGTCTGTGTGAGTGTGTGCGTGTGTGTGTCTGTGTGAGTGTGTGTGTGTGTGTGTGTGTGTGTGTGTGTGTGCGTGAGTGTGTGTGTGCGTGTGTGTGAGTGTGTGTGTGTGGGTGTGTGTGAGTGTGTGTGTGTGGGTGTGTGTGTTTGTGTGTGTGGGTGTGTGTGAGTGTGTGTGTGTGGGTGTGTGTGAGTGTGTGTGTGCGTGCGTGTGTGTTTGTGTGTGTGGGTGTGTGTGAGTGTGTGTGTGTGGGTGTGTGTGTGTAAGTGTGTGAGTGTGTGTGTGTGGGTGTGTGTGTAAGTGTGTGAGTATGTGTGTGAGTGAGTGTGTGTGTGTGTGGGTGTGTGTGAGTGTGGGTGTGTGTGTAAGTGTGTGAGTATGTGTGTGAGTGTGTGTGTGCGTGGGGGTGTGGGTGTATGTGTGTGTGAGTATGTATGTGAGTGTGTGTGTGCATGTGTGAGTGTGTGTGTGATTGTGTGAGTGTGTGTGTGCATTTTTTTCTTCCTTTCTTACTTTTTTTCTTCCTTGTTTTCTTTCTAATTTTAACTTACACTAAGTTTTATATGTATTGCACTGTACTGGTGCCACAAAACGACACATTTCATGACATGGCAGAGACTGTAGATGTAACTCTGATTCTGATATTACTGTGAACGTTTATTAGTTGCTTTTTCCTCCACTCTCAATTTGCCTTTCTAGTCCACTCACAATCATGTTAATTGCTTTGGAAAGCCCTTTTTCTCACTGGAATAAAATATCAATACAAGAGTCATAGTGTGAAGAAATACTGTCACTCATTTTCTAAACATTGCTTTTTACAACTCCTATGGTGAGTTTTATCTGAAACACTGGCCTCAAGGCATCTGTACATTCCTTGACTTCTGATTCAGGTGTTATAAGATCCATCCCAGAGGCCTAAGCACATAATCCAGCGGCAGCTCAAAGAGAAGTTGTGAATCAAGTCATTTACTGCGGTGCCAAGAAACAGCAACCTGCAACATAGGCACCTGTCTTTGGCACTGTCAGCAATGCCATCTTTCAAATGAAGGTCATGTAGGCACTTTGGAAGAATGAGAAAACCGCCTCACCACTTCCGAAAGTAAAATGAGCCAAAACTGATATCTAAAACAAGCCTACTATGAAGAGATGACTGGCCATTTGACACTTGCCATTTACTGGGATCTTGCTATACATAATTCAGCTATCAGTGTTTCCTTCCATTTGAACAGGGATTGCATTTCAAAAATACTCCTGGGAAAATGGAACTGAGCTTCTGAAAAATGATTTTGAAGTTTATTTTCAAAATCTCTCATTATAATTCACAATAGGAATAAATTCAGGCTTTTAGTGTGTGTGTGTGTGTGTGTTTTAGAGTTTGCCAGTTGTCATAGTCAAATATTGCAGGAACACCTATGTAGAAATTGATGTGTCAATTTGAAATGCTGAGCTCAAAATGACGATGAATTCAATTTGATAATGTGCATTTTGAGGTCAGGTTTCATTCACCTCGGGACAGCCAGAAAGCTGTGAATAAAATCACTTAAAATGGTATCAGGGAGCTTGCATCCTGCAACATGTTTGGCACTGTCAGCAAATGCAAAATTCATGACATCTTCTGAGGGGCTTAGAGGTGTGAAGTGGAAGCGATCAACAAATTCTCCAGAAGATCAAAAGGAAATAAATGATTAGCCGGGTCAAAAGTCAGAGATTGTTACTGTCAAAACTGAACTGGCAGGGATAACAAAAACATTGCAAATCACTTACTCCCAGGCAGGAACGAAATACCCAAACAACACACGCTCTGGAACGTGGATGTGTAATACAGAGACTCAATAAGCAGTTCCTCCGAAGGAAAACCCAAATTAATTCCATATACACATAACGTAATAAGTATGAAATATGAATGATGACCACTTTTAATTTTTTTAAGAGAGGGAGAGTGGAAAGAAGAGGATACAGGAGACTGACAGACAGTGACAAATAGGGAGAAAGAGAGGGGGGCAGGCTGAAGCTGCAGAAAGATACCAGTAGAGTGAGCGGGATAAAGTCTTTTGGTTGTATAAAAGGAAAGACAGGTGTGGTTCTTTGTTGTTTAGGTTTCTGGAACAGATACTTTGGCACTAAGCTGAAGATATAGAAATATTGCTTCCCATTCACTTCGAAGGATTCCCCATAATGATACTTCAGCACAATTTCCACAATTGGAGTCTGTGATGGTGTTGTCGTACATTTTCCCAGACAATGAATGCCAGCAAAAGAATCTGAGCTGTTAACTGAGGTGAGGAAAATTCCTTTCTCCTTCCCTTTCGAACAAAAGAAAGTTTGAACAATAAAGAAACAAAATACATTCTAAAGAAAATATTCATAAGATTTCCTAAATCACATGTATTCAAAACTTCTCAGAGATTTCAGTATCATTGCTGTGACAGTAACTTTCAGGGTATTAATCATTTAAGAATTAGTCTTACTGAAAGACACAGCCACTTCAAACAAAGCCACAGAACACAAGAGCTAGAATTTGGGGAAGGGAAATAATCAGAAATTGAATATTTGAAAGGCTGAGTGATGTTATCTTTACCTCATCACTAGAATGACAGTATTATAGAAACATGCAGAATGGGAACAGGTGATGTTCACTCGTCCCTCCATGGCGCTGAGGCTGTGAGAGTGCACTGGCTACCACGTGCTTCATATCTGCAAACGTCACAGCAATTCACCCACGATATGATGAATTGAGATCATAGCTTTGTGTTTACTCTGGCTGTTCCGGGCTTCGGGTCAGTCTGGTTCGGAATGCTGTTGACGTTGCTGGCTTCTATTGTTGGCACGATTTGTGTTTTATTCTCTCTTCCTCCGCGTATTGGGCATTGGTCTTTCTTTTTAATTGGGCTCTTTCGGGTTTCTTGCTTTGTAAGCAGATGAATCTCAAGGTGGTACGATTTAAACAACTTTGATAATAAATGTACTTTGAATCCTTTGAAGCTCTTGGCCCATTTAGTACATGCTGACCTTCAAGCACATGTTCATACTAATCCTACCATAAACCTATTTTCTTCTCCCATCAGTTTCCCACTCATTTGGAGCAAGTGGCAGAGGCCAATTAACTTTCCAAATTGCATGATCTCGAGGGAGGCAGAGCACCCAGAGGAAACACATACCATAACAAAGGGTTCCACTTAATCAGCAGCAGAGTTCAGTGTCAAACCCAAGTATTTTGAGCAGGGAAGTGACATCCCTACCAGACACAGAAAAGCCATTCACCCCACCACATGTGAGATAAAAGATTGTTTCTGTAATTATCATCCCAAATTCTTATTTTGAAACTCTTCCAATTAGCTTGCATATGAACACAAAAGGGAACCTTGCAGGCATTAAGTAAGTTCTATTAAAATTTCGGCGTATACTTAACATTTTTTTTTCAAAATACTAGTTGATAGGAATTTTTGATTATAATTACTATTAAGAATCCACTAATAAATGTTTAACAGCTGAAGCAAAATTTTATTTTGAAATGTTCAATATGTCTTACGTAAATGAGAAATTTGCCAGTGATTATATATTGTAGAAAATAACTTGATTGATTAAAGTGGTGCTGGTTATACGCTGTGTATAAATGATGGGCACTTAATTCAGGGTAATTAATGATAAATTGCAAACCTGATTAAGAACAGCTTTAACAATGGAGAGCAGAATGTGAGGATAATTGAGAAAATTAGGGGAGGATTAAAGCCAGCTTGTTGGGGGTGGGGAGCTGAGTAAAGAGGGAAGTCAAACTGGAACTAGATGAGGAAGATAGGGAATGGAGACAAGATGGCAGCTGGTAGGTACCTTTTCCTAGCTGTGTACAAATGTTATAGTTACACTTTGACTATGCTAAGTGCAATAAGACCATAGAACATAGGAGCACAATTAGACCTTTTTAAGCTAAAGAGTTTGCACTTGATCATGGCTGATTAATTTTCTCTCTCAATTCTGTTCTCCATAGCTTTTGATGCACTTAAGTACCCATCAACCTCAACTTTAAATGTAGCCAATGAAGACTTCCACTGCACCTGTGACAATGAATTCCACAGATTGTTCACCCTCTAGCTAAGGAAATTGCTTGTCATCTATGTTCTGAAGTGCGTCCTGCTACTCTGAAGCTGTGTCCTCTGGTCCTAGATTCTCACACTATTGGAAACATCCTCTGCATACTCACTCAATTTAGGCCTTTCAATATTCAGGAGCTTTAAATTAGATACTCCCTCATTCTTCAAAACTCCAGTGAGTACTGAGGCAGAACCATCAAATGCTCCTCACACATTAACCTTTCATTTCTGGGATCATTCTTATAAACTTCCTCTGGACCCTCTCCAACATTAGCATACCCTTTCTTAGATAAAGGGGCCCAAAGCTGCTCACACTTTCTGTTTAATCCAGCTCTTGAATCCAAGAGCTACCTTGATTCTGTTCTTACGAAACAGGTGGGGGTCATTTAACTTATCAAGTTTATGCCAGCCCTCAGAACTATCCCCTTAACCCTTTCATTCTGATAGGCTTCTTCACTATCAAAAGATAACATCATTGGCCATCCTGGTGGACAGGCCAGCAGTGAACGACCTCACGCATTTCCTTCCTACCCACTATGAGATCCTACAGTCATCTCAGCCTGGATGCAAGGCTGTTGGAAAAGGCTGAGAGCATCGGTAAGAGAGAAAGGCATTCAGAATGAATAGTTGGTGACCAGTGTGAACCATTACTGGATTTCATTTCTTGAAGTGCAGGAGAATGGGGGAAGATCTTGTGGAGGTATACAGTCCCTTTATCTGCGAAGGATTGGTTCCGGGACCCCTCGCGGATACCAAAATTCACGGATGCTCAAGTCCCTTATTCAACCTGGCTTAATGCGCTGGACCTTAGGACCCTGTCGAGCCCAGGCCTTATTTAGCCTGTCTCAGTGCGGTGGACATTAGGACCCGGCAGCAGAGATCTGAATCCACAGTGTTGCTGTTCACAAAAATAATCACCATCACGATTGAAAGTAACTTGGAAATAAAGTGATCGGAAAGAGGTGAAAGGCCATCGGTCATTGGAAAAGCATTAGGCTACATCGGTCAACGATTGGAACAATTTTAAAGGATAAAGTGAGAAATTCTCTGCCCTGATGAAAGTTACAATTATTACTAAGCAATGCAGTGGTTTAATTATTGGATTTTCGGGTTTTGGGTTTTTGATCCTCCGCATCAACCCGGCACGGATGGAGAGCGCACTTGGGAGCGATCTGTTACTGGATCGAACTCGGGAACTTCCATTCCCGAGCCCGGCACTGAAACATATGTTCTTAAATGTTATGTATGCATAGAAAGGTAAAATATATACTATATACTAAGACAAATGTTTGACTGAGGCTAAATTATACTGGATGTACCTGTTCCGACTTACTTAGTAAGAGAACTTCCAATTTTTGTTGATCCCGATTCATGATAACCCACGCACATCCTCCCGTATACTTTAAATCATCTCTAGATTACTTATAATACCTAATACAATGTAAATGATATGTAAAATAGTTATTATACTTCATTGTTTAGGGAATAATGACAAGAAAAAGTGTCTGTACATGCTCAAACAACAAGTGCTGGAAGAGCACTTCCGGGTTTTCGCGATTCGCAGTTGGTTGAATTTGCGCATGCTGAGTTCGCAGATAAGGAGGGCCGACTACAAAATTATGAGGGTATGGACTGGGTTAATGCATAGGGGCGTTTTCCCACTAGGTTGGGTGAGACTAAAATTGGAGGTCACAAATTTAGCAATGATAGGTAAAGTGTTGAAGGATCTGAGGGGGACGTTCCTCAATCAGAGGGTCATGGAAGCATGGAGTGAGCTGCCAGCAGAAATGGTAGATCTGGGTGCAGTTGTAACACTTAAGAGAAGTTTGGATAGGTACATGGATAAGAGGGGTGTGGTGGGCTGTGGTCTGGGTGCAGGTAGATGGGACCTGGCAGGACGTCAGACTGGCACAGTCCAGATGGGCCAAAGGGCCTGTTTATCTGTTGTATTAATCACATCAACACATCCCAAATGGTTTCGTATTTGGTTATCTTGTTCTTTGGGCTATTGTTTTCAGCAGATGCGTGTTACAAAATGATTGTTTGTCTACAGGTTGAGTCATTCAGCAGGACAACTGCTCCTTTGGCCCAAATGGTCCATGCTAACCAAGATTCCCATCTAAGCTATATGTCCACGTTTGGCCTATAACCACCTAAACCTTTCTATATATGTACCTGTCCAAATATTTGTTTTAAAATGTTGTTACTGTTCCTGCCCAGCCACTTCCTCCAACAGCTCATTCCATATACTGACCACCCTCTGAGTGAAAATGATGTGCCTCAACTTCTTATTAAATCTCTCCCCTCTCACCTTAAACCTCTGCACTCTAATGCTCGAGTCACCGACCCTGGGGGAAAAAAAAACCCCACATATTCACCCTGCCTATGCTCCTGATAATTTCATACAGTCCTCTCCCTCAGCCTTTGAGGGGTTATGAATAGACAGCAAACATTATTCGATGGTGAATGAAGGGGTGCTGAATAAACAGAAGATGAATTGGTCGCAGGATGTATGGAAAATATGGCAACGTTGATACAGGGAGAAAGCTGTCATTGGTCAGTGTAGTGTTGAGGAGGTATGAGTAATCTCCAGATGTTATTGGTTGTGCTGAAGTCATACTTGGAATTCCTATACATAATGGAATTGATATCGAACAATATGCAGCATCAAAAAGGTGGCTCAGACTAATTGGTCCAGTGTCCTGGAAATTAAAAGAATATCAATCTGCATTGTTGGAAATCAGCAAATTCCAGAAAAACTCTACAGAAAAACTCTACATTTCTTGAAACAAAAGAAATAGAAGCACCATTTCTAGTCAAAGTCTCTCAATAAAAACTGCTTAACAAAATAGGTTATAATATAATGGAGGCAATGATTGGGGGTGTGTGGATGGATAGAACAAAGGGAAAATACTAGACTGCATCAGTGGAGAATTGTTTTGGGGCAAATAGGCTTTTGATATTATCTGCTTTTTTTAAAGATTAATGGGGGAATTTAAAGAGAACACAATGGAACTTAAAATCTGCAAAGTTTAGAGCTGTCTTGCAGTGGTTGGTTAAAATATTGCCCCAATCAGAAACATTCTCAACATGCTGGAACATTTGGTGCAACAGTTGCACTTTTGGCAAGGAAAACTTGCAAATGGAGCTGAAAGCACCTGAGAATTTAAGGTTCATTTGCATGTTATTGCCCCCTCTTTGTTCATTTCCTGCTTTTGAGGCTGGCTTGACATCTGAATGGTTGATGTAAAATGTCAATTAGTCCCCAGACACCCAACTGAAATTAGAGTTTGGGAGTCTGAAGGCAGAGAGCCAGCCTCCATCAACACAGGCAGTTGTTCAGTGTTTGGGAAAAGGGATTTGTGCAATATTTAATGACACTTTTTGAACTTTTCTAGACATTATTAAGGCATTTTCCAAGGATCTGTCAAACTTCATTTGCATTGAGCCCTGAGAAAATCGAGAGAGTTGAGAGGCTCATATTGATTTACATTATTTCACAGAAGTCAATGCATTTTCAAACTTATCCAATCCCTGGACCTGTTAATAACTGTAATTATTTACAGTATGTATATTGTTTAACCATAAGTGACACTCTCCCTCGATGCTGAACTCAATAGGCGTATCAGCAAAGTAGCATCGATCCTTGCTTGACTCTCCTCGCGAGTCTGGGAGAATCCGAAACTTGCTACAAAGTCCAAGACTGCCGTGTCCAATGCATGCGTTATCAGCACCCTCCTGCATGGTAACGAGATTGGACCATCTACTCCAAGCAGGAGAGGAAACTCAATAGTTTTCACCCGTGCAGCCTTCACCACATCCTCGGCATCACCTGGAGAGACAAAGTCCCAGACCCTGAGGTCCTCTCCTGCGCTGGACTTCCCACAATGTTCACGCTTTTTAGACAACACAGACTGCGCTGGCTGGGCCACGTCCATCGTATGAAGGATGGTGGACTGCCAAAGGACAGCCTCTACAGAGAACTAGCAACAGGCAAGAGGAACGTTAGTAGACCCCAGCTTCCCTTCAAGGACCTCTGCAAGCGTGACATGAAAGCCTTAAAAATCAACACAGAGTGCTGGGAGGATACAGCAGATGACCACAACTTATGACGATGTACTCTTCAGCAACACTTAGAGCAAGGTGAAAGAGTGATCCTGAGTCAGTTCGAGGAGTGGAGAGCACAGCAGACAACGGACAACAATTCCACGATGCCCTACACATGTAGCAACTGTGGCAACCCTACTGTTCCACAATCAGCCTCAATAGCCACAGTCGACGTTGCTCGACAAACCAGTGACTACCAGAGGCACAGTACCCATGGTCGACCAAGACCGCTGGAGGCCACACATTGTTTAACTTCTGACCCACATGTATTCTAAACTTATGGCTATCAGAAGCCTCAGAATTTTGCATGTGGTGCTGCAGTATACATAGATATCCCATTCACAACTTTCCATGGAAGTTGTAATTTATTTGGATAATCACCTAGCAACACAAGTTAGTGTTGAATTAGTGGAATTTGTTAACACAGGCAGCTGTGGAGGCCGGGTCGTTGGGTGTATTTAAGGCAGAGATTGATAGGTTGTTGATTGGCCATGGCATCGAAGGTTGTGGGGAGAAGGTGAGGGAATGTGGATTGAGGAGAGGAAAAAAGTTCAGCCATGTTTGAACAGCAGAGAAGACTCAATGGGCCAAATGGCCTAATTCTGCTCCTATGTCCTATGGTCTTAACACAAAGTACAATACTAATGTAGCATCCATGCCCCCAATTTACCCCCGTTTGCCTAGGGTGAACCACCATCACCCTGCCAACAGTGTAAACGGTGTAAAACAGAGTAATGCCCCCCCAGTACACGCTTGCAACACAATTACCAGACAATACACCAAAGGCGAGTAAATAATTGCAACTTTATAGTTATTTCTTAGTGATGGGTTAGTTAGAAACTGATAACCTAAAGGCACTAAATCAGTAAGTTTATCAGTTTTTGCACATTATATTTTAAGACGTTGGAGCTCACGCCTCCAGTTCCATCCACAACGACCTTCTGAGCTTTTGGCCACCGTCCGAACCGCCGACGTCAGATATCCGCTGCCCTGGAACCGCTGTCCGCTCCTCACTCGCCTCCCAAAAAAGACCGCAAACTCCCACTCAGCTCACACATACAAGATAGCATAACAATTCTCCATTGGTTAGATCCCCCTTATCAGCAGTCATAACCCAAACATACCAGACACAGAAACCCAGTACAGCATTAAGTAAGATTACAGAGAAGCCATTTTGTTAGCCTGAACAGTTAACACCATAGCTATTGGTTCTGAAAGCCCTACACTAATTTGATTTTGGGATCAAAATTCAATTTTCCTTTTTTGTAACACTGACAATCAAGTTTCTAGCTATAGCCTCAGAATATTACTGACATGAACATAAATACACAGAGGTGGTGCACCTTTGGAATCATTACCCAAGAGGGCAGTGGAGGCTCATTCACTCAGCTACTCCAGAGAAAACATTGAAAACAGTAACATCTTTTTTGTCTTTCTAATAGCCCTTTTACTTACAGAGAGAGTTCGCTGCCATTGTGAATGTGGCTGTATGCATCCCCCAAGCTGTGTAAATATTGGGGAAGTAATGAGAGAAGTCAATGGCACCAGTAGTCACTTGCAAACCACACACCCCGCTGGGTTCTTAATTGTTGTCGGCAACTTTAACATTGATAACTTCTCTCCGCATGTTCACTTTGCTACCAGAGGCAAGAGCACATTAGACCTGGTTTATACCAACAACCATAGTGTATACAGAGCATTGGCTTGACCCACTTTGGGTGCTCTGACCACCCATCTGTTATGCTAGTTCTTGCCGACTGACCATTGATTAAAGGAAGATAATGACCTGGCCAGAAGGAGCAACCTCAGCAATGCGAAACGGTTTTAAATGCACAGTCTGGAACATGTTCCACGGGCCGGCTACCCAGGATCATCATGTAGCGTTGATGAATATTCCGGATCTGAGAAGTGCACAGAGGACACATCTGTGAGAACACATCCGAATCCAGGGTTGGTAGCAGAGGTCCATTCCTGGCTGAGAGATCGGGATGCTACCTTCGGATTGGGGGATAAGCAAGCTCTCAGGTCAGCAAGAGATGTGCCTTCCAGAGCCACCAGGAAGGCAGAATGGGATTATTAACAGAGAATATAAAGCCATTTCTGTGCCACCAGAGACACGAGGCACATGTACTGGGGCATTTAGACCATGATGGGCAACAAATATATCAATGATCGTGATGCCTCTCTTCCCGATGAGCTGAAAGCCGTTTACGCTCAGTATGATGCGTGGAATGATGTGCCGGCAAGGAAGACCACCCCCACTCCCACCAAAGAGTCTGGCCACAGCTGATGCAAGGAAGACCACCCCCACTCCCACCAAAGAGTCTGGCCACAGCTGATGCAAGGAAGACCACCCCCACTCCCACCAAAGAGTCTGGCCACAGCTGATGTAAGGAAGACCACCCCCACTCCCACCAAAGAGTCTGGCCACAGCTGATGTAAGGAAGACCCTAGCCAGGGTCAACACGTGTAAAGCTGTGGCATTTAATAGCACACATGATCGGGTGTTGAGGGTCTGTGCAGCTCAGTCAACAGAAGTTCTGTCAGACATCTTCACCATCTCTCTGGAACAGTACACTATCCTCACAGACTTCAAGGCTCCACCATCATCCCAGTGCCCAAGAGGACAACAGTAACCTGTCTTAATAACTACCATCCAGAGGCACTGACCTCAACAATATTGAAATACTTTGAATGGATGATTATGGGTCCCATGAAATCCCATCCTCTTGCAACATTAGACTCTTTCCAGTCCGTTCATCACTCAAAAAATTCCCGTTTTAAGATGCTGTTACTGAATGCATGCTTACTGGTAGTTTGAAACACAAGAAATTTAACTAAAACATTACTAATAACACCTTTTCTGAAGAAAATTGTAGTAAATTATCATCACATTCAATGAAGAAACAGGCGGAGGTGAAGCTAATAGGGAGGATGGGTCTTGCAGCTGCATGGCAAACGCAAAGCACAATGTGTTCAACACGGAGTTGCAGATGGAGTTGTTGTTGCTGTGGGAGACGAAGCTGGAGTGAGCAATTTGGAGAGAAGTAGATGCGGAAGAGTTTCGATGCCCATCCACCTAACCCGGGTGCAGGGTTGTACTGCTCCAAGCGCCGAGCCAGTTTGTTGAGATCGAGAATGGCTTTGGGTTGGGCATCCAAGCACACCATGGCCAGGGTTCAGTTCCGAGACTGAAGTACTACCTGGAGCTTTGACAATTTCAACCCTGATCCAGATAGACTGGAAAGCCTGAGTGTCTGGACCGGAGGCGTGAGTCCGGCTGAGTTTGCTCACTCTCCTGCCGCGGTAAACTGCTCTGGCTGCTGTGCTACTGAGACCAAGGCTTGGGCCTACTCTAGCTGCTCCGGAGAGTGGATCTAAGGACTCGATGTGTTTCAGAACGCTGTCGCTTGCTTCCTTAGTTTGCATGATTGTGGTTTTTGTTCACCCTCTTCCTTTGCACACTGGTCTTGGTCCTTTTTATTCGGTTCTCTAGATTGCTTGCTTAGTGGCTGCCAATGCAGACGAATCCCAAGGTGTATAATTTATACATCCTTCGATGATAAATGTACTAGATTTCTTTGATATCAGTCCACTGATGACACCATAGCCTCTGCCCTCCACTCCATCATATCCTACCGGGAAAATGGTCCCTTATACATCAGCATGCTTTATATCAATTTCAGCTTGGTATTTAATACAATCATCCCTCAAAAGCTGGTGGGTAAACTGTCCTCGTTGCGTCCCAACACCTGCCTCTGTAATTCGATCTAGGGCTTTGTGACAGAAAGACCGCAGTTAGTGTGATTGGCAGTAACATCTCTAGCTCCATCACACTGATCACTGGCTACCCCCAGAGCTGTATGTTCAACCCACTGCTGTACACGTGCTAATTCAGTTCCAACCGAGTCACCACATTTGCGCATGATACAATAGTGGTTAATCTCGTCAACAACGATGATGAGATGGCCTACATGGAGGAGCTGGAGCCTCTGGTGGAATGGTGTGAGCTGAACAACTTGAGTCTCTATGGAGACAAGACTAAAGACCTGATTGTGAACTTCAGGAAGGTGTAGCCTGACCACTCCTCACTACACATACACGGCTCCTCCATAGAGAGAGTTAGGAGCACTAACTGGAAGTGCACATAATGGACGATTTCACCTCATCACTCAACACCACCTACTGACTGAAGAAAGCACAGTAACATCTCCACTTCTGGAGAAGACAGAGGCAGACGAGTCTCCCCCACCCCTTTCCAAACCGATTACAGGAGCAACATCATGAGTGTACTGACCAGTTGACCAGCTGCCTCGCTGTATGGCGTGGGAATTGCAAGGCATCAGAGCTCAAGGCCCTACAAAGGGTTGTGAGGAGCATTGGGGTTTCTATTCCATTCATCCGAGATACTTAAACCAGGAGCATTGCATATGCAGGGCTCTTGTCAATGATCTCTCCCTTGTATCCACCAATCTCTTTGCTCCCCCCCCCCCCCACTCCCCACCATCCCCAGGCCAAGAGACTACTGAACTCCCTGCCGTCACGCAGGTCTCACAACATATGAAACCGGAGTAGCATTATACTGTTTACTTTTTAACTTGTGGTGTGAATGCACCTTATACTTTATTAATTTATTTGTTGTAAAATTACTTTGTGTTGTTTGTAAGTCATACATACTGTGTTATGCACTTTGGTCTGGTGGAATGTCATAGACTTGTATATGGTTGAAATGACAATAAATTTGAACTTAAACTTGATAGATTTTTGAGCCTGCCCTCTAACATTGCTGGATTATTAACAGGTAATATTGAATGTATCACAGGTGTTACAATAGGAGAAAGAAGTGTTGGAAAAGCAATATTAATTGCTTTTCACCTCTCCTTCTCTTGGTTTCACCTATCACCTACCACCTTGTATTTCTTCCTCCCCTCCCCCCACCTTCTTACTCTGATCCCTCATCATCTTTCCCAGTCCTGATGGTCTTGCCTTGTTTACTCTTTCCCATAGATGCTGCCTGGCCTGCTGAGTTCCTCCAGCATTTTGTGTTTATTGCTTAGGGCGGATCCACTAGCTCTGAGGGCTGGACAATTGGATAAGGCATGGTAAACTGTTGAAAGATTTGAATGTAAACTAAGTGTTTAAAATCTGAATCACTGACAAACTGAGACACAACAGAGGTCACAGATTATTAGAGTGAGACAGAAGCAGATCTTGGTATGAACCAAGATTCAGACAGCAGTGTTTTAATCAGATGATTCAAAGGGGTTTGATAAGGAAAATGGTGGGGGGCCCAAGTCAACTAGGCCAGAGTAAAGCATCAGAATGTAAAGGGTTAAACTTGGGATGCAAACTGAGGATCCTCACCACCTGGGACACACTCTCTTCTCATTACTAGCATCGAGGAAGAGTTATAGACCTACACGCAATGAGACAAGAACATCTTCTTCCCCTCTGCTGTCAGATTTCTGAATGATCCACAAACACTAGCTCACTATTCCTCTTTTGCACCATTTGTTCATTTTTGTAACTTTGAGCAGTATCACATATTCAGTGATAAATCTGATTCTGATTTACATGTTGACATTTTAACTCTTTGGGCATGTCCTGAGCAATGTTCGTTCAAGGTCACTGCAGTGACATTTGAAACGGTATGATTGTCAAGGCCCACTCTTGATTTCCATGTTGCAAGGTGTCCACGCAAGGCTGACAAATCTTGCAGGAGTGTGATTATCTTCCAAACAACCAACGGTGAGGATGTGATCAACAATGTCAATGTTCATCTGTGCCCTGAGGCCACAATTAGTTCTGGTTGGTTCTTTACAACAGCAAGTCAGAGGACCACCTTCTTCCCTCCCCCCCCCCCACCCCCCCATAATTCTGCCAGACCCACTCAGACATTGAGCCAGTTTTAAAGAAACTGGGTTTATAATGGGCTTTCTCACATTTGTATTGCTGTCCAATACCAATTAGAATTTCTCCCTTTGTCTTTCATTGTGATCAGACCTTCAGCTGAAGTCTAAAACATAAACATATTAATGTGTCAGTACCAACAAGGGTTATTATGTTTCCCCATATTTGATTCCCCAAATAGAAGAAAAAGGTCTCTTGTTGCTCAACCATATCCATTTCCCTTAATATCTCGAAAGCTTAAATTCATGCTCTTCTAGGGTGTTACTGGAAGTAACTGAATCACCCCACTGCAGATTCCTTATTTGTGTATTCTCTCTTCCAAATTTAACTCTTGTTGCATCAAACCAAGTTAATGTTCTGGTAAATCAATGGTGTTCTATCGAGGCCAATGCATACTTCCTGAAGTATGCTACCCAGATCTCTTACAGTACTTCAGGTACAGTAGGACAGGTACGTGGACAGGAAATGTTTAGAAAGTATTGGGCCACACGCTGGCAGGAGAGACTAGCTTGGGTGGGGGCATCGGTTGGCATGGTCCAGCTGGGCTGTAGGGCTTGTTTCCCCACTGTATAACTGTTTAACTAATCAAAGTTTTATACATCTCCAGCAGAAGCTCTCCCTTTCTGCATTACAGTCTAGATGAGAACACCAGAATTTCATCCACCTTTTCAATATGTTCTTTACTTATTGTTGACAGGTTAATCCTTTGTCTGTCTGTGAATTCCCAACTCAGACTTGTGCTGCAGTGTGCTAAGAGCCCAAAGACTGAAACACCGAGAAGAGAGATTCTACAGCAGCAGAGAGACGGTAGTTCCACTTCCAGCATTCCCACTGAGTTTAACTTCATAACTTACAGAGATGAATTAAACATGGAGCGAGGTCGGGTGAGTATATTAAATTGGAGTTTCATCACAAGAGCTTATTAAATGTTTTATGTGGCTTTTATGGATGAAGCCGGCTTGAGTTCTCAAAGAGCTGGGGCTGTAGTGTGACCAGGCTGAAATGTTGTGCAGAGGGAAGTTAATAAGTAAACAATCAACCACTGACCTGCTTGTCCTCTATTAAGCATCCAACCTTATGCAGTACTGCCTCAGGGTGCTGAGATATATTTTCATGAGGGGTATTCACATAAAATGCAATAGCTTTAACAGTTCCAAGATGGTCCAGCATCAAAAATCTTATTGCATAAATCTCAATCCAGCTTTGCACTCCTTCCATCTATCACAGGGAAATCGCACATGACTTTTGTGCCATCTGCTTGGAGTTGTTGCAGAATCTTTATAGGTCTCATGCACTGTTCTACAAAACAGGCAATTGAAAAATGGCTCTGCCGTTACCAAAGCAATTTGATCTATTATCATACAGGGGCTCTTGCACTTACCGGCTTGTCAGATAACCATCCATGGTCTGACAGTTAGTGAGGACAAATGGTTGGTTATATTTGATGTGCATATTTCTCTTCAGTCTGAAAAAGCTGATGTCGGTGGATATTTTTAAGATGTAACTGAATGTATCATCCATTGTGTATGCTCTGGGGTATACTTCTTGTATGCTCACCCACTCTGTCAAGCATTCTGAAGTGTTTTGCCACCATACCCGTGTCCATTACATTAACCATTGCCAAAAGACCAGAAATTTATTTCAATAACTGAAATTACGACAGGGACGGCAAAAGTAGTCCCTTACATCATCCAGGGACCCTGCTGATCCAAATGTGGAACACTGATAAAATACCAGGAGTTCCAGCCTCTGAGTCCATGAAAAGAAGCAATTTCATTGCATATGAAGCAACAAGTCGTGGCAAGCATTTGGTGGTCCATACAAACAACTTGTTTAACTCAACTGCGTTATTCCATCTCCTGCAGATGGGGAGGTGATTATCACACACCCCAATCTCTGGCTCGGGAGGGGAGCCAAGCACCAGATCCACTGGCATGCCCATCTCCTGCGCAAACACAAGCACAGTCAGTGAACACCTGATGTCCGGTATGCCCACAACACCAGGGGTAGGTAACAATCCCAATCGCGCTGATGCCAGCTAAGGGGGATTTCAAGCTGCCCAGCCAGGGTGCGGTTAAAGCGCTCCAGCAGCCCGTCGCTTTGCGGGTGAAGGAGGGTGGTTTGCATTTTGGTGATTCCTGGCCGCCTGCAGACCTCACTAAGCACCTGCGCCTCGAAGTTGTGCTCGCAGTGGAATTCCTCAGGAGTGCTGAAATGGCGGAGGAGTGGGCACTCTGGTCCAGGACCACACGCGTGCCTCTGCCACTTTGTGAAGTAATCCATGGCCTCAAGAACGTAGCAGCTCTCGGCATCGGTGCAGGGGAAGGGGCTCAGGATGTCCACCCCTCTGTGCTCCATTGGGCCCCTCCAGGTGCTGCTGCATTGGGGCCCCCTCTGGGACCTGCCAATTAAACCATTTATGCAGCTTGCACAACTTCTTTGCAACCCCGATATGGCCAGACCCCACCAGCCCGTGCACCAACTGCAGCGCTGTGGCACAGGGAACCAGCATGTCAGGAAACTGCCAGCAATGGAACAGCTACCAGTCGCACACCTCCAGCATGTCCCACTGTGAGTATAGGACGTTTGTCGCTGGATTCAGGGCAGAGTCACTGTCTCACGCCCAGCCATTCCCTCACCCGGGACCTCACCTGCTCGTTGCACAGCTGCTGCTGGTCAATGGTGGGGTGCTCACCACAGGCTGCCACCGTCCCCCAGCTCCACTCATGAAGGCGGAGACGGTGGTGATACTTGTGGCCTCACAGACACAACAAGAGAGGGCGTCAGCATTGCTGTGGTGCTGCCCCCCAAAACCCTAGTTCTGGGGAGCCTCCAACCCCCTCGGGCCCTCTGAGGTTTAACAGCCGGGTCAGTGACACATGGTCCATACAAAGCAGGAAACATCGGCCGAAGAGTTAGGGGCGGAAGTGGCGGAGGGACTGCACCACGGCCAAGCACTCCCAGAGGGTGACACAATAGTTCCGTTCAGGCAGCATAGCGTGCGGCTGAATTTTGCCACAATGCGTTCTCCTTGGTCCCTCTCCTGTGACAGCACTGCCCCGAGCCCCCCGTTGCTGCGGTCTGTGTCAGCAATGAAGGGGCGTGCTGGGTCAGAGTACGCCAGCACCGGGGCCTGAGTGAGCGCAGCTCGGAGCTGATGGAAGGCAGCAGTACAGGTGTCAGTCCAGGCAGAGGGCCTTCCCTTCTCGGTGAGCTGGTGCGGGGAACTGGCGATGTAGCAAAGCCCTCAATAAACTGGTGGTAACTCCAGGAAGCTACAAAGCTCAGAGACATCGAGGGGGCCATTTGTTAATCACCACTACCCATCGCCACTCCTTCCGCATTCACCACGTGCCTGGGAGCTTTGGCTGGCCGCACAGCCTTTCACACGGTTGGTGCGCAGGTTTGCCTGGACGATGGCGGTGAAGACCTCCTCCACATTCTGCAGGGTATCATCAACAATGGTGGCGGAATACCAGAACCTCATCCAATTAGAAGATGCAGCAACTCCACGGAACGTGAGCCATCAGTCTCTGGAATGTGGCAGTGGCATTAACCGGGCCAAACGGCATTACCCATAGCCCTTGACCAATGGTGAAGGCAAATCACTGTGGACATTGAGAGAGCTGAACCAGGTCCAGCTTGCAATACAGTTCAGGGCATCCTCAATTCTGGGCAGCGGGTAGGAGACCTTCTGGGTCACAGCATTGAAACAACGGTAGCTTACGCAGAATCGTCTTCCTACCTGACCGACGCCACAGAGGCTGCCCACGGGCTGTCGGAGGGCTTGATGATGGTGATGTCAGGCAAACATACTGCCAAAGATGGTCCAGCATCAGTGCCTTTACAAAGGCAAGGAGGGCAAGCTCTTCCTGGGCCGTGGGAGGGAACTGGGGGTAGCCATGCTGAGCAAAGTGGCAATAATCTGCTGTGAATGCCCTTCAAACTTTCTCCCAATTGCCACCACTTACTGCCCAGCTCTTCCCTCATTGCTTCTGCCAATGGCCTCTGCTTGAAACACTGCTCCAGGGGCACTATGAGGACCCTGTGGTCACACTGCTACGCTTATATTAAGTCGAGGAGGGCTTGTAGGACATCCCCCTCCAACACCAGGGCAGCCATCGGGTAAGGCTGCAGGCAGATGGTACGATTCTCTCTGGGAGCTTCATGGTGGACCTTGTGGTGTTTATTGTCGAGTCCTGGTGGCTTGGGCGTTGTTGGCGATGCCTGCAACATTAGACATCCTCCTGTGACTGCAGCAAATTGGGTTCCCCACTGTGGGACATGAGGGAGGTGATGATGCACGTTGCCGTGTCCCCTAGGTTGGGGATCTTCAGTATGCTCACCCCTTCGGGGTTCCCTGGAGTCCAGCCCAGCCTGGGGGAGCGAGGGAGGAATACCGGTCAGCCCTTCAACTTATTCCCCAGGTCTTAAAGGGATCCATCTGATGTCGTAACTCACCATCAATTTCTAATGCCACTCTTGACCCCAATGCTGCTTGGTGACAGAGAAGTAAAACTCTTCTAGCTCAACAGCCACTTTTATACGCACAAAAACAGACCGGGCACTGTGACCCGGGGAGAGAACTCACCCAGTCACATTCAAGTGCAGGAGGCGATTATCACACATCCTGCTTACAGTCGGGTGGCCCACAAGCAGACAAGTGAACGGCTATATAACCCAGGCTAAAATGTAACAGTAACTGAACTTGAACATCCCACCATAATCCCAGGAACACATTTTCAAACAAGAACAATAAGAAGAGCTGGCTGCCAGGAATGCTGGGATGAGCTGGCAACCACACCTCCCTCTTCCACCGCACCCCCACACCCAGGAAAGCCAAGGGTGTATGTGGTGACAGGCATGTACCACAATATATTAAGGTGGAATTTCAGTGTGAAAAAAGATCACAATAAGGAAGGAAAGTTGTCCAGAGCAAAATGTAACCAGCAGAACAAGCAGCAGCGAAATTGGAATTATAAACATGATTCATGGAATTTAAGTGATCTTTGACCTCCAATAGTTGACATTTATATGTTTGTGGTTAAAAGACATTGGACCTGATACTGCTGTGATGTATTCAAATCCTGGTGGAAGGATGTGGAGGAGGTAGGTCATGACACTGATTGGTATACAGAATTGGCTTGACCTTGGTATTGCATCTGCGAGCTCTCCTTTCCTTCCAGTCCGTTCTCTTCGATTTGTATTGGGGTGCATTTTCAGCAGCATTTTACTGCACACGTTTCTTATTTCAGATGTACAATAAGAAAGATAGGATCCGTTTCTACAGAGTATACAGATTAATCATTCCTTCTCTGTTGACTCTGTGCTTGCCTCACACATGCAAAGTTCAAAGTAAAATTTATTATCAAAGTAGATACATGTCACCAAATACAATCCTGAGATTCTTTTTCTGCAGGCATACATATATAGAACAGTAACCGTAAATAGGATCTGTAAACTGTACAAACTGTGCAAATGCCAATAATAAATAAATAACAAGATGAAAGGGTCCTTAAGTGAGTGTAGTTATCCCCAAGAGCCTGGTGATTGATGAGTAGTAACTGTTCTTGAACCTGGTGGTGCAAGTCCTGAGGCACCTCTAGCTTAAGTTAGATATGGCCCTTGTGGCGAAAGGGATCAGGGGTATGGAGAGAAAGCAAGTACAGGGTTCTGAGTTGGATGATCAGCCATGATCATACTGAAAGGCGGTGTGGGCTCGAAGGGCCGAATGGCCTACTCCTGCACCTATTTTCTATGTTTCTACCTGATGGCAGCAGGGTGGAAAGACATGGCCTGGGTGGTGAGGATCTTTGCTCTTTCTTTACATAAACTTCAAGCAATGGGAAGAACTCTCACTGTTGCTGTTTAAAGAGATCATCTGCTATTGATTTTTTTTCTTTGCCAAGCAGCTCCAGCGATGTTTTTTCAAGAGTTTTGCCATTTCTAAGATTGTTTTTAATTTAGTAAGTCTCTGGAGAGTATTGCAGTAAGTTGTGAAGCTTTTTTTTTGCAGAATTCTAGGTTTCTGTTTTTGCCAGTTTATATCTACAGTATAACCCCAGTACGTTCAAAGCTAGCCAGCTGTTATGGTTATACAGAATCAAAATGACCACTTAAGTGTCTTTGAAGGATTTATGGACTGCATGGGGCCACATCTGGAAGAGCTATTGCCTCACAGTGCCAGGAACCGGCTTCAGTCCTGCTCTCTAGTGCTGCTTATGTGGGCTTTGCTTGTTTCCCCTGGGATCGCAAGGGCTTCCCCCAAAGGTTTTATTTCCCTCCCACATCCCAAAGGTGTGCTGGTTGGTGAGTTCATCGGCTGATGGAAATTGCCCCTGGTGTGTCGGAGAGTGGTAGAATCTGTAGGGACTGGTATAGAATATTGGGAGAATGAAAAATGATTAGCAAAAATCATTGCCTGAATAGCACGAACTCAATGGGCTGATAGATCTGTTTCCATGCTGTGTATGTCTCTGTAACTCAATGGCTTAAGAGTTTTACAATAAGAGTTTTCTGGCATCAAAAATGAATTATTTTGAGGAGATTGTGTGAAACCAAAGGACCAGTGAAGCGTTCAGATATATAATTTAAAAAATGCTATATTGTGCACGGAGGTGTAAGAAAGGGAAATTTCATTGATACAAAATTTGTGCCTCTGATAATCAAAATCAATCCAGTAAATAACTCTTTTTGACTGGACAATATTGAAGAATATTTATAGCATCTCTTATCTCCACTGTTCTATGTGCTTTAAAACATTAACACCATCAGACATTGGAATATAGTTATAAAACCTTCTCTATTTATTTGATTCTAGTGTTGGATGTGAGCAATGTGAGGCTCTCCGTCCGGTCGACCATCAGTTGCCGGGAAGAGCTGTGAAGTATGATGCAGATTGAATGAGAAAGCAGCAGGACCAGGAAGCAATGAGCTCTTTCAGTGAATCCCATCTGAATTGATCCAACAGAACCAGTTCACTGAGTAGGATAATTCACTGGGTATGTGATGTGACTCATTTCCTTCTCTTCAACTTGAGGTTGTCCTTGCACAGATGAGCAAGGCTCTCTTCCAGGTTACCATTTTCTAGTATAAATTTGTTTTGTGTCACATCAAATAATTCATAGAAGCCTCAAAATGAAAGGCTGCTTATAAATGTATCCAAAAGGGTCTGATCTGATGCCTCTTTGCCTACAGGGAATTATTAAATGCAGTCTGATTTTCTGTTGGGGCTTATTCTGTACATTGTACATCAGATTTAAAACTGTATACCACGATACAGGCTCTTCCGCCTCCAGTGCTGTGCCAACCAATGTAAACCTATCCCATGACGTATCTAACCCTTCCCTCCTACACAGCCCATAAGACTCCATTTTATTTTACATCCATGCATCTTTCTCAGAATCTCTTAAATATCTGTGTTGTATTGGCTTCTACACTCACCCCTGGCAGTGTGTTCCAGCCACTTCCCTCTCTCAGAACTGCTTTTGACACCTCCCCTCCCCTCAAAACATATAACATCAGCCTAATCTTTACAATGACTACTTGCTGAGGATGGACCCAGATTTCTGGATCTTGGCCTGTGGATCAGCCTCTGTCGGTAATGTTTCTGCTCTCTACTTTTTTTTTGTTGCTATTTTGGGCGACTTTGATTGGGGCGGCCTGCAGAAAATGAACTGAGCATCCCTAGCTC
This sequence comes from Hypanus sabinus, assembly GCF_030144855.1. NCBI lineage: Eukaryota > Metazoa > Chordata > Chondrichthyes > Myliobatiformes > Dasyatidae > Hypanus > Hypanus sabinus. Next base: position 6,945,198 of record NC_082732.1, on the reverse strand, counting down.
TTCGATTTTGTGTTTTATATTCTGTGTTTCTCGCTTGTCTTTTTCATTGCTGTTTGCGTGATTTTTTTTTTACACAGATGGGAGGATTGATGTTTCTCTTTGAACAGGTTGACTGTTTTCTTTGTTTCGTGGCTGTCTGTGGGGAAGTCTTTGAATCTTTAACCCTTGAACCCCAGTGGCTGGCAAAAAGTGGAAATCAATAAAACTGCAGATGTGCTGAATCTGAAATAAAAATGAAAGTCATTGAAAACACTTAACAGCATCTGATGAGGGGTTCTCTGCTTGAACCCTAGGAGAGACTGACATGTGATTTTGTTGGCATTCTCAGAAACTGACTCTTACCCAGGCACAAGGAAAACATCGGTACCACAGGTGGCCCAGAAGTCAATGTTTCTGACAGGTAAGGCAATCATATAGTGTCATGGAAAGTCTGTCTGTCTTGTTGAAACTGATCAGTAGAGGGGTCCACAATGGGAAGGAAAGGGGAAGCCACTGACTCCTCTTTCTCCTGTCCCTGAAAACCTAACGAAGAAGTTAATCTTGTGTCAAGAATCCCGCTAGGCTCCAGAAGGGTATTCTGCTTCCTACAGAGAGGGGTTCTGGGTATGACACCACAAAACTGCACAAGATCAATAGCTGAGGAGGACACAGCTAAAACAGCTTTATGGTAAAGTGATTTGACTGTGAGGAACAGAATGAGCGAGGTAAGGGTGTCTGATCTTGTGTACAGACTTCCTGATGAAAGGAAGTACCAACAGATGTCCTTACAGTAAAGAGCTCACCCGCTGATCAGGAAAGAGGATATGTGTTGTCCCTCCAGTCCACCGATGAGTGACGACTCAAAATGATTAACTTCAGAACTGCAAGAGAACCCGGCGTAGGTTAAGAACAAAAGAAAGCTTTGCAAAGATAGGAGAACAATGATAGAAAAGATGAGCAATCTGAGACATCAGGAGCACCAACTTGAGCACAACCATTCTAAGAAGGAGGCTTGTGAGTTCGGAACTGTGAAGCTGACTAATTTTCTCTCATATGGGAAGTATTTATGTACAAGCCATGAGTCTTGTGAATGAATATAAAATGTGATAATTTGGAACAGTAATTCAAACATGGCATTGTTGGAAGTCAGTGATCCACATACATACTTCAGTCATCTCTATACCAATAGAGATAAGGTTGCACTAAAGCTTTGTTTAGGGTGGGGGTTCCCAATGTTTTTTATGCCATGGACCCCTACTATGAACCTCAGGTTGGGAACCCGTGATTTAGTGTCTCTTTTTTTTCAACGTGTTAGTTGACCCCCCCCCCCCTTCCTGTCGAGGGAATAGGGTCCACATTGGGTGCTGTTGTCACCAGTTATGTGATCCATAGCTAAGCTTGTGGGGAAGACGGTGCATGTGAGTCACGGAGACACAGACTGGTGCAAGATCTGACAGCAAAGGCTCCAGGAATATTCCACGGTTAATGAGAGGTGAAGTCTGATCTTATGCATGACAAGATGGACGACTCTTAACCTCACAATCTACCTTGTTGTAATCTTGTACCTTATTGTCTAGCTGTGCTGCAAATTCTCTGAGATGTTACTCTTTATGGAGCATCGTTAATGTTTTCCCTTGTTTTTCCTCAATGCACTGTGTAATGATTGTATGAACAAGCTGTGTGAGCAAGACAAGATTTTCACTGTAACTCAGTACATCTGGCAATAATAAGCCAATTCCAATCCTGATTCTCCTTGGTCCAGAAAAAGTATTGACATTTCTTTTACTAAAGAAGCAGGTTGAAAGCTTCCCAAAATGGAAGAAGCACACTTCATGGGCCTGGGGGAGTTACAGTAGTTTAGTGCATGATCTGGGTAAGTGAAGTTAGTGAATCAAGTAGCATCCGGTAGATCAAAGCTAAGGGGAATGGACTGGACAGACAAGCAAATGAAGAATATTTCAGTACATGTGTGGGGGAAGGAAAGGGATAGCAAAGGAAGAGAGCAGATAGATCTGGAGATGTCAACCATCTGTGGAACAGATACAGGAATGGAGGGAGTAAAAAATGTAATATCTGAGCTTGTGGAAGCAAACACCAAGAAAACTGTTTAGTGGAGAATTGACCCACGTATGCTAAAATATCAGATTCCACAACAGCAAACAATTGTAAAATTAATTAAAATGAAAACATAAAATGCCCATCAAGCCATTGGGCATCTGTGAATACGCTTTGATTTTGACCTTTAGCTCTGTTTCTCTCCTCACAGATGCCTTCTCTGTTGCTGAGTATTGCTCATAATTGCCCCTTTCTCAGATTTTCAGCATCTTCAGTTTTTATTTTCTTTAATTTTCTTCTGAAGGAAGTTGCTTTACGTATTCACAAAGTAGGCCTTGTATCTCCAGTTAAAGCCTGATTCAGAGGAGTGACACCAAGACTGTTCAGAGAAGTTGGAGAAGGATTGGGTGGTTACAAAGGAGAGAAATGATTAATGGAAACTGTGATGCTCATGGGTCTCAGATCCACAAATGCTATAACACATGCACCATCTGATGTTACTGAACCTGCCCTGTGGCCCTGGTGTTTTTGCATATCCTCTCCACAGAAGATATCTCTAAGAAGATTGATGGAAGTGGACTACATGTTCACAGATGATCTTTGATGGACCGGAGAACAAAAATAGATAGAAATGAGATACAACTTTGTTTGAATGGACAGTTCACTCCGTCTTATCTTGCCATTAATGTCACAGAGTTAGTATCATATGGTTGAATGATACTTGCAGAGTAGGATCTGGGGAGCCTTCACAGGGATTTTGGATCTTCCGCATCCACCTGAGAAGGTAAATCAGGAATTGATTTAACTCTTGGGTTGAGGACAGAGGCACATTTGAGCAGATGATTACAACTTTGTCACTGAAAATGTAAAACAACATTGGAAGTCTTGTGGATGGAACAGTACTGCCGCTATCACACTGTGCTGGAGACGGCTCAATTCTGATGTTTGGGTGCTGTGGGTGTGGAGTCGCCATGTTCTCCTCGTGTTCATATGTGTTTCCTCTGAGTAAGGTGGTTTCTTCCAACACTCCAAACATGTGGGTTTGGTCACTGTAAAGTTCCCCTAGTGTGTAGAATCTGGGAGGAGTAGGCAGGAGTCCACAAGAATAAAATGGATGGTTGATGTTTGACGCATTGTGGAGCAATGGGCGTATTTCTGTGCTGTTTCTCTCTATAGCGGCATCTACAAGAAGGTTCATGAAGGCTGAATCTATCACTGAGGATCTCCACCACCTAGGCTATACTGTTTCCTTGCTGCTACCATCAGGCAGGATGTACAGAAGTCTTAAGCCTTATACCTCTGGCTTCAGGAACCATTGGGGTCTAGGACCAACCTGCCAAATTGTAACCCTGCCTCAGTAACACCACAGACTAACAACTGATAGTGTCTTTGATTTTTTTTACACCAAGGTCTTGCTATTGCAGTCTACTTATTCATTGTATGGTACAATGTCATGCGTAACTTGTGTATAAACTATGTTCTGTGTGATGTCTGAAGCTACATGCTTGTGATACTACTGCAAGGAAATTTTTCATCATTCCTGCACCTCACCATAATTGTGCACTTGACAATAAACTCACCTAAACCCTAGAAATCTGTGCCAAGGTGAAAGACATCTCCAACCTATCGGGGTGAGAGGGGGGAGGATTCACTTGCTCTGGTTCGTAATGGTGCCAATAATTTGGGGTGCAGTAAGCAAGTGGTCCTGTTTAGAGACAGCATGGCACTGGGAATTAAGTTAACAAAATCTCCAGTGAAACTGTCTGGATTATTATCCAAGACAGATGCAAAAAAAAAAGAGGATGGTTAAACCCATTCAGGTGATTTTTCTAGAATGTGGTCATGTGGGAAAAGAGATTTCATCGCATGAGCATTTGTTTCAGTATTGGCATAGCAGGAAGTATCATTGACATAGACTTCACCTTAACTAACGTGGAAGCAGGGTCCAGCCAGCAGGGTAAGTGACAAAGATCAGGGAAGGGGGGAGATGTATGTGAGGTAAGAGGCTGTGAAGAGAAGTTACACCAGTAACAGCTCAAAGACTAATGATCGGGACAAGTATTAAGTAATAGACCTCTGGTTAATAAAACAATATGTAAGTTCATTTAAGTGAGAGGGAGAAGTAAGAAATCTGTTAGTAACACAAGAGAACCGAAGGGTGCAGCCCAAGTAAGTGTCCATTTAGAGAGAATGAATTCCACGGAGACTGGAAACAGAGGCTCTTCAGAAATATAGTGAATGTTTCCTAACCTAAGTGAGAGTCTCTGCAGCAGCAGCTATATTCCTCTGAAGAGGAGCAAGTGTGGAGCACTTGTATGTTGTTAGTATCTACATCCCAGTGAAGTTGTTGCAAATACATTTTTCATTATAGTGTTCATAATAGTAGCTCAACTGGGCTTGAGAAACCCATGTTTCTTGACTTAGCCAAGGTGAGGGACATCTCAAATGAACTTCAGTGAAAGGGTGGGGGTTGGGGGGGTTCACTTGCTCTCCACCTAAGGACACACAGAGGTGGAGAAAACCAGCTTTAGCTAAACAAGATACTCATCAGCCTGAAGCAATGATCCAATGACAATCATGGCTACTGCTGAATGTCCACAGATACTGATGCACGGGCAACATTGTGAACAAACTGCACAAGTAACTACTACTTCTAACTCGCAGGAAACAAAACAAAGAATACAACAAGATACTTCATTAAGAATACTTTTTCTTGTAAAATTTATGGTAAATGAACACCACAAACAATGAAGAGGCGAGTGAAGGCAAGGTTGAGTCAAGGGTCAAAGGGTATGGGTGCAAGGTGAGGTTGAGGCATGTTCGAGGCAAAGTCAGGGTGAGCAGAGTGGAGGGGCGGCTTATTCGAAGTCCGCTCACCTAAATTGAGAGAGGATTGATCAGTCTAAGTGCCAGGCTGATTTGGAAAGGTCGGGTACAGGCCGCGTCATGGTGAATGGTGTCCAAGCCCAGAGCTTATTGATACAGCAGGCCTGGGTCCTAGTGTGAGGAACAGCCCGATGTTTGGATGATTTAAAAGCCAGAGCATATGGATTGCCTGCCAAGACAGGGTGTCAAGACAAGAGGTGAAGGTTGGGCTGGTTCTACTGGCTGCTCCACGATGTGTACTTGGCTCTACACTAAACTGAGACCTAGGCTGTGGCCTGCTCCAGTTGCTCCAGACCTTGTGTCTGAGGGCTCCATGACATTTACTCAGCTCTGTGCTGAACTGAGGCCGAGGCTGTGGCCTGCTCTGGTCTTCATGTCTCTGGCTCATTTTTGTTCTGAATGTTATATGCTTCCTTTACTTGTTCGTACAATTTCTTTTTTTTTCCTCTCTGTACATTGGGAGTTTGAAGGTCTTTTTTTTTATAAGTTATTTTGGGTTTCTTTGTTTTGTGGCTGCCTGTGAGGAGATGAATCTCAAGGTTGTACCATATTATATATATATATATATATATACACACACACACTTTGGTAATAAATGTACTTTGAACTTCAAAGTGACCTACCCCTTAAAATCACCATCTCTATCTACCATGCTTTTGAACTGAGCCTTAAAAATGCTTTGGAATGTTCTCCTTTCTCCATTAATTTCTATATATTCCATCCTATGCTATTGTTTGAAAATTTGCAATGACCTTGACCTTTCTTAATTAAGTTCATCAACAGTATTGCATCATGCTAGTACCCAGTAAAGAATGGGATCACCAAGCTGGAGAGAAATTATTTATCAATGTATTTATTTATAGAAGCATTCTGACACACATTAATCATGAATTTGCAAAATCATGTGCTGAAGTGAATTTTGAAAATGAATCTTCGAGTAAGTGGTTTTGATCATGCAAATAACTGACCTTTGGTAATAGCTTTGTATGACTAAATTAAAGGTATTTTAATAAAGATCATTTTCTTTAAACCTCTGGCATAATTGCAGGTCTTATTGGCACTTGTTAATTAATGGAGCTGTAAGAGGTAGGCTTGTAAGATATCTTAATTAACTAATCTGTCCAACCAAGATTTGTATTTCATTTCCATTATTTATTATCTAATGGCTTTCTGAGTAGAGATATTTCATTCAGAAAAAAAACATACATAATTAACCAGTCACAAGAGGCTCGTTAACTGCAACACCTTCTACTCGGGTTTGTGAGTTCAGAAGGTCTCTGCCTGTTGACTTTATTTTACTTTTGAGTTCAATTAAAGATATGTACTGCCTTTGAGAAACTACTGTTTGGTGTGACAGAAAATGCTCTAGCTTTCTGCTGCTGTTTAGTTGCCAATGCTTAATATTGAGACATATGAGGAGTGACATAAGCCATCTCCAATAATTATAGGACCATAACTCATAGGAGCAGAATTAGGCCATTTGGCCAATCGAGTCTGCTCCACTATTCAATCATGACTGATCCTTTTATCTTCTCCTCTGCCCCACTCCCCAGTCTTCTCCCTGTAACCTTTGATACCATGTACAATCAAGAATTCTGCAAGTTCTGCCTTAAATACACCCAACAACCTGGCCCCCATAGATGTCTGTGGTAATAAATGCCGCAAATTCACCACCCTCTAGCTAAAGAAATTTCTCCACATTTCTGTTTTAAATGGATGCCCCTCTAACCTGAGTCTGTGCCCTCTTGTCCTAGACTCCCCCACCATGGGAAACATTCTTTCCACCTCTAGGCCTTTCAACATTCAAAAGGATTCAATGAGATCCTCCCTCATCCTTCTAAGTTCCAATGAGTACAAACCCAGAACAATCAAACCTTCCTCGTATGATAACCATTTCATTCCCAGAAATATCCTTGTGACCCTCCTCTGAACTCTTTCCAATGCCGGCACATCTTTCCTCAGATGAGAAGCCCAAAGCTTTTCACAATACCCAAGGTGAGTCCTCACCCAGTGCCTTATAACATCTCCGCTTCACATCCCTGCTCTTCTATTCAAGACCTCTAAAAATGAATGCTTTCCTCACCAATGACTCTACCTGCAGGATTTTCTCCCAGTTTAGAAAATAGCTTGCACAAATGTTTCTACTCCCAAAGTGCATAACCAATCATTTTTCCACATTATATTTCATTTGCCACTTTCTTGCACATTCTCCTACTCTAAGTCCTTCTTCAGCCTAATTGTTTCCTCAACGCTATCTGCCCCTCCACCAATCTTCATATCATCTGAAAATGTGGCAACAAAGTCATCATTTAAATCATTGATATACAGCATAAAAAGAAGCAGTTCCAACAACGACCCCTGCAGAACACCACTAGTCACTGGCAGCCAACCAGAAAAGGGTCCTTTTATTCCCACTCACTGCCTCCTACCAAACAGTCAATGCCAATAACTTTCCTATAATGCCATGGGCTCATAATTTGGTAAGCAGCCTCATGTGTGGCACCTTGTCAAAGGCCCTCTGAAGGTCCAAACATACAACATCCACTATACACCCTTTATCTACCTTACATGTAATTTCCTCAAAGAATTCCAACAGGTTCGTCAGGTAAGTTTTTCCCTTTGCTGGCTTTGTCCTATCTTGTCCCGAGTCATCAAGTACTCCATAACCTCATCCTCAATATTTGACTCCAACATCTTCCCAACCACTGAGGTCAGACTAACTGGTCTATAATTTCCTTTCTGCCACCTTTCTCCTTTCTTAAGGAGTGGAGTGACATTTGCAATTTGCAATCTTCTGGAAGCATGCCAGAGTCCAACGATTTTTGGAAGATTATTACTAATGCCTCCACAATCTCTGCCGCTACCTCTTTCACAACCCTAGGGAGCAGCTCATCTAGCCCATGTTCCCATAGATATTTCAGCTTTTTGAGCATCTTCTCCCTCCTTATAGTAACTGCATTCACTTCTCTTCGCTCACACTCTTCAACATCTGGCACATCCAGCTCTCTAATATTTTAGCAAAAATTGTATATGAGTATTTAAATCTGCAGGAATTTCCATGTGTATTTGAAATTATGCATTTGTGTGCATTTACCTTAATACACACAGACTGACTACATTTACTTGATAGTACATACTTATTGTCCATTATGTCACTGACATTTAGGGCAGCAATGACTGTCCTCCATCTCTGACACTGTTCTCCATCATGTCAGTAGCTTTTCCTCAGTTTTCACTACTGTCAGTCACATAAATCCTGTGTGGAGACTCGGGGAATACTCTACCACTCAGATGTGGGATTCTAAATTGCCATTTTGATTTACCAGTCAGGGTTGTTGGCCCTAAGCTGAACCCCCCAAACTTGGTGGACTGGTGGACATTCTTCATCTGTCCTCTACCCCTTGGTCTGTTTGGCCCTACCAACAGCCAGAGCATTAAACCCTGACTTCAGCCAACAAAGTTGAAGCGTTGATTGGAGTCCTGCACAGACACAACAGAGTGTTCCCGCACAGGTCCGACAAAAAGCTTGGAAACGCCTCAGACGTTTCGATGGAAGTCATTGATTGGAGTACTGCACAGACGGAACAGGAGCATTTCTGTACAGGCACAACAAAGAGCTTTTAAAAACCAGGTCTCTATGAAAGAGAGGTACCGCCTAGCAGAGCGATCGTCGCGGGAGCGGTTATTGTAGGAATAGTCTTGAGTCAGAGTAGTAAGGTTTGGTGAGAACAGGCAGAGGCTGAGTAAGTAGACTTCCAGCCTCCCCGGTGGCCGCATCTGCACCAGGTGCCTCAAGAAGCCGCTCCGCAGAGACTGTGTTAGGGAACCTGAGCTGCAGCTCGATAACTTTCGGTTTGTTAGGGAAACTGAAGCAGTGATAGACAGGAGCTACAGGGAGGTAGCCACACCAAAGCTACAAGAGAAAGATAAGTTGTGACTGTCAGGAGAGGGAAGGGGGAACATCAGATAGTGGAGAGCACCTCTGTGGCCAATCTCCTCAACAATAGGTATTCCATTTTGTGTAATGTTAGAGGGGACGGCCTACTTGGGGGAAGCAACACCGGCCGTGCCTCTGGCACTCAGTCTGGCCCCGTGGCTCAGAAGTGTAGGGAACTGAAGAGAATGGCCACAGTTATAGGGAACTCTATAGTCAGGGGACATATAGGCTATTTTGTGGAACAGAACAGGAAGCACGAATGGTAGTTTGCTTCCCAGGTGCCAGAGTCCAAGGTATTTCTGGAAGCCTCTACAATATCCTGAAAAGGAAGGGTGGCAGGCAGAAGTCGTGGTACGTGACATAGAGAGAAAGAGGCAGGAGTTCCTGAATACAAGGAGTTAGGAAGGAAGCTGAGAAGCAGGACGCCTAGCAGAAGCAAGAGTAGTAATTTTGGGATTGCTGCCTATGCCACACAACAGTGAGGATAGGAGTAGAATGAGGTGGCAGATAAATGCATGGCTGAAGAATTGGAGCGGGGGACAGGAATTCAGATTTCTGGATCTTTGGGACCTCTTCTGGGGCAGATGGAAGTGTTGGAGTCTATTATTAAGGATTAGGTTTTGAGCTACTTGGAGACTAATGAGAAAATAAGTCAAAGTCAGCACAGTTCCTGTTAAGGGAATTTTGCTGACAAATCTGCAAGAGTTCTTTGAGGAAGTAACAGGCAGTGGATGTCACTTGCTTGGATTTTCAGAAGGCATTAGATAAGGTGCCACACATGAGGCTGCTTAACAAGATAAAATCCTGTGGCATTACAGAAAGATTCTGGCATGGATAGCAGAATGGCTGACAGACAGGAGGCAGCGACAGGGAATAAAAGCGGACTTATCTGGTTGTCTACCGGTGACTAGTGGTGTTCCTCAGGGGTCTGTATTGGGTCTGCGACATTTCACATTGCTTGTCAAGGATTTCGATAATGGAATTCAATCACAAACAAGAGAAAATCTGCAGATGCTGGAAATCCAAGCAACACACACAAACTGCTGGAGTAGCTAGGCAGGCCAGGAAGCATCTATGGAAAAGGGTCCAGTCAACGTTTCAGGACCCTTTGGCAGTCCTGAAATATTGACTATATTCTTTTCCATAGATGCTGCCTGGCCTGCTGAGTTCCTCCAGCATTTTGAGAATGGAATTGATGGCTTTGTGGCAAAGGTTGAGGATGATACAAAGATAGGTGAAGGGATAGGTAGTACTGAGGAAGCAATGCAATTGTAGCAGGACTTCGACAAATTGTAAGAATGAACAAAGAGGTGGCAGATGGAATACAGTTTTGGGAAATGTATGAAAATGCATTTTGGTAAAAGGAACAATAATGTGGACTACAATCTAAATGGGGAAAAGGTTCAAACATCTTTGATGCCGAGAGATTTAGCAGTCCTCGTGCAGAACTCCTAGAAGGTTAATTTACAGGTTGCATCTGTGGTAAAGAAGGCAAATGCAACGTTGGTATTTATTTCAAGAGGAATAGAATATAAAAGCGAGGAGATAATGCTGAGCCTTTATAGGACCCTTGTCAGGCCACACTTGGAATATTGTCAACAGTTTTCGGCCCCATATCTCAGAAAGGATTTGTTGTCATTGGAGACAGTCCTGAGGAGGTTTACAAGGATGATATCAGGAATGAAGGAGTTAAGATATAAGGAGCGTTTGGCAGCTTTGGGCCTGTAATCACTGGAATTTAGAAGAATGCAGGGGATCTTATTGAAACATACTGAACATTGAAAGGACTAGAACGGGTGGATGTGGAGAGGATGGGTATCCAGAACTAGAGGGCACAGTCTCAAAATTGAGGGATGACCCTTTAAAATGGAGTTAAGGAGGAATTTTTTTAGCCTGAGAGTAGTAAATCTGTAGAATGCTCCCACAGACTGTGCTGGAGGCCAAGTCCATGGATCTATTTAAAGTGGAAGTTGATTATTTCTTGATCGGTCAGGGCATCATTGGATCAGTTTTGGTCATCCTGCTGTCATTGAAATGGAAAGAGTGCAGAAGAGATTTTCAGTCACTGAGACTTAAGGGAGCTATGGAAAGGGACTGGGTGGGCTAGGACTTCATTCATTATAGCACAGGATGTGAATGCTGATATTGTGGTAAGCATTTGATCCATAATGAGTAACTAGGAAGCTCGTTAAACACAACACAAACTGGACTGGGCAGGAACACAGGCAGGAAAGGAACTTTAGGGTGATATGGACAAAATGCAGGCAAATGAGACTCACTGAAATGGGTGTCATGGTTAGCATAGGCCAGGTGGGCTGAAGGGCCTGTTTCCATGTAGTATGACTCTATGGTTCTATGACCCTACACAAGCTGTGTGTATGGTATATATTTAAACACCTGTATGCAGTATTTGAACTTAAGCAGGCAATGTATTTATTGTATACTATTTTAACACAGTGAAGATGTTCTTGTATGCATAAGTATGCAGCATACCTACTTTTAACCTTAGTCTCTGTCTATCTATTTACCTGTTGGGTTGATGTAAATAGAATCAGCCATTTTGGGCAGTTCTCTGAGAACCAAAGATAGTATCCTGAGATGCTGGAAGCCTGATTGTGGATGTGTGTGTTGTTTAGCAAGTCAGTCCCCCTCTAAGGAGGGGTATACGTAGTCGATGATTCAGGCTAAGGCCGTTCATCTGCCCAAGGCAGTTAAAACCAGTGTAATTAGTTTGACACAGCATTATGGGCCATGGGGTCTGGTCCTGTGCTGGACTCTTCTAAGTTCCATTTTCTCAAGTCAAGTCACTTTTTATTGTCATTTTGACCATAACTGCTGGTGCAGTACATAGTAAAAATGAGACAACATTTTTCAGGACCATGGTGCTACATGAACAATACAAAAACTACACTGAACTACGTAAACCAGCACAAAAACTAAACTAGACTACAGACCTACCGGGACTGCATAAAGTACACAGAACAGTGCAGTCATTACAATAAATAACAAACAAGACAATAGGCACAGCAGAGAGCAGTAGGTTGGTAGTCCGATGGCTTGGGGGAAAATCTGTTACATAAATAAACAGCTGCATGGTGGCGTCTGGGATTCCGTCCGTTTCTGTACTCCCGCCGAGTATTCTGTTACCACAGATGTCGTCCAATTTAATGTCCATTGGAGACCCTACATTCTGTGAGAAGGTTCATAGTTGTCAAAGGGAAAAAAAAACAAAGTGTTCAGATTGGTAATTTTTAGAATTCAACAAAGGATGATCATGGAATTGATGAAGAAAGGGAAATAAAGCAGTGAGAACCAAAAATAAAACAGATAAATCAAATGTTCTAATGTAAAAAAGGAAAAGACTATTCAGGGTAAAAGTGGTTCCATGGCAGACAGTAAAGGAGAATTCAGAATGGAAATAAAAGTTTTGTGTCTGACTACAAAAACCTCTCTGATATACTGCAGCATGAAGAACAGAAATCCTGTTAAGTGCTGACAACAGGCTGAGAAAATGAAGGACAACGCACCCACAGAATGCTGGTATGCGTTTTGTACACACTGCTCCAAATTTCCAGCATTTGTAGAAACTCTTGTGTCTCTAAGAAAATAATGGAATATTTAAAAATAATTTTCAAGACACTTAGAAAATAATAATAGGATTGTACAAAGTCATCATGGAAAAATGAAAGTAAATAATGTTTGATTTATTAATCTAAGTTTTTTTGAGGATATGCCAGCTAGAGTAGGTGAGAGGGAATAAATGGATTTTCAGAAAGCTTTCAGTATGGTCCCACACAGGATCGGCGAACAAGGTTAGCAGATACGGAATTGAGGATAATGTACGGAATTGGTGAAAAGAAGGTTTACAGGATTGAGATAGTTGTTTGAATACAGACGATTGACTCCACTTTGCTATAAAAGCTTCCATTGTTTGCCAATTAAAGCAACAGGGGAGATAGAAACATTGAGGCAAATGCAGAAGGTGAGTGATTGTTCAGTGCAGGCTACCTGTCTATCGAACCCTCTGCTGCTGGAGGAGCCTGTGTGGCCTATCGCTGTGCCCAGAGAATAGGCCTGTGTGCTCGAGCTGAGACTCTCTCCTTCAGTGACGTTGGAGGATGTTACCAAGTTTCTCTGTTTATGGATTTGGATTATGGACTTTTTCAGTCTTGTGGCTTTTATATTCTATGCTTTTGCCCAATCTTTCTGATTGTTTTTGTATGGGGAGGGGGATTTGGGGGTCGAAGTTTCCTATTACGTTTTTGTGCCGAGTAAGGAGGTTTGGGACTGATGTTCTTGCTGCAATTTTGTTAGCTTTTGTGTGGGGGGGAGGATTTGGGGGCCAATGTTGTTATTGAGATTTTTGTGAGGAAGGAGGGGGTTTGGGAGTCAATGTTAATGTTGCGTTTTTGTGTGTGGGAGGTGGGTTTTCAGTTTTTCTTTGTTTCGTGGCTGTCTGGAGAAGAAGAATCAGTTTTATGTTGCATACATACTTGGATAACAAGTCACCCTTTGAACTTTGAAATTTTGTATAGTATCACAAGAACAACATCACATTGAATGTCAGGGATTGAGCGTGGATTTCAGGAAGGGAAGTCAGGAGCAGACACACCAGTCCTCATTGAGGGATCAGTGGTGGGAAAGGTGAGCAGCCTCAAGTTTCTGGGAGTCATCATCTTAGAGAATCCAACTTGGACCCAGCACGTTGCCATTTTCATGTGCTCTCTTCATGTTACTACCATCAGGAGGTGGTACAAGAGCCTGAAGACCTACACTCAATGCTTTAAGAACAAATTCTTCCCCTCCATCATCAGATTTCTGAATGGTCCATGAACTTATGAACACTACCCCACTATTTTCACACTATTTATTTATTATTGTAACCTTTAATCATTTTTATATCTTGCGCTGTACTGCTGCCACAAAGCAACAATATCACAGCATAAGTCAATGATGATAAACCCAATTTTGATTCTGATTCTGATTCTGTAGTGGCTTGGAGTGACCGTAGCCAGTTCCCTCCATTTCATTGTGAATGCCATTTGTTCTGTCTACAAAATGCACTGCAGTTATCCGTCTCAGTTAACATCACTCAGACTCACAACCTCCACTACTGCCAACAACAGCAGCACAAGACCACCACCATCCACAGGAACTCCTTCAAGCCAGTGACCATTCTGACCTGGAAAAGGCCGTACATGCAGTTTTTAATATCTCCTGCAGGAAAATCCAGATCACTACTTGTGCCTGACTCACAGGACCACTCCAGGCTTTAAAAGATCAAGTATAATGTCAAGTTCATGTTTATGGTCATCACATGGTCGCATCCACGCAAACACATGGTTAAGTGTGTTTTTGTGCACATATACAATCAAATGGAACAACTTTCCTCCAGACTAGAGTGCACCCACAAAACATATATGACACACAGCACATAAACCGAAATGTCAGCATAAATACAGTAAGTTAGTTAAATATTCCAAAGGCATGGAGTGCACAGCACAGATGAACTGTGAACAGTAGACTGATCACTACCTTAGTGATGAGAGGGTGGTGGCGAAAGGGCATTCATTAGTCTCAAAGCCTGAGGAAAGAGGCTGTTGCCCAGTCTGGCAGTCCTAATCCTGGTGTATCTGTACTTCTTTCCTGACAGTAGTGGGTCAAGGAGATTGTCAGATGGGTGGTGGGGATCCTCAGTGATACAATGCTCCCAGTAAATGTCACAAATTGTGGTGAGGGATACCCTGGTGATCCTTTCGGTGGCTTTCACTGTCCTCTGTAGGCCGTGTGCTCTGATGTCTCACAGCTTCCATGCCACACAATGAGGCAGCCAGACAGGGCACTCTCGATGGTGCTCCTGTAGAAAGTTGTTCGAATGGGAGTGGGGAGCCTTGCATGCCTCAGTCTCCTCAGGAAGTGGAGATATTGGCTTCTTGACTAGTGAGGAGCTGTTGTGGATCCAGGTTAGGTTGTCCATTATCTGCTCACCAAGGAACTTCATGCTCTTCACTCTCTCCACAGCAGAGCCATTGATGTGCAATGGAGAATGGTTGAATTGTGCCTTCCTGAAGTCCAAAATCATCTCTTTTTGTCTTGTCCATGTTGACACACCATTTGACAAGACTCCCTAGCTCCTCTCAGTATGCTGACGTCAGCACTGTGGTAGCATCAGTGAACTTGATGAAGTGGTTTGAGCTGGACCCAGCGATGCAGTCATATGCCAGCAGTATGAACAGCAGAAAGCTGAACAGACTGCCATGGATGCATGATAGATCTTGACGTGTTGCTGCCAACTTGGAGTGACTAGGTCGTTCCATTGAGAAGTGAAAGGTGTTGAGTCCCACGATCTTCTGATGGAGATGAAGTCAATGAACAATATCTTGGCATATGAGGCAACATTTCTGAGGTGGGGGATGACAGAATGGAGGGCTAAGGCTATAGCATCGTCAGTGGACCTCTTTGAGTGGGAGGTGGACGGGAAAGGGTCCAGTGTAGCTGGAAGGTGGGAATATATACGATCCATTACAAGCTGTACAAAGCACTTCCTGATTGTTGGGGTGAGTACCACTGGGCACCAACTGTTCAGGCCAGTAACCATCACTCTCCTGGGCACTGGAATAATGGTGGCTGCCTTGAAGCCTACAGGGACAGCAGACTTTTTCAAAGAGATATTAAAAATAATCATTGAGGCCTCTGCTAGATTGGCTGCCAATCCCTCAGCATGGGGCTGGGTATATTATCTGGCCTTGTAGCTTTGTGTGAGTTTACCCTGGTTATGATCATCCTCACCTCGGCTACAGCCAGACAAAGTGCGTGTCCTTCGGGGGGGGAGGTGAGTGGGTTTCCCCAATGTCACATCATTCAAAGCATCAAATCTTGCAGGGAAGGCGTTTAATCTATCAGGAGAGGAGGCGTCGCCGTGGTTGATATGCAGGGTGGACTTGTAATTGACTATTGTTCGGATACTATGCCACTTGTCCCTGGTGTCACAAACGTATCTGTGAATTTTCTGTGAGTACTCATGCTT
This sequence comes from Hypanus sabinus, assembly GCF_030144855.1. NCBI lineage: Eukaryota > Metazoa > Chordata > Chondrichthyes > Myliobatiformes > Dasyatidae > Hypanus > Hypanus sabinus. The sequence continues at coordinate 6,929,314 of NC_082732.1, read as the reverse complement.
TGCCTTTTGGATGGCCCAGGAGAGTGTGGCTTTGCTGACCTTAGAGTCGTCCCGTCCCCCAATATGAAGGCAGCGTCCTGATACCTAAGCAGTGAACATCTGCAGTCAACCATGGCCTCTGATTTCCCTGGCGGTGTAGTGTTTAATCACAGTCACATCCTCAGTGCATTTTCCTATGTGGCCAGTCACCGATCCTGCTTATTCATCAATGTTGATATGATGATGCCTCCCTGAATATGCTCCAGTCTGTGCTTTCGACATAGTCCTGGAGCGCAGAGGTGGCACCTTCTGGCCAGATCCTGATCTCCTTGGTTGGACTCATTTAACCTGTGATCTGTATGCAAAGATTAGCAAAATGGATATGTGGTCCGAGTATCCACAGTGAGGTAGGGGAGGGTAGCTTTGTAGACTCTGTGAACATTGGTATAAACCAGTTCTGATATATTCGCTCCTCTGATTGCAAAGTCGACATGCTGAAAGAACCTGGGCAGGGCTGCTTTTAATTTGGCATGATTGATGTCACCAGCAATAATTTGAATTTTGAATTTATTTAAATCTTACATCCATTCCACAACGTGAGAGAGTAAAAATCTTTGTGTATGACTCTGTCACAATGTACAGACATGTGAATTTATAAGTCTAATGGCTTGTAGAAAGAAGCTGTCCGGTGGCATTTTGGTCCGGGCTTTAATGCTGCAGTACTTTTTGCCATTTCAAAGCAACTTAAGCAGCTTATGGTTGGGGTGACTGGTGTCCCTGATGATCTTCTAGGCTTTCTTTATGCATCTGCTGCTATGAATGTCCTCAATGGGGGGAAGTTCACGTCCACAGATGCGCTGGGCTGTCTATACTACTCTCTGCAGCGCCCAGTGATCAAGGTTGGTACAGTTCCCATACCAGGTGGTGATGCAGCCAGTCAGGATGCTCTCAATCGTGCCCCGGTAGAAGACCTTGAGGGTTTGGTGGTGGATGCTGAATCTCTTCAGTTGCTTGAGATGGAAGAGATGCTGTTGTGCTTTTTTTGCTGCACAGCTGGTGCATACAATCCATGAAGACACCACTGGGGTGAGTGGCTTCAAGGTTGCGGATGGTAGGACCAACCAGGGTAGATCTGATGCAGTGAATGGTAGGGCAATGAGGAGTGCGGTAGAACAACGAGATCTGGAAATACTGGTACATAATTCATTAAAAGTGGTGTTACAGCTAGTCAGGGTCGTAAAGAAATCTTTTGGCACGTTGGCCTTCATAAATCAAAGGACCGAGTACAGGGTATGGGATGTTATCTTGAAGTTGGATAAGACATTGATGAGGCCTAATGTGGAGTATTGTGAGCAGTTTAGGTCACTACCTACAGGAAAGATGTAAATAAGATTGAAAAAGAACTGAGCAGATTTTCAAGGATGTGGCTGTGGCTGGGACTGGAGGACCTGAGTTCTAGGGAAAAAATTGAATAGGTTACGACTTTATTCTTTGGAATGTACTGCAGAGGATTGAGAGGAGATTTGATAGAGGTATGCAAGACTATGAGGGTTGTGGACAGGGTAAATGCAAGCAGGCTTTTTCCACTGAGGTTATGTGGGACTACAAGTGGAGGTCATGGGTTAAAGGTGAAAGGTAAGATGTTTAAGGGGAACATGATGGAAAACTTCTTCACTCAGAGGCTCGTGAGAGCTGCCAGCATGGGAGCTTGATTTCATCGTTTAAGAGAAGTTTTGATAGGTTCTTCAATGGCAAGGGTGTGGAGGGCTATGGTCTATGTACAAGTTGATGGGAGTAGGCAATTTAAATGGTTCAGCACAGACGAGATGGGCTGAAGAGTCTGTTTCTTTGCTGTACTGTCCTATAACTCTATGGCGCTGCAAAGCTCCTGCAGTACTTTCCCAGTGTTAGCACGGTGCAGAGGTGGGGGGGAGGGCGGTGTTTGTATAAACAGCAATAATCACAATTGCAGTGAACTCCTTTGGAAGGTAGAAGGGTTTGTACTCACCATGGAAATCTCTGTCTGTGGTGGGCAGTGGATCATTATTGCCAAGGCATTCACACACCAGTTCTTATTGACATAGTCACACACATTCCTCTGTGGGTCTTGCCAGAAGTCAGACCAATTCTGTCCACCCAAAAGGAGATTAGGCCAAGTCTGGAGTGGTGTCCTGCAGCCATGCTTGTGTCAGGATGAGTGTGCAGCAGACCCTCATCAGACGCAGGTTTAGGTAATCTAGTTTATTCTCTAGTGATTGAATTTTGGAGCATAGGATTACAGGGAGAGCGGGCTTGCAGGAATCTGTGTTAGGCCTTGCACAATTACTGGCACACTTATCCTGTCTATGTGTCCTTGCATCCCAGGTCTGATGGCCATTTCCCGTAAGCAGCTGTAGCAGGCCATGACATAAAGCGAGCCCCTCGTTAGTCTGAAACTGCGCAGAATCTTCATTATTCTACTTGCTAGATTTCAGTGTTGTTTATGATCAGTGTTTTTCGGTCATAGAAAAGATAAACAGGACAAGAAATTTCACTGTTGATTGGAGCCAGAGAGGCCACTGTGACCTTGCGCACCACTATCTTGTGACTGCCCCTCCCACACATTTTATAATATTACTATTATAAAGTAATAATCACAGCTTAAAGGAATTCAATTAATAGATGAAACAAAATTTGATAAAGGGGATTTAGGGAGCTTTTGATGTAGATGTGCCTGATGAAAGATGTTTCAAAACAAAGTAGTACACACACAATTGAGCCATACTCTGCCTGAGGCCAAGTGTGAAGAGGTTTCAGTGAGCTGTTGTGATTGTCTGCCACGCTTTGAAGTTAGAAATGTTGAGTTGAATGGCTGTGTTTGAAGTTAAAATGGGATTGGCATTTCGAAGTAGAGAACTTTCATTGTGATGGGAGAGAGAGTCAGTGATAAACTGTCAGTAGAGTGAAGTGAGGTGAAGGACAGGGAGCAGAGTATGATGAAGTTCAAGGGGTAATTACAAGAAATCCCTCAGTGAATTATAATCAAGGGCTTCAGATGAGGAAACTGAACATCAAGCAGCTTATTAAATGTCTCCTTTAGTTAACACTTCCAATGTTATTTACATTTTAAGTGAGAAGGTGATTATGTGCCTTGCCTTTTAATACACCCACCATTAAGGCTGGCAAGCTGCCAATCAGCACTGCCCATGCTTGCAATAATATTATGTGGGTGACAAATAATGTGGTTTCATAGACTGTTAGTTTTGTGACATAAATGCACAGTAATTTTTAGCAATGAATTATAGAAAACAGTAGCACAATGGAATTACATTCAACAATGTACATTAAATATCTGATTTTACTACCATGCCCTTGAGATCTCCACTAGAGTTGCTCACAATTGTCACATCAACCATACAGATGGTTTGACAAATCATCCTGGAGCTTTGGAAGCAATGCTGCACATCTCTTAATATGGGCTACCTTCGCAATTCTCTGGGATACCCTAAATCATAAAACAGATTATTCTTCATACAAATGACCCATCTCCTCTTATTCCTAATTCTCCTTCTGTGTCTAAAGAGATAATTAACTTCACCGTGAAGCGTTATTACCCAGCTCAGCCTGAAACGTTCATTGCTATCCATGGATGCTGCCAGCACATTGTATGTATTGCTCTAGATCTCTAGCATCTGCAGTACCTCTTGTGATTATTATTACCATCTCCTTCTCCCTTACGTGCTAGATGTGGCTCTCTTATCTGTGAGGCACCTCACTCCAGAGAACTCTTCCATAGATGCTGCCTGGCCTGCAGAGTTCCTCCAGCAGTTTGTGTGTCTTGCTTGGATTTCCAGCATCTGCAGTTTTCCCCTTGCCCCTGACCTGTGTTCTTCAGTCATGTCGTGGCCACAGAGAGAGATTAATGTTTCACCACTGGAACATCAATGTGATGATGAGCAGCTGATTAGTTCTCTGTACTTTTGAGCAATGAGTAACTTTGACCAACTTCGTAAGATGTGTGGTGGAAAGTGTGTGGACTGGCTGCGTTATGGCCTGGTATGGTATTGAGCACATCTACTGAAACTTTGTCATGGAAAAGCAGCATCCATCATCAAAGATCCTCACCACCCAGGCCGTGCTCTTTTCTCACTGCTGCTATCAGGTAGAAGGTACAGGTGCCTCAGGACTCACACCACCAGGTTCAAGAACAGTTACTACCCCTCAACCATCAGGTTGTTAAACAAAAAGGGGAAAACTTCACTCATTCAGTTCCTGGTGTTCCCACAACCGATCGTCCTATTTTAAGGACTTGTTATTTTGTTATTTCATGCTCATTATTTATTGTTATTTATTTATACATGCATTTGCACAGTTTGTTGTTTACAGTTACAGTTTTATAAATTTGTGGTATATGTCTGCAGGAGAAAGAATCTCGGGGTTGTTTGTGCTGACACTGTATGCACTCTAATAATAACTTTAACTTTGAGCTTTGAGGGATCAGTTTTGCTGACTGCTGCCTGTATTAAAATCCTGTGCCTGCCGGTTGTTCATCCTCACAAAGGGCTTTGGAATGGATGCAAGATGAAGACTGCAGGATTGAGATTTGTGACCAGATACATTAGACCTGCACCTACATATCCAAAGGATTTAATGTAAGGGGTAAGAAGACAACTGAGAAAGTTGTTCACACAAAACCAAGGCGAGTACCCAGAATTCACTGTCTGAATGACTGGTGGAAGCAGAGTCACCAACAACATTTAAAAAGTCTTTTGACGAGCACTCGAGAGACTCTTCCCAACTCAGATGTTCTCTCTTCACCCTTTCTGTCAGGCAGAAGATGCAAAGACCTGAAGGCTTAAGAGGAGTTTCTGCCCCACTGTTATAGAGCTACTGAATGGACCTCTTGTATGATAAGATGGATTCTTGACCTAACAATCTACCATGTCATAGCCCTGGCACCATACTTCCTTCTGCCACTGTTGCTGTGGCACCATATTCCATTATTTGCTGTTTATTTTGTACTTTCAATTACCTCGAGCACTGCAGTACCCGCTGGCTGTAGGAAAATCTGGAATCATCTTTTCCTTACAGCAGATCAATATAATAATGAAGCACGCTAGAAGGTAGTTAGTGATTACTTTAAGTTAGCAAGACCAGAAGCTAGGCTACACACGGCATCCCTCAACACCACAACCTCAGATGTTATGCTGGGTTCCTTTCCATCTGACTGAGGAGATCGGAGGCAGCCATTCAGCAGCCTAGGTTGAAGCCATTATTGATGCTTAGATCATACACTCAGCTACTGAAGCAAAGCTACTGCTCCTTTGCTACTGGCCATAAAATACACAGGCAGAGCGAGGCAAATTATGATGGGTGTCAGCCCTCGAGGCATTTTCATACTTCAGTTGGGACCTCGAAGGACTTGCTTGAACTTGGACGTTTGACCACTGTGTACTTCTGTCCAAAGTCAACATTCGCAGCAGGCTGCTCTTTTTTAATTATGATCTGCATCTCAGGATCCCATGGACAAAGGAGAGTGACCATTGCTGCCACTTCACTTTGCAAAGAATCGCCCGCTCTTTTTGACCATGGATTTGTAGCACTTTGCCTCAAAGAATCACTGGCACTGCCCTGTAATTGTAAAAGGCCTGAATATTCCACCCAGTAGTCAGAGTTTGTAGTCTCTACCACGGAGAGAAGGAGGAAGAGAGCTGACTTGACAGATGTCTACAAGATTATAGGATGCACAGATAGAGTGGACAACCAGTGCTTTTTTTCCCAAAGGTGGAAATGGCTAATTCAAGAAGGCATGATTTTAAGCTGGTTGGAGGAAAGTATAGATGGAATTTCAGAGATAGGTTTTTTTGCACAAAGAGCGATGGGTGTGTGGAGCATGCAGCCAGGGGTGGTGGTAGAGACAGATGCATTAGGGCCATTGAGATTGGCACATAGAGGGCTATGTGGGAAGGAAACATTAGATTGATCTTGGAGTATGACAAAAGGTTGTCACAACTTTGTGGGCTGTAGGTCTTGTACTGTGCTGTATGTTCTATGCTCTGTGCACTGTGGGAAGGGGTGCTGATGAATGATGGTGAATGAAGTTGACAGCGGTTGTTGAAGTAAATAGTCATTTAAATTTACAACAGGCTGGTGATTAGCAGGGACGGTAGACGATGGAATGGCAAATGGGACTTCACTAAAACAAGATCATTTTGGGAAGCTAAACCAGCTGTACACAGTGAAAGGCAAAGCCCTGGGAATTGTTGAGGAGAGGCATTCGGGTTTGACTCCACGAAAGTGACAACATAGGCAGATAGAGGGGTGAACAAGGGGGCTGGCATGCTGGATCTCATTTGAGTACAAATTATGGTACATTATGTCAGTAGTACCAACACTGGTTAGGTCACGTTTGGAATATTGTGTGTGGTTCTGGTTGGAGAAATGCGATGGGTGCAGAAAAGATTCATAAGGATTGAAGTGTTTAAGTTGTAGGGAGAGACGGGATATGCTGAGTCTATTTTCCCTGGAGTGAAGGAGCCACAGAATCAGAGAACACTACAGCCTGGTAACAAACCCTTTAGCCCATCTAGTCTGTGTCAAGCTATTTATCTGCCTAGTCCCATTGACCAGAGAAGCTGAGAGCTGATATGAAAGAGGTGTATAAATTATCAGACACAAAGATAAGGTAGATAGCCAGTTGGTTTCCCATGGTAGGGGTGCCTAAAGCAAGAAAGCAAGGGTTAAAGATGAAATAGAGAGAGCTTAAAGGGGATTTGAGGGATAAGTTTTTCACTCACAGAGTAGCCGGTACCTGGAATCAATTGCCAGAGGAGATGGTGGAGGCGGGAACAGTAACAATATTTAAGACGTCTGGACAATTATTTGAATGAGTGGACACGGGGGTGTGGGGAATATGGAAATTACTGAGAGAATGGGATTAATATTTCAGCATAGAAATGGTCTGTTTTTACACTGGACCACACTTTGGCTCTGTGACACCCAGTAGGTAAACCACTGAACAGTTTGAGAGCCGCTATTCACTCTCTCTTCCAGGGCAGCTTCTCCACTATAGGATGTGGAAAGTTCACTACCAGCTGGTTTCCTGCACAGAGATACAAGGAGAAATAGCCCATACACAACAAACCGGAGACACTGGGGTTGGAGGATGAGGGTACAAAGTCAGCAGTTTGAAGAGGGGCAGCTTCGACATTGTGATATGAAAGATAAACAACACTTGTTTTGCCGTGGAGTGTTGCTATTTATTCAGCAGGTTAAATGGGTCTCCTTCACAACTGAAAAGGATTACAATTTACATCCTTTGGGATGGATCAATTCATTTCTGTGTACTTTGCACTGACCTTGCAGGTAGACTGAGCTGGAAAATCTCCAAAAACACTATTGTAATAAGCAGAAAGAGCCTCTCATAGCAATGGTGCTACTCTGCTGTCGCTCCCTCAGGCTATGTTTACTTTGTCACTGCTGACAGCACTTGTACTTGGAGTGGAGGGAAGTGGGAGAGTTGTGATGGGGTTAATTTATGGTCTGTAGTGTAAAACTTGATCTACTGATGCATTGTCAGGGCGTTGAGAATGTAATGTCCTCAAAACGCCAAAACGTCTTCATCCTGTAGTTTCACACTGCGCTCTGCCAGAGTGAACATCGTGTACTGTAGGCTGTTTGGCTGGTTACGGCTGTGGGTCAGTAATTACTGTCCTAGGGGAATAATTAGCCAGTTTTCCTGGATCAGCGCCTGAGTAAAGTGAGTTACAGAGGCACATCAGAAACTCCAGGTATGTCAGGAAGCTCCCTGTTCCAGACCAGAATCTGTCCATCCACCAACATAACTAGAACTGTTTACAATGTGAAATTTACACTGTGTGCTGACGTTACAATGTGAAATTTACCATCAGATTTCACTCTCTCGCTTCCTTCTCTGGGGTTCAGAAATGCACAGAAAGTTTATCAGGTTAGAGGTCATGCCTTTCCTCACTGTTCATCAGAATTGGAATTTGTTCGTTATTGTCACAGGCACTGAAATGCATTGAGAACCGTTTCCAGCATGCCTTTCATACAAATTAAATCATTGCACAGTGCACTGAGGTTGAACAGGGTAAAACAGTATCAATACAGAATAAAGTGTAACAGTCACAGGGACAGCGCAGTGCAGGGAAACAATAAGGCACAAGATCGTAATGAGGCAGACTGTGAGGTGGAACACTGAGCCCATTGCATACATGCCACCCACACCCACAGGAGGTTCATATCATTCTGTATCTTGCTTATTTATTTGTCTGACCAAATTTCTTTAAAACACAGAATTGTATCTGGTTCAACCACCTCCTCTGGCAGCACATTCCAGATATCAACCTCTCTCCATGCAAAAAAAATTGCCCCTCAGGTCCTCTTTTAAACTCTTTCCTCCAGCCTTAATCTCCTCTTACAGACAATAGACAATAGACAATAGGTGCAGAAGTAGAACATTCAGCCCTTCGAGCCTGCACCGCCATTTTGAGATCATGGCTGATCATTCACTATCAATACCCGCTTTCTGCCTTGTCCCCATATCCCTTGATTCCCCTATCCATAAGATACCTATCTATCTCCTTCTTGAAAGCATCCAGAGAATTGGCCTCCACTGCCTTCCGAGGCAGTGCATTCCAGACCCCCACAACTCTCTGGGAGAAGAAGTTTTTCCTTAACTCTGTCCTAATTGACCTACCCCTTATTCTCAAACCATGCCCTCTGGTACTGGACTCTCCCAGCATCTGGAACATATTTCCTGCCTCTATCTTGTCCAATCCCTTAATAATCTTATACGTTGCAATCAGATCCCCTCTCAATCTCCTTAATTCCAGCATGTACAAGCCCAGTCTCTCTAACCTCTCTGCATAAGACAGCCCTGACATCCCAGGAATTAACCTTGTGAATCTACGCTGCACTTCCTCTACAGCCAGGATGTCCTTCCTTAACCCTGGAGACCAAAACTGTACACAATACTCCAGGTGTGGTCTCACCAGGGCCCTGTACAAATGCAAGAGGATTTCCTTGCTCTTGTACTCAATTCCCTTTGTAATAAAGGCCAACATTCCATTAGCCTTCTTCACTGCCTGCTGCACTTGCTCATTCACCTTCAGTGACTGATGAACAAGGACTCCAAGATCTCTTTGTATTTCTCCTTTACCTAACTCTAGACCGTTCAGATAATTTGTTTGATACCCAACTGTTGCATTATACAAATATTACATTCTATATCTAATTTAGTCTGCCAATGTGCAACTTGTAAGTAAGAGATTCTGTCTCTCCACTTGCATATTTCCAGAGACTGTCACATTATCCCTGGAAATATTTATGAATGAAAAAGACAACCCAGAGTATGTGTTACCTTTCCGTGAATAAGTCAATGCCATGTAGACACTTTATTGATCCCAGAGGAAATGTAAGTGCAGAATCTGTATTCACACAGTAATTACATTGGAGAATCTGTTGTCGAGTTCTCTGCTAACATCCTACCAATATGTAGCTTTCTATTATCTAGTCTGACATTCACGACAGAGTCGCGCAGTAACACGCTCTTCCGCACAACTGATCCGTGTTGCCCAGGTGCTGTATCCAAGCTAGCTGCACTTGCCTGCTTTTGATCAATAACTTTGCAAGCTGCCCTACTAGTTCACCTGTCAAACTGTCTCTTAAATTATGTAATTGTACCTGCCTCAACCACTTCCAGTTGATTCTAAATACAGTGCTGACAATAAACAGTTTTCCCCTCCCTTGGAGGTTTTCATGTTTTATTGTTTTACAGCATTGAATCACAATGGACTTAATTTGCCTTTTTTGACACTGATCAACAGAAAAAGACTCTTTCGTGTCAGAGTGTAACTCACTCGAGAGGCAGAGCAAGCATGAGAAAACCTGCAGATGCTGGAAGTCCAAAGCAATAGACACAAAATGCTGGAGGAACTCATCAGGCCAGGCGGCATCTATGGAGAAGAGTACAATCAGCGTTTCAAGCTGAGACCCTTTATTTGTATTAGAGAGGAAGAGAGTTAGTTGGGGGAAGTAGAAGAAGGTGATAGGTGAAACCAGTTGAGGGGGAGCAATGAAATAAAGAGTTTGGAAGTTGATTGGTGAAAGAGATAAAGGGCTGGAGAAGGAGGAATCTGATAGGAGAGGACAGAAGACTACAGAAAGAAGGGAAAGGGGAGGAGCACCAGAGGGAGGTAATAGGCAGGAAAGGAGATGAGGAAGAGATGGAAACAGGAATGGGGAATGGCAAAGGAGGGGCAATTACCAGAAGTTAGAGCAATCAATATTTTTGCCTTGAAGTTGGAGGCTACCCAGACAGATTATAAGTGGTTGCATCTCCAAGCTGACTGTGGCCTCATCGTGGCAGTAGAGGAGGCTATGGACTGACATGTTGGAATGGGAATGGAAAGTAGAAGTTGAAATGGGAGGCCACTTGGAGATCTCGCATCTTGTGGTGGATGGAGCGAAGGTGCTTGGTGAAGCGGTCTCCCAAGCTACGTCCGGTCTCACCAATATACAGGAGGCCACACCAGAAGCACCAGATACAGTAGATGACCCCAACAGACTCAGCGGTGAAGTGTCACCTTACCCCCATCAGGAGGGCCTTAATGCTCTTCGCTTCTTTCTGGAAAACAGACGCAACCAGTTCCCCTCCACTACCATTCTCCTTTGTCTGGCAGAACTGCTCCTCACCCTCAATAGTTTCTCCTTCAGTTCCTTGCATTTCCTTCAAACCAAAGGTGTAGCCATGGGCACTCTGCCTGCCTTTTCTTTGTGTATGTGGATCAGTTCATGTTCCAAGCCTATACCAGCATTGCTCCCCAACTCTTTCTACGCTACGTTGACAACTGCATTGGTGCTGCTTCCTGCACCCATGCTGAGCTTGTCAATTTCATCAAGTTTGCCTCCAACTTCCACCCTGTCCTCAAATGTACTTGGTCCATTTCTGACAACTCTCTCGCATTTCTTGATCTTTATATCTCCATCTCTGGAGACAGCCTATCTACTGATATCTTCTACAATCCCACTGACTCTCTTAGTTAGCTGGAGCATAACTCTTCCCACCCTGTCACTTATAAAAATGCTATCCCCTTCTCTCATTTCCTCCACCTCTGTTGTATCTGCCCTCACTTTGCTTCCGAGTCTACTGTATCCAGCGCTCCCAGTGTGGCCTGCTGTATATCAGTGACCCAGCGCAGATTGGAGACCGTTTAGCTACGCACCTTCGCTCCATCTGCCACAAAAATTGGGGTCATCCACTTCAATTCTACTTCCAAATCCCATTCTGACATGTCAGTCCATGGCTGCCTCTACTGCCATGATGAGGAGACAGACAGGTTCAAGGAGCAACATGTTATATTCTGTTTGGGTAGCCTCCAACCTGGTGGCATGACCATTGATCTCTCAAACTTTCGGTAATCGCCGCCTCCGCCTTCATCATTCCCCATTTCTGTTTCCCTCTGTCACCTTTTCTACTTACCTGCCCATCAGATCCCTCTGGTGCCCCTCCCCTATGGACTTCTGTCCACTCCTATCAGATTCCTCCTTCTCTATCACTTTATCTCTTTCACCAACCACCTTCCCAGTTCTTTACTTCACAATTCCCTGCCCCTCCCGGTTTAACCTATCACTGCCACCTTGTACTCGCCTCGCCTCCCCTTAACTTTTTATTCTGACTTCTCCCCTTCATCTCCAGTCCTGGTGAAGGATCTCGGTCCAAAACACACTGACTTCTCCCCTTCCTCTACAGTCCTGATGAAGGACCTCGGTCCAAAGCACACTGACTTCTCCCCTTCCTCTCCAGTCCTGATGAAGGATCTGGGTCCAAAGCACACTGACTTCTCCCCTTCCTCTCCAGTCCTGATGAAGGATCTCGGTCCAAAGCACACTGACTTCTCCCCTTCCTCTCCAGTCCTGATGAAGGATCTCAGTCCAAAGCACACTGACTTCTCCCCTTCCTCTCCAGTCCTGATGAAGGATCTCGGTCCAAAGCACACTGACTTCTCCCCTTCCTCTCCAGTCCTGATGAAGGATCTGGGTCCAAAGCACACTGACTTCTCCCCTTCCTCTCCAGTCCTGATGAAGGATCTCGGTCCAAAGCACTCTGACTTCACCCCTTCCTCTCCAGTCCTGATGAAGAATCTCGGTCCAAAGCACACTGATTTCTCCCCTTCCTCTCCAGTCCTGATGAAGGATCTCGGTCCAAAGCACTCTGACTTCTCCCCTTCCTCTCCAGTCCTGATGAAGGATCTCGGTCCAAAGCACACTGACTTCTCCCCTTCCTCTCCAGTCCTGATGAAGGATCTGGGTCCAAAGCACACTGACTTCTCCCCTTCCTCTCCAGTCCTGATGAAGGATCTCGGTCCAAAGCACTCTGACTTCTCCCCTTCCTCTCCAGTCCTGATGAAGGATCTCAGTCCAAAGCACACTGACTTCTCCCCTTCCTCTCCAGTCCTGATGAAGGATCTCAGTCCAAAGCACACTGACTTCTCCCCTTCCTCTCCAGTCCTGGTGAAGGATCTGGGTCCAAATCACACTGACTTCTCCCCTTCCTCTCCAGTCCTGATGAAGGATCTCGGTCCAAAGCACACTGACTTCTCCCCTTCCTCTCCAGTCCTGATGAAGGATCTGGGTCCAAAGCACACTGACTTCTCCCCTTCCTCTCCAGTCCTGATGAAGGATCTGGGTCCAAAGCACTCTGACTTCACCCCTTCCTCTCCAGTCCTGGTGAAGGATCTGGGTCCAAATCACACTGACTTCTCCCCTTCCTCTCCAGTCCTGATGAAGGATCTGGGTCCAAAGCACACTGACTTCTCCCCTTCCTCTCCAGTCCTGATGAAGGATCTCGGTCCAAAGCACTCTGACTTCTCCCCTTCCTCTCCAGTCCTGATGAAGGATCTCAGTCCAAAGCACACTGACTTCTCCCCTTCCTCTCCAGTCCTGATGAAGGATCTCAGTCCAAAGCACACTGACTTCTCCCCTTCCTCTCCAGTCCTGATGAAGGATCTCGGTCCAAAGCACACTGACTTCTCCCCTTCCTCTCCAGTCCTGATGAAGGATCTGGGTCCAAAGCACACTGACTTCTCCCCTTCCTCTCCAGTCCTGATGAAGGATCTCGGTCCAAAGCACACTGACTTCTCCCCTTCCTCTCCAGTCCTGATGAAGGATCTCGGTCCAAAGCACACTGACTTCTCCCCTTCCTCTCCAGTCCTGATGAAGGATCTCGGTCGAAAGCACACTGACTTCTCCCCTTCCTCTCCATTCCTGGTGAAGGATCTTGGTCCAAAACGCTCTGACTTCTCCCCTTCCTCTCCAGTCCTGATGAAGGATCTGGGTCCAAAGCACACTGACTTCTCCCCTTCCTCTCCAGTCCTGGTGAAGGATCTCGGTCCAAAGCACACTGACTTCTCCCCTTCCTCTCCAGTCCTGGTGAAGGATCTCGGTCCAAAGCACACTGACTTCTCCCCTTCCTCTCCAGTCCTGATGAAGGATCTCGGTCCAAAGCACTCTGACTTCTCCCGTTCCTCTCCAGTCCTGATGAAGGATCTCGGTCCAAAGCACACTGACTTCTCCCCTTCCTCTCCATTCCTGATGAAGGATCTGGGTCCAAAACACGACTGTTTACTCTTCTTCTTATACGATGACTGTCCTACTGATTTCTTCCAGCATTTTGTCTGAGAGGCAGAGCAGTCTTCTTAAAACGGGAACTGATGAGTTAAGCAAATTTCAGAGCAATGAGGAGATAGCGAGCAGTCCAGGGATTTGTAGTTAGTTCATGAAGGTTTCCTCAACTCTCTATACTACCTGTTTCTTTTGCAGTATCTCTCGTGCAGCCAGTGGTTTCTTGCTGGAAATGGCCCATGGATTCAGATCCTTTTTTACTCCACCTGGTTAGCATTTATCCTGTGGCGAGTGAGAAGACTATTTGACTGTGAATTACTAAAAATACGTCATCTAACACGACCAGGGCAAGCAATTCTGAACAATTTCCCATTCTTAACCAATGAGCCTATTCTAGACTTTTGCTAGATTTTTAAGCTAGATTTTTAAATGTACCATCATTCAAAGGTTAAATCTATTTAATTCCTGGTCTGTTTTTTTTTTCTCTGATGGGCACTGGCTTAACTGTCAGGGCATGTGCAAATTATTTTCCTTCAGAACTAGCAGATCTTAGTTTATGGAATCTTCCTCTCATCTAGGTATTCAAAGAATCTACTGGAGGAACTCAGTAGATGTAATAACTGATGCAGGACTTTGATCTGAAGCATTGACAATTCCTTCCCCCCCACAGATGTTGCTCGATTTGCTGTGTTCCTCCAGCAGACTGTTGCTCCAGATTCCAGCATCTGCAAGTCTGTTATGCCTCTAGTCTTTGAAGATTTCTTTAAGCAAACTATAAAGAATTCTTGCTGGTATAAAAACCAGAGATTTTCTGATAAAGTTGAGAAGAGCAGAAATAATAAATTAAGGCAGAAAATATGCACTTACATAAAAATGTACTTCCAAAATTTCTTTGCTGCTATAATTCAAGGCTTCCTATCAGCCACAAATGCCTGAATTAAGTTTTAAAACATGAATTCATTTTCTCATTGACTTTTAATGATTTAAAATAGCTTGACTATTTGAGCTTCAGCTGAGATGAGGGTGGATCAGAAAAATGGTGATAAATTTGGATAATTGGCTTTTGTTTTAGTTAAAGAGATGTCAAGCCCAGGAGACTCTGATATTGTCGAGACACAACACTAAAAGCAGGAAATGTACTTGGTATTATTCGTATATTCTACACTTAAAAGTGTTCAGGGCTCCACTCAGGTTTTGAAGTAGAAAATAATCTTCATTGCTGAAATGGAAATGACATCCATGAAGAGTGATGTAACTTGCCCTGGAGATTGACGTGAATTTAACAGCACTCATCAACAATGTGTTATGCACAGCAATGATCGAGCAGTGGCTGTAGAGGGTGTGCTTTTCATTAATATGCTCATTCTGGTTCCCCAAGAATGTCTGTGGAGCTGTCAGATTTTGTAGGCTCTGTGTAACTTTTTGATTTCTTTGCTTCAATCTCACTCATTCAAGCAATTTCTTGCTCAAAGACAGTGACAAGGCTATTTCCTCCTTAGCCTGTCTCGTGGTTAGACTGATAATGGTATGTTCCGCACATCCTTTGGCACTTTGATGCAGTCCATGTTCCATTTGACCTGCAAGTTACCCTGCATCCAACTGAGGTAAGATCAATCAGCTCCCACAATGTGTGGAAAAGGACTCATTAGCAGATGAAGCCAGGAGAATGGGCAGCAGTGAGGACCTTAACTAAAGAAGGAAGTGAAAAAAAGTGAACAATTAAAGTAAATTAGTATTTCCGTAATAATAATTAATAGAGGAAGAAAGAACAAGTTCACTCTTTAAAAGACAACTCACCACAAGGAACAAATCCTTTGATCTGTATAAATCTTCCATTTCATTACGTTTGCCTTAAAAGTGGATTGCAGAATTCTAGCCAACCTGAAAATGGACTCAACCTGGAGTATTTCACATCCACAATGCTTTCAGTGAGAAATCGTGTTGATTGTGAAATCTGACCATGCACTTCCTTGACAAAATGCATGCCAACATAGTTACCAGCTTCAGATATCCATCTCCTGACAAATCATTATACAGGGTTATTTTCTAGCTTCAGCGTACAAAGATCAAAGTAAATTTATTATCAAAGTGCACATATGTCACCATACACTACCCTGAGATTAATTTTGTTGTGGATATTCACAGAGCTACGAATAAATACAATGGAATCAATGAAAAACTACACACAGAGACGGCCAAACAACTATTGTGGCTTCTGACTTAACAATAGATCTTCCAGGTTGAGAAGCGAAGCCACCAAGAAGCAAAGAGCAGAACTCATAATGTTCTCCTTTTCCGGGTCCCTTCAGTCAGCAACTGCAGACTTCAGAGATCAAGTTAGAGCTCACTGAAGACAGCCCTCTTACTTTCCCAAGTGTTCACCTTTTACCAAATCTAATGGCTGAGGATTGTTCATGAACTGACCTCCTGGGCATTGCTGTGGTTATTCTGCCGGCAGTCACATTGAGTGGGAGCTTCAGATTTGTCATCAGAGGAACTCAGAGAGAACCCTGAGCTCCAACTTAGTCATGGAAACAATAAGGGTCTGTAGATGCCGTTACCTGGAGCAACATGCGAATTGCTGGAGGACCTCAGTGGGTCAGGCAGCACCCGTGGAGGCAATTGGACAGTCAGTGTTTCTAGTTGGGACTCTCCATCTATCCAGGTGAAGGATCATGACCAGAAATGTCAACTGCCCATTTCTGTTCACAGATCCAGCTAAAATTTTTCCAGCATTTTTTGGGTTGCTCCAACTTGATCATTCTTTTTTATGTGTTATTGTTCCTCCACCTATCACTTTTTATCTCTGTCTTTACTTATTCTAAATCAAACTAATCTTCAATATTCAGAGAAATCTCCTCATACTGCAACTCATTTAGTGTTATTCTGATAAATTAATGCTTCAGCTCCTCAGATTTAGTGAAGTTGTAGCATTTGTACATGTATTATTTAATCAAAGGTTTGTAATAATATTTCCTATATGTTGGTGCTAGGGACTGTGGAGAAGCAAAGTTGTGGCTGTGAGGACAAAATCACCCCCAATTTGGTAGCCAGTATGAAAAAGGAAGTAAGCCCTTTATCTTATGGGCTGGAGTACAAAAGAAGAGAGTTATGCTGCAAATCATAAGAACAAGAGATTCTACTGATGCTGGAATTCCAGTGTAACACACACAAAATACGGATGGAATTCAGTAGGTTAGGCAGCATCCATGGAAATGTCAAAAACAGTCTACATTTTGTACAAAACAGGAAATGCCAGATAAGAAGGTGGACAGAAAGGAAGGATTACAAGCTAGAAGGTGATAGGTGGAAAAGGTAAAGGGTTAAAGAAGAAGGTATCTGATAGGAGAGAGAAATGGAGAGAAAGGAAAAGAGGAGAGCCATCTCTACATGGCCTCAGAAATATTAAACTCAGTCTCTCAGCAAGGATCCATTCCATTGCACCAGTTTTTAAAGAGCTGGAGTTAAATGGTAAGAGCCTATCGCACAGACCAAATGTTTGTACCCTTCTTGCCCATCTAAGTACTTAGTGCATACACACTCCTTTTCTCTGAGGTTGGCCTTATTCTGCTTGTGTGGTCTACAAGCAGTCTTTTAACTACAATCCCTTGTCTCTCGATCTCTGTTGCCCCAGCATTAACATCCAGGCACCCCTATAGCCACATTCAAAAGCCTCCTAAAGGTTACTCCCATCTTGGAACCCTTGCTGTCTTCTTTCTTTTTCAGACCTCAAAAAGATCATGAGACATTGGAGCAGAATTATGCCAGCCATAGCTGATTTATTTACCGTCTCAATCACTTTCTCCTGCCATCTCTCTATAACCTTTGACATCATTATTAAAGGAATTATCAACCTCCGCTTTAAATATATCCAATGACAGCTTCCATAGCTGTCTGTGACAATATAATCCACAGGTTCAACACCCTCTGATGAAAGAAATTTCTCCTGAACTCAGCACTAAAAGGACGTCCTTCTACACTGAGGCTGTACCCTCAGGTCCTAGACTCCCCTATTATTGAAAGCATCACTTCTACATCCACTCTATCTAGCCCTTTTTATATTCAATTGGTTTCAGTGAGATCCCCTTCATTCTTCTAAACTCCAGTGAGTTCAGGACCACAGCAATCAAACGCTCCTCATATGATAACCTTTTCATTCCCGGGATCATTCTCATAAAATGAGGGATATTTTTTCTCCTGTTCATTGTCAATTCTTTAACTGTGCCTCCATGATGTCCATTTCTCCTCATAGTGGTTTCTCTGCAGAATACTTTTCTTCTAATTCTGATGGCAATAATTTACGTGTTCCTGATTCTTTTTAATGGAAAGGTAAAATATTTAAAAAAAAACAGAGAAAGACGAAGGTTCCTTTGGTTATAACAGTTGGATGAGGAGCTGATGTTTGATGATCTCCTGTGGATTAGTTTAGTCTCTGCTGGATATTCTCTGAAAGCTATCAACTTCACTTTAGTGTGTGGTTTTTAAGTGGAGACACAAGGGACTGCAGATGCTGGTATTCAGAGCAAACCATGAGCTGCTGGAGGGACTACACAGCTCTGTCTAATGCACTGAGCTTTTCCAGCAGCTCAGTTATTGCTGAGCTGTGTGTGCGTTGGTTCTCATCACCCCACGTTGAGCTGTGACCTTGAGTGTCACGACTGATCCTTCTACATGGTGTCATACTTGGGCAATACCTTCATGTATAAAGTATGTCCCTTCCAAAAATTCTGGAGGCCAGTAGCAACAATACAAGTGCTGTCCCTGAGCTCAGTCAATATAGCCAGGTCTGCTGTTTAAACTGGGACTATCCTACCGTGTAACCATTTGCAATTCACTTAGCCAAATGTGTAATGCATGTACTAATTTAATATGCTGTGCATTGGCACTCTCAAAACCTCAAGGATAATTGGTAAAGAAAATCAAACACTGTTGAGGTATTTTCAACTTTATGTTTAAAGACAGTAGCCCAATGTGACTTTCTCTCTGTTTTTCCAAACATCCTTTTAATTTCTGAAAGTAAAGGGCTGTAAAGAGGCTTTGCAACAAGGCAGATTTTCGAGCTCACCTAACTCAGCGCCAAACCTTTAAGTCACAGGTTGTGTCACCTCTGAAACAATCATGCCATCACTCTTTGCTTCTGGTCAGAGAACTTCAGGTTCATTCAGTCACCATCCTCGAGATTTTAGGTCTGAGTGTTGAATATGTTTGTCCTCTGGTAAATAATTCATAGCTCCTTTCCCAATATAATGTAAGAAGATAAAATTTGCATTCAAAATCTCTCTGGAATATATTTGTATCTGCCTTGGTTTCTTGTGAATATTAACCAACCCGTAGACATATGTTCTATATGACAGGTAGAAGCAGCCATCAGTAACTAACCTTAACTATCTATGTGCAGACTGAGCCCAGAAGACTGGAATTCATCACAAAATGCAACAGCAATTAACTGAGCCTGTAATAAATCTTCATTTTAAATAAGGAATAAAGAATGAAATCAAGAAAATAGACAGCATTTCATTAATATTAACATTGCTGGGATTATGAACACATTATTCCACCAGATTAAATACTTGCAGCAACATTAGAAAGCAGGACGTAGGTTCAATAACAAGAGTAATGACCAGGGTTTCAGTGGTCTGTCCCATAACACATTCTGTTTGCACCATCGCGAAATCCTGTCACGGAGAAGCCACTTCTTGGTGATCTATCAGTAACATATTCAAGATCTTTCATCTGTAGAAGTTCCCATTAAGCCTTTCATGTTCTTATCTCTGCATTTAATGATATTTGTTATACAAACAGCAAGGTTTATCTGCAGCTTCCCGCTGGCACAGACTTTATGGTGCTCAGTCTACATTTTACAGACAATCCAACTTATGACCAACCATCCACGTCTATTCTACCTTTATGACATAACTCAAATGAATAACATAACACCGACGCAGCTCTGAAGGAAAGCAGGTCGGAAGTGAGCTGCTCTATTACGATTGCCCTCCATTCCTCTCTTGTGATTGCCCCTGCCCTGGATCAACACGATAACTGCACTCCCCTCCTCATTCCTTTGCCACTCAGCCTGAAAGTGGGTCAATTGGTCCAATTGCTTGTTTTATAATCTCCATGACTTTACTCACCATTCCTTAAAGTGGGGTTAGCTCAGGAGGCAGATTAGCCTGTCCATCCTAACCCATCCCCATTTTCCATTTAATAACTGACAATGCATTTGTCATACGGGAATGTGCTCAGAATTTTATGACCCACACGTTCTGTACACAGCACATTATTTCACCTTGTCATACTTCATTCCATCACATTTCTTTCATTTGCCACCTTTTGTGCAATACAGGAATTGTTTAAGGAACAATTGATGTACTTTTGAACATTAAGAATATATCAAGGAATGATCATGCAATAGGAACAGAGACAGAAAGGAGTGTGAATATTAAATCAAAAGATTATGTGATCAAGTGCAGTCCGTAAAGATAGTTCAGCATAAATCTAGAATAATATTACACTCTTGGGGATAGTTTCTTTTAAATGAAATGTCAAACAAAATTCAGTTTGTCTGATCAAGTAAATGTGAAGTTTCTCATTAAGCTACTTTGAGTAGCTCTTCTCTTAGAGGAGTCCTTCTTGGTATTCTTGGCAAGACTTATCCTTTAACCAGCACCATTAAAACTATTGGTGCAGCATGGTAGTGTAGAGGTTAGTAGAAGGCTTTACTGTACAGTGACCAGGGTTCAAATTCCACCACTGCCTGTAAGGAGATCTAACATTCTCT
The DNA here is from genome assembly GCF_030144855.1 of Hypanus sabinus. NCBI lineage: Eukaryota > Metazoa > Chordata > Chondrichthyes > Myliobatiformes > Dasyatidae > Hypanus > Hypanus sabinus. The sequence goes on along the minus strand of NC_082732.1, from coordinate 6,908,934 downwards.
GTGTGACCACCTGACTTTCCTTTGGGTGCTCTGGGCTCCTCCCACAGTCTAAAGATATACCACTTGGTAGGTTAATTGGTCATTTTAAATTGCCCAATAATTAAAGTAGTATTAGTTTCAGGTTATTGTTGACTCAAAAGGCTGGAAAAGTCTATTCTGGGCTGTATCTCTTCTTCTTCTTGCACCCTTAACTCCAGTTGGAGTTGTCGGGGCATTGTCATGACAAGCTTTGCACCAGTCTGTTCTATCTGTCGCGGTTGTGTGCCAGGGCCTGGGTTACCGTAAATGTTTTCCCTATCCATTCTTTAATGTTGTCCGTCCATCTTTTCCTCTGTCTGCCTCTCCTTCTTTTCCCCTCTACAGTTCCTTGTAGAACAGTCTTTGCAAGGCCACTGGATCTTGTTACGTGGCCATTCCATCTCAGCTTTCTTTTCTTCTCCGTTGTGAGAAGGTCTTCATGAGGGCTAACGTGGTGCTGAATGGTCTTGCGGACCTGCTCGTTTGTGATGTGGTCCAAGTATGAGATGCCCAAGATGGTGCGATAGCATCTCATTTCCACTGCCTGTATCTTCCTCTGTAGCTCTGCTGTGAGGGTCCATGACTCGCATACATACAGGAGGATGGAGAATATCAATGCATGCAGGAGTCCTCCCGCTGTATGTCAGTAAATAATTAAAAAATTGAAAAATAAATTCTTGCAGATGCTGTAATTCTGAAATAAAAGCTGACACCTCTGATTATATTCAACAAGTCAGGCAGCACCTAGAGAGAAAGAAATGGTTAACATTTTTCTTTTTGTATATGACCTGCTAACCACATCCAACAGAGCTATTTGATATTATTTCAGTTGTGTTGTGGGACACTGCACTGCAAAAATGGCCTACTCTCTGCATGTAATTAGCAACTGGGTCAACTGCTTTGGAGTATTCCATGACTGTGCAAGAAGCTCCTTAAGCAACAATCTTTCCTCCTTCCTGGTTGATCGCAGCTTTGCCCTTTAATCTTAGTAACGAAGAGCTTTAACTCTGGGGCTTCAACAAAGTCTTGAATGTATGGGCATCCAATGGCAAAGCAAAACTAAACAGATGATTTTTTTCATCAAAACAGTTAACAGAATCAGTGATACTAGTTAAGCAAAGGGAAAGGGTGGCATCCGTCACTAAAGACCCATCCAGGACATGCTCCCTTCTCGTTATTAACATTGGGAAGGTTAGAGAAGCCTGAAGACCCGCACTCCTTTATTCAGGAACAAGTTCTTCCCTTCTGCCATCAGTTTTCTGAATGGCCCATGAACCCATGAAAATGACCTCATCATTCCTTTTTTAAATTAGTTTTGTAATTAAAGATAAATTTATGCATCTGCCCTGTACTCTGGCTGTAAAACAACAAATTTCATGTTATTTAAGTCACATAATTTCCTGCCATGTAATAAACCTGATTCTGATTCTCAATTTGCTGTTCTTTGAAAACCTTGTTTAGATCTGGAGATTAACGGCAGTGCATGAATTTTGCTATGTTCTGTTCAAAAGGAGACAATTATATTGAAGAGTTCTCAGAAGAGGGTGAAAGGATTCACTTCAATTAAAAGGGCACAAATTAAGCTAACTTAGCTAGAGTGAAGATGATTGAAAGATCCCAAAAAGCCAGTAAGAGAAATGCAGAGATGATATAATTACAGGCAGAATGTTGACTTGGATCTACCGGAGAAGTAGAAAACACTAGTACAAAATTAATGTTATTTAATTGAAAGCAGAGTTCAGAAGGATGTTTTTGTGTGTTTGCACATTGAACAGGCTCTGAGTAAAACTAATTATTGACAAAGTGATTGAGATCTTTAAAAAATATCTGGGCAATTATCTGTTTTGAAGCATGTTTGATGACAATTGATAAAGATACTCAGTGGAATTTTTCGTCTGTGTTTGAAAATGGTGCAATGGACAATAGACAAGCAAATGTATGTAAGCGCAGCAAGTGGTAGGAACTTTTTGGGGAGTGAGTTAGAATTTTTTTCCATTAAGATTGAAATAGAGTTATTTCCCTTAAGATTGAAATAGAGAGATGAATCAGATTACTAAGGTTTAGGAACTCTTATTACATCCCAAGAATATGGATTATATTCAGGAAAATGCAGGGTATCCAGTTTGATTCAGATAGGGTTCAATAAAGCAGAAATGTGGTTCATATTAGAGTTGACTTTCTATGCATTGTGCAGTGACTGTAAGGCAGGAAGGGGCTCCTTACCTGGGTCTATGGACCCCTTGGTTAATGGCAGGGGTTCATTGCAGAGAAATGGTTGGGAACCCTGTTCTAAGTTAATGGTACGTACTTATGCTATAGGGAAGGTTTTACATTCAACGTAACGAGAATGACAGCTATCCAGACCCCATGTGCAAGAGATCAGGAAAGGGGAATCAATGATTAGGATGTCAGTTTCATCAGTGTAGCTGGAACACAAAGTGGCGCCTGAAACAGAAGACCGAATCAATGGATAAGAATGTTCTTTTGAAGTTTAGCTTCCGGAGGAATTATT